>NC_064922.1:887763286-888069221 GCF_023897955.1 Schistocerca gregaria
CATACTGAAAATCGACATTAGTGATATGATCCTGTAATTCAACCGATTACTCCTACTTCCCTTTTTGGATACTGGTGTGACTTGAGCAATTTTGCAGTCTTTAGGCACCGATCTATCAGTGAACGAGCGGTTGTATTTAATTGGAGTTTACTCTGAAAGGAACCTGACGTATACAATCTGAACTTTATTTAGTGATTTAAGCTGCTTTGTTACACCGAGGATATCTACTTCTATGTGTCTCCCCTTGGCTGTTCTTCTTGATTGCAATTCAGGAATATTTACTTTGTATTCTTTGGTGAAGGAGTTTCGGAAAACCATGCTTAATAATCCTGCTTTAGTGACACTGTCATCAGTGACTTCACCGTTGCTATCGCGCAGTGAAGGTATTGATTGCGTCATGTCATTTATGTACGACCAGAATCTCTTTGAGTTTTCTGCCATCTTCCGAGACAGAGTTTCGTTGTGAAAACGCATTGGAGCACGCCCTATATTTCGAACTTCTGCGAAACTTTGTCAATATTCGGGATTTTGCGTTCTTTTAAATTTGGCATGCTTTTTTCGTTGCTTCTGCAACGTCGATCTGACCCGTTTTGTGTAACATGGGAGATCAGTACCATCACTTATTAATTTATGTGGTATATATCTCTCATCTGCCGTCAATAGCATCTCTCTGAAATTATGATCAGATACGAAGGAGAAGATTGTCTCATAAAAAGGCCTTAAGTGCAATTTTACCAGCTTTTTTAAATACATATACTCTTCGTTTCTTCTTGATGGTTGTAGATGTTACAGTATTCAGCCTATCACAAACTGCCTTGTGGTCGCTAATCCCTGTATTCATCACGATACTCCCTATTAGTCCATGATATTTTTTTGCTAAGAGGTCAAGTATGCTTTGGCAACCTTTTACGCTTCGAGTGTTTTCATGAACTTGGTCAAATTAATTTTCTGAGAAAGCTTTCAGTACGTTTTAGTACGATATTTCCAGCATATCGAGGATATATTGAAATCACCACCTACACGATGAGGTACCTATTTTAATTCAAGTTTTCTTTGAACTCTACAGCAACTATCTTCTGAGTCGGGACGGGGGTGGGTGGTCGGTAAAACGATCCACTTAATAGTTGATGGAGATGCCGAGGTACGACGTTGAAATATTGTGTTAGAAAAACGCAGACCACCGGGGCAGTACACGCGATTCAACGAGATATGATGAGTACAACTGATAGGGAACAACCGAATACCATGAACTTGTTATGGAAGTCGTGCAGCTCACTTCGCAGAGAACTCAGGGGACATAATGTCGTGAGAGTAATTTAGAAGGGCCACCAGCACGCAGAGTAACGGAGACCAATCAGAAGCTGTGTCGTTGTGGGAAGAAAATGCAACAGGCAACGGAGAACTCTATAGCAATAGGACACGAGTCTCTGCCAGAGGGTGTTACTGATTGCACGCCAAATCCGTCTTCACCGCCACCTGTTGATATTCAGTCATTCTTAATTCAATAATGGGTCCAACCATTGTTTGTGGCCGTGCCACAAAGGAATGTGTTTAGATTTGAGTAAGAAGGACTATGATTGGCTCACCATAATTGGTTCAGTAGAAGGCGCATTTTCCCGTGCATTTCTGCATGCAAACCTTTGGCTGGAAAGGGCTGGAAGCTGTGATGTAGTAGGACTAACTTTCTATCTTCCTTCCTATGCCATACCATTATTGGTTAATCATGAAAAAAATTTATAAGAGTAGGCACTTGTTAAACACTTTAAGGAAATTATTATTGGTTGGAACGTGCAAGATCAGCTAGAAATGACTGGCAAAATTTCTACAGTGTCAGGCATAGCTATGTGTCAGGGTGTTCAGTCAGCACACTCTTGGAGCCAAGAGATTAATGTGTACACTAGCTTCAGGGGAACCAAAGAGAGAGATGTCTCTTAAAGAAGAGCATAGAGGTAGAAGTCGACTCAGAAATTACAGCATCTTCTGCAGCCATCTTCTGCACTCACTCCGTCTGTGAGTGGTAAGCATGAGCCGATGGCGTAGTCACCAATCTGAGGGGATGTAAGGCTGGCTAAATTTCCATCAGAGTTTAATTAAGCAGTTTTAACATTCACAGCCAGTTAGCTGCACACATCACGCACTTACTTGAATCTATTGGTGTTTGTTCTCGCTTTTTTTGTAGTTTCTCCTTCAAATCAGGTATCAGATAGATTATATAATGGTAAGACAGAGATTTAGGAACCAGGTTTTAAGTTGTAAGACATTTCCAGGGGTAGATGTGGACTCTGACCACAATCTATTGGTTATGACCTGTAGATTAAAACTGAAGAAACTGCAAAAATGTCAGAAATTAAGGAGATGGGACCTGGATAAACTGAAAGAACCAGAGGTTGTACAGAGTTTCAGAGAGAGCATAAGGGAACAATTGACAGGAATAGGGGAAAGAAATACAGTAGAAGAAGAATGGGTAGCTCTGAGGGATGTAGTAGTGAAGGCAGCAGAGGATAAAGTAGGTACAAAGACGAGGGCTGCTAGAAATCCTTGGGTAACAGAAGAAATATTGAATTTAATTGATGAAAGGAGAAAATATAAAAATGCAGTAACTGAAGCAGGCAAAAAGGAATACAAACGTCTCAAAAATGAGATCGACAGGAAGTGCAAAATGGCTAAACAGGGATGGCTAGAGGACAAATGTAAGGATGTAGAAGCTTATCTCACTAGGGGTAAGATAGATACTGCCTACAGGAAAATTAAAGAGACCTTTGGAGAGAAGAGAACCACGTGTATGAATATCAAGAGCTCAGATGGCAGCCCAGTTCTAAGCAAAGAAGGGAAGGCAGAAATTTGGAAGGAATATATAGACGGCTTATACAAGGGCGATGTACTTGCGGACAATATTATGGAAATAGAAGAGGATGTAGATGAAGACGAAATGGGAGATACGATTCTGCGTGAAGAGTTTGACAGAGCACTGAAATACCTGAGTCGAAACAAGGCCCCCAGAGTAGACAACATTCCATTAGAACTACTAACGGCCTTGGGAGAGCCAGTCATGACAAAACTCTACCAGCTGGTGAGCAAGATGTATGAGACAGGCGAAATACCCTCAGACTTCAAGAAGAATATAATAATTCCAATCCCAAAGAAAGCAGGTGCTGACAGATGTGAAAATTACCGAACTATCAGTTTAATAAGCCACGGCTGCAAAATACTAACGCGAATTCTTTACAGACGAATGGAAAAACTGGTAGATGCAGACCTCGGGGAGGATCAGTTTGGATTCCGTCGAAATGTTGGAACACGTGAGGCAATACTGACCTTACGACTTATCTTAGAAGAAGGATTAAGAAAAGGCAAACCTACGTTTCTATCATTTGTAGACTTAGAGAAAGCTTTTGACAATGTTGACTGGAATACTCTTTTTCAAATTCTAAAGGTGGCAGGGGTAAAATACAGGGAGCGAAAGGCTATTTATAATTTGTACAGAAACCAGATGGCAGTAATCAGAGTCGAGGGGCATGAAAGGGAAGCAGTGGTTGGGAAAGGAGTGAGACAGGGTTGTAGCCTCTCCCGGATGTTATTCAATCTGTATATTGAGCAAGCAGTAAAGGAAACAAAAGAAAAATTTGGAGTAGGTATTAAAATTCATGGAGACGAAGTAAAAACTTTGAGGTTCGCCGATGACATTGTGATTCTGTCAGAGACGGCAAAGGACTTGGAAGAGCAGTTGAACGGAATGGACAGTGTCTTGAAAGGAGGATATAAGATGAACATTAACAAAAGCAAAACGAGGATAATGGAATGTAGTCAAATTAAATCGGGTGATGCTGAGGGAATTAGATTAGGAAATGAGACACTTAAAGTAGTAAAGGAGTTTTGCTATTTAGGAAGTAAAATAACTGATGATGGTCGAAGTAGAGAGGATATAAAATGTAGACTGGCAATGGCAAGGAAAGCGTTTCTGAAGAAGAGAAATTTGTTAACATCGAATATAGATTTATGTATCAGGAAGTCGTTTCTGAAAGTATTTGTTTGGAGTGTAGCCATGTATGGAAGTGAAACATGGACGATAACTAGTTTGGACAAGAAGAGAATAGAAGCTTTCGAAATGTGGTGCTACAGAAGAATACTGAAGATAAGGTGGATAGATCATGTAACTAATGAGGAGGTATTGAATAGGATTGGGGAGAAGAGAAGTTTGTGGCACAACTTGACTAGAAGAAGGGATCGGTTGGTAGGACATGTTTTGAGGCATCAAGGGATCACAAATTTAGCATTGGAGGGCAGCGTGGAGGGTAAAAATCGTAGAGGGAGACCGAGAGATGAGTACACTAAGCAGATTCAGAAGGATGTAGGTTGCAGTAGGTACTGGGAGATGAAGCAGCTTGCACAGGATAGAGTAGCATGGAGAGCTGCATCAAACCAGTCTCAGGACTGAAGACAACAACAACAACAAACAATTACCAAATTAATTGAAATCTGACCCATAATTTCTCTTTAGTTATTAAAATAACTTTGTATTTTTAGAAAATTATGTTGGAGACTCTCATCTTTTTCTGGAGCAACAGCGTGTATCTTTAAAATGCGTAAGAGATGCTTCGAAGACGGTATGTGGTACATTAAAAATACCTGGATGGCTAAGTTTACAAGAGCGCTAAATCTGAAACTGCGTATGAGGAAGTCTTAGAACACTCCGGCAACGAGCTCTGGACTGTTGGGAAGCCACTTCTCCGCAACATCATTTTTCTAGGAGAGCTGGTTCATCAAAGTTTGAGAAGTGGGAGAGAGAAACACTGGAATGCCGAGGCTATGAAGACTACTTGTGAGTCGTGTCCCGGAAGCTTAGTGAGGCTTTTTTGACGATAAATGCTTTAACAATTGCCAGTAACCAATACTAGAACCGTATAAGAGCATGTCTAAAATCTTAACCAGGTATTTATAATTCAGGTTCTTATTTAAACAGCCCTCATCAGTTAAGTATAAGCTGGGCTGTGGTTTATTGAAAACACATTATTGACAAATTTAGTCCACATTCTTTTAAATTAATTATCCAAAACGACCTGAGGTTAAGCTGCTCCTTGTCTCCTTTTGACAATGCCACATTTGTCTTTCGTAAATAAGTTAGTTAATTAGTTTGTTTTAAGAAGAAGAAGCTTATAACGTAAAAATAACGTAACAGAACTATGAAACTAATAATTTGCTAATAATATTCCCGAATTGAAATTAACGCTTTGGTGGTACCTTCTGTTAGTACTATGTATGGGTGCAAAGCGTTCACCAATACTCAGAGAAGACGCTAGACAGAACAGTACTGCGAGAATCCGTGCTGGACTTGGTCAAGCTCTACTCTCGAGTACAGTGACAGACTTTGTTCTCATTGTGAACTGAAAGAGGTCCGTTGCGCAATATTTCAGTCAGTCACGAATAAAATGATTGAGTCAGTACAGACAACACTTTCCTAACAACAGTGCACTGGGTGTCGATGTATATAGTGTAAAAAACCACTTCAATGTACCTCAAAGATAATGTTGCAACAGCAGAATGAGCATTGTATGTAGATTGGGAACTGGGAGGAAAAGAGAGAGAGAGAGAGAGAGAGAGAGAGAGAGAGAACCAGCGACAGGAACAATAATGAAGGACTTTGAATTGAATTAGAAGAGTCGGCTGTTCGGTCTTCGCGAAAATCGTAGGTGATTTTTATAATAACAAGAGTTGCCACAAATACCGATATACTACACTCCTGGAAATTGAAATAAGAACACCGTGAATTCATTGTCCCAGGAAGGGGAAACTTTATTGACACATTCCTGGGATCAGATACATGATCACACTGACAGAACCACAGGCACATAGACACAGGCAACAGAGCATGCACAATGTCGGCACTAGTACAGTGTATATCCACCTTTCGCAGCATTGCAGGCTGCTATTCTCCCATGGAGACGATCGTAGAGATGCTGGATGTAGTCCTGTGGAACGGCTTGCCATGCCATTTCCAACTGGCGCCTCAGTTGGACCAGCGTTCGTGCTGGACGTGCAGACCGCGTGAGACGACGCTTCATCCAGTCCCAAACATGCTCAATGGGGGACAGATCCGGAGATCTTGCTGGCCAGGATAGTTGACTTACACCTTCTAGAGCACGTTGGGTGCCACGGGATACATGCAGACGTGCATTGTCCTGTTGGAACAGCAAGTTCCCTTGCCGGTCTAGGAATGGTAGAACGATGGGTTCGATGACGGTTTGGATGTACCGTGCACTATTCAGTGTCCCCTCGACGATCACCAGAGGTGTACGGCCAGTGTAGGAGATCGCTCCCCACACCATGATGCCGGGTGTTGGCCCTGTGTGCCTCGGTCGTATGCAGTCCTGATTGTGGCGCTCACCTGCACGGCGCCAAACACGCATACGACCATCATTGGCACTAAGGCAGAAGCGACTCTCATCGCTGAAGACGACACGTCTCCATTAGTCCCTCCATTCACGCCTGTCGCGATACCACTGGAGGCAGGCTGCAGGATGTTGGGGCGTGAGCGGAAGATGGCCTAGCGGTGTGCGGGACCGTAGCCCAGCTTCATGGAGACGGTTGCGAATGGTCCTCGCCGATACCCCAGGAGCAGCAGTGTCCCTAATTTGCTGGGAAGTGGCGGTGCGGTCCCCTACGGCACTGCGTAGGATCCTACGGTCTTGGCGTGCATCCATGCGTCGCTGCGGTCCGGTCCCAGGTCGACGGGCACGTGCTTCTTCCGACCACTGGTGACAACATCGATGTACTGTGGACACCTCACGCCCCATGTGTTGAGCAATTCGGCGGTACGTCCACCCGGCCTCCCGCATGCCCACTATACGCCCTCGCTTAAAGTCCGTTAACTGCACATACGGTTCACGTCCACGGTGTCGCGGCATGCTACCAGTGTTAAAGACTGCGATGGAGCTCCGTATGCCACGGCAAACTGGCTGACACTGACGGCGGCGGTGCACAAATGCTGCGCAGCTAGCGCCATTCGACGGCCAACACCGCGGTTCCTGGTGTGTCCGCTGTGCCGTGCGTGTGATCATTGCTTGTATAGCCCTCTCGCAGTGTCCGGAGCAAGTATGGTGGGTCTGACACACCGGTGTCAATGTGTTCTTTTTTCCATTTCCAGGAGTGTACATCGAACACTCTTATCCGGATTTAATCAACAAAATAAAATCATTCACATTCTTTTGTGCTCCGTCTGTACCTCTTGCAGCAAAAAATAGTGTCCATGCCAATGTTAGCCTAAACTGCTCTAGTAGCGAAATATCAAGAGCTGTTGTCGCGAGTTGTGTGTTGGAACCGTAATACAGTAACATCAGTTTGTCTATTGTCCGTAATTAGCTGAAACTGTGCAGTATACTGTCACCGTCACGCAACACATAACACAGTAAAGGCGCACAATATAATCAACCACTGAGGAGGTAATACATTGGACTCGCACTCGGAAGGACGTCGGTTCAATTCCTTCTCTGGCCAAGCAAATTCAGGTTTTCCATTATTCCCCTTCATCAGTGTTCCGGCTAGGTTTATTTTCCAGTGATAAGACGATTCCTTTCCCTATCTCTCCCTAAAAGCGCACCGTCTCTAATCACTTCGCCGTCGACGCTACGTGAAGCGTTATCCTTCGTCCTCCCTTGCCCACAAATCAGCCCCTCCAAAACAATTACTCAGTTTGTTTAAACATTACAAATCGCGGCAGAAACTTTGTAGATAGCATAAATGACTTAGAATATCTACTTACAAATACATTGCAAGACTCCGTATTTCAAATAACGCCATACGATTTCATATGAATAACTAAAATTGAAATGAAAGAACGAAACATACTCATTCAGACACACGTTTCAACAGAATATAGCTCATTTACTTGTTGCAGCTACACAAACTAAAATATATGGCAACATACTTGGAAAAAATAATGCCAACTACGTATGAGAAATTTCTATAATCTATAACTTCATGTAGAATGACGCAAAAAGTCGAAACACAAAAAGATAATTAATATAGAGTAATGAAATATGGCGAATAAATTTGTCTAAGTAACACAATGAAGTTATTAACAATGCAAGGTCACAAGTTAGTATGAAAGTGATATAAGCCACTGAAAATGTGAAATTCTGGTACTTGTAACCGCCACAATGTTGAATGCAATCATGCAAACGTGCTCGCATTATTTTGGGTAGATGCCGGATGTACGTTTGTGGGTTGGTGTTTCATGACTGCTGTATTTGATCGATCAATACAGAAATGGTTAACGCTGGTTTTGGATGATACTGGAGGTGTCGCCCGATAATGTCCCATAACTGCTCCATTCGACACAGATCTGGAGATAGAGCAGGTAAAGGCAACATGTCGACACTCTGTAGGTAGGCCGGCGAGCGTTATCCTATTGGAAAACGCCTCCTGGAAAGTGATTCATGAATGGCAGCGCAACAGGTTGAATACCAGACTGATGCGCAATTTTTCTGTCAGGGTGCGGGGGATAACCATTAGGGTGCTCCTTCTGCCATGACAAATCGCACCCCAGACCACAAAAAATGGTTCAAATGGCTCTGAGCACTAGGCGACTTAACATCTCTGGTCTTCAGTCCCCTAGAACTTAGAACTACTTAAACCTAACTAACCTAAGGACATCACCTACATCCATGCCCGAGGCAGGATTAGAACCTGCTTCCGTAGCTGTCACGCGGTTCCAGACTGAAGTGCCTAGAACCGCACGGCCACATAGGCCGGCCCCGGACCACAGTTCCAGATGTAGGTCCAGTGTACCTACCACGCAAAGGGGTTGGAAGCAGACTTTCAATTTGTAAGCAATTTCTAACCAATATACGGCCACCACTGGCACCGAGGCAGCACCAGTTTTTATCAGAAAGAACAACAGACCCTCACCTTGCCCTCCAATAAGCACTTGCCTGACATCAATGAAGTCACAAAAGGCCTTGGTTTGGGGTCAGTGGAATGTACGCTGTAGGGCGTACAGCTCGGAGCTGACCATTAGGTAACCGATTTGGAATAGTTAGTTGCGTACCTGGGGTACTAGCTACTGCTCAAGTTGCTGCTGCAGTTGAAGTACGATGCTATACAGCAGTACATCGAGCACGATGAGCTTACTTCTCGCTAGCGCCGCGACGCCGTCCAGAGCAAGGTCTTCTCGCGACCGTACATTCTCGTAACCACCGCTGCCAGCAATCACGTACATTGGTTATATTCCTGCCACGTCTCTTTGTAGTATCGGAGAAGGAACATCCAGCTTCTTGTAGCCTTGTCGAAGGTCCTCGTTCGAACTCACGGAGATGTAGATAAAGGTGTCTTTGTCGTATTAAAGGCGCTCTTCATTAACATCAGCTCACAACGAACAATCTCAAAGGTAAATCACGCTCACGTATATTACAGCGTCTATTTAAAGAGAACCTGATTTCCAGCTTCGTAGTTGTGCACGAAATTTGAACCGACATCATCTTTCAGATGTAGAAACACTCTTACTAATTTTCGTTCATATCGCACAACGCCTCCTTGGTGCCTCGATTTTCTTCTTCATTGTATTACGATAGGCTTTATTATTAACACTTTGCCGTCCGGTGACACCATAGTGGTGTCGTGCCCGAAATGGCGGTCCACAGCCGGCGACACCACAGTGGGGTCGTGTACATAGTATCCCGCAGGAGCCAACGACAGCTCTTTAGCCACACACCGTCAGGTGGCTTGCGGAGTATGGATGTAGATGTACATACTGTTGGTGTTTTTTTTAGGTAACAATAAGTTACACACGTCAACAAGTTTTTTGTTTCTATAAGTACTTGTACACTTTCACCATGGCAGACGAAAGAGACGATACGAATATTTACCATGGATGCGTAGACGACTTGTCTGACGTTCTTGACGATTTGGCTGATTGGGAAGAAGACATTGGAAATCAAAAAAATGAAAGTGAGGCAGAATCGTGAAATACGTCCCAGAAGAATTCGGCGAACGCCACGGGTGCCAACTGATTCGGATGAATCAGACGAAGAAGACTGTGATTTACTATGGACCAATAATAAATTTGAAGGATCTACGGCACCACACATATATCTCTAAGAAACAAAGAGCGTTGTGGATATCGTCGAATTATACAGAGTGAAAAGTATTTAAACCGACAAACTCTGGGAGGTTGTAGGGGACATAAAAACAAACATTTTTCCCTGATGTCATTTTTTCCTATGAGGATTATTTAAACCGGTGGAACCGTATTAGGCTCTTCAATTGTTAGAGGCCGTATTCCGATCTTCATTTGTTAGAGGGCATATTTTACGCTCTTCAGTTGTACCCAACTGCTGTCCACCAGTGTAGTAGTGCATTGTCTCTGTTTACTAATGGAGTGATACATCTGGAGTGAGTACACTGACATGGTTTGTGCGTACTACGTAGCGCACCACAACGGATGAGCTGCACAGCGGGTTTATCAACAACAATATCCTAATCGCCGTATCCCGCATCATATAACCTTAGCTACTGTGTACCAACGTCTGCGTGAGACCGGGTCATTTAGCATATTACCTGGACAGGGATTCCGTCGCACGGTAAGAACGCTGCAATTTGAGTAAGCTGTCATGCAGCATGTGGAGCCTTCAATCAGCACTCGTGCAATTGCACGTTACATGGGGAGGAATCAGACGAATGCAAGAGCAGTCCGTCGAGAGCAATTGTTTCGTCCATTCCACTTACAGCGTGTCCACAACCTGGAACCAGTTGATTATCCACTCAGAGCACAGATTTCGCAGTGGTACCTGGAACAGTGTGAAATGCATCCTACATTTCCATCCTCTGTGTTGTTAACCGATGAAGCAACTTTCGGGCGTGATGGAGTCTTCAACATGCACAATTCGCATGTTTGGAATGAGGATAACCCACATGCCACAGTTACTAGCGCTCATCAAGTGCGGTTCTTCGTTAATGTGTTGATCGGTGTTGTTGGGGACTGTTTAATTGGGCAGTATCTCCTACCTAGGCCATTAAATGACAAGCACTATTAGAATTTTCTCGCCAGAACATTGCCAGAATTGCTGGAAGACGTCCCGCTCCCTACAAGACAACGCATGTTGTTCCAACATGACGGGGCGCCGGCACATTTCAGTCGTCATGTGCGTCGATTCTTGGACCGACGATTCCCAGAAACGTGGATTGTCAGAGGTTGTCCTGTATCATGGCCTGCTCGATCCCCATATATGTGCCCTCTGGATTTTTTTGTGTTGGGTGAGATGCAAAACTTTGTTGATGCAACTCCAGTTGCATTAGAAGAGGATCTGGTTGCTGGGATAGAAGCAGCAGCAGGAACAATTCAGGATACTCTTGGGGTTTTTGCCCGTGTCAGACAGAACATGATCCGACGGTTTAACCTTTATTTACGTCATGGAGGCATTTTTTAAAATTCTATTGTAATTGAAATTGGGTTGTGTTTATGTGTTGTCTCTTGGTCATAAAAAATGGAAAATTGGATGTTGGTTTAATTAATTTGCCGCCAGAGAAATCTTCCTCTACTGGTTTAAATACTTCGCATAGGAAAAAATGACATTAGGAAAAAATATTTGTTTTGATGTCCCCTATAACCTTCAAGAGTTTCAGTTTAAATACTTTTCACCCTGCATATTGGGAACCATTAATTTGAATATATTAGCAACGAAATTAACAGTTATTACAGTGAAAATTGCAGTAGAAGGAAATTGGATAAAAAAATGGTAAATTTGTCGACGTTACGGGACCCGAACTTACAAAATAGTTTGAGCTTGCTATCCTTATGGCAACTGTAAAAAAAATCAAGGATGGATCATTATTAGTCAACGAATCCGTTGATAGACACACCGATATTTCGCAAAACGGTATCCCACAACAGATTCAGACAAATATTGCCATTTTTACATTTTTCTGAGAACAACGAGAATCCGGATAATGTTGACCGGCTTTTCAAAGTGCAATTCGTATTTGATTATTTTCCCAAAAAGTGTAAAGAAACGATTAACCTTAGTCAAAACATCTCAGCTGATGAAGGAATGATAGTGTGGCGTGGAGAGTTAAATTTTAATGTTTACAAGCAGTCGAAAATTACGACATATATATACGACATAAATATGACGTACTCATTCGGATGCTGTGTGATTCGAGTACGGGATACATTTCCTCATAAAAGATATATTCCGGCGCTAGACAACATTTAGCAAAAACAGTGATGGAACTACCGACACCTTTTTATACAAAGTGGCATCACCCCTACGTCGATAATTATCACAGTATAGAACTTGCAGAGAAGTTAATTGAGAAGAAAATTCAAGTTTGTCGAACGATACGGCAAAATGGAGGATTTCCGGAAAAAAATTAAAGGGCGCAAAAGTTTGAAGCTTGTCATCAACGGAAAGGTGACAAGCGACCGGCGACAAGCCAAGTAATCCGAATTAGCGCTGGCGAATAAATTTCTACGAGACGTGCGGACGGCAAAGTGTTACTTAAGTAACCAAACACGCACACCGTTTTTATTCCTTCATGATAAGTGCAACGGTAGATAGAAATTTCGGCAAACAATAATGAGCATGAGAAAACATTACAGATGGGGGAGGAGGGCCTAAGACGAGCACGATATTAGACACAGATAATAAATAAAATGGAGGAAAGCAGCGTGACTCACAGGAGGAGGAAAAGAGAAGGAAGCATAACAAGGATAAGACAGGATCATTGCTTTTACTATTCGACAGAGAGAAAGTTAGCCGTAAACGTTAATTTTTTCGGAAAACACTATGACGGAGGTAGCAGGAAGTGCTTCAGATCCTACCGCTGGGACTGTCTGGAAGGCAGCGAGTACACAGTGGAAGGTCAGTGTCTACTAGTGATCATACAGTAAAGGCTTTCACGACCAGATGCGTCATCTGCATGTATTTCGGCGCCGTCGAATATTGTATCGCTGTTGGCGACGGGAATGTGGTCCACTATAAGAAACCATTAAATACGAATGAAACAAAATATAATCTATAATTTCATAGGATATATTCTCCCACCATACAGAGGGTGGAGGTGACTATTTCATATCAATATTAGGAAATTTATGTGCAACTCTATTCTCGTATCTTTTGAGGGAAAAATGGTGGTTTGTATGCCGTTTTTATGGCTTTCGATTAGGTGACTGGTGGTAGAAATTGTGGTTGGTTTCTGAAAACAGAATGTGCCCAACCGTTTCTGCTTACTTCGTAAATAGTTTTATACAGTTAACATACGATACCTGCTTTAAATAAAAACGACATAAAGAATTGTGTTACTTGATAAATCGAGTTTAACAAAGAAAACTGTGACTTGTCAATGTGTCTCATGCATAACATCTGGTGCTAGCCTTAAAAAGTCTTGCAGGCGACTGTTCCAGACGTTTTATCTCAAGATAGTTGTAAGTAGCCTTCATAACTTTATTCAAATTGACTTCAACTCAAAAATAATTCAGAAACAATCTATCTACCAAACGTTTTCGTAACTTACCGAGTGGATGTAAATGCCAGGCGACAATGCTAAACTAGAGAGCAAATTGAAAAAGTTCCTTTGGGAAACTTATCCAATACACACAAAAAATATGTATCTACAAATTTGTAGTTTATTTCCAGCAAGAATTATCATTCTGCACATGAGTGTGCGCTTTTCTGAAACCTCCTTAAAGGAAAAACAGACATAATGTCTTTTGGGACAACAGCAATCAGTGAAATTATAATGTTATTTAAAAACCGTCTTGATTGCAAGACGTGACGTAGCATGTGAAAACTGCTGGATTTGGACGGGTTACTCCTGTAACTGAAATATCAGATCTGAAGATGGTTCTGAATGAACCGAAACCGGTCATGAATAAAAATATTTGCAATCAAGACGGTTTTTAAGTAACATTATAACCTCCTACAAGACTGAAATTGTGTCCTAGACCGGGTCTGGAACCTGGGGCCTGACGTTTCACGGGCAAGTGCTCTATCGACTTTTCTCTTTTTTCGGTCTTCTTTCGTGGCTCTTTGCTGATGTCACGTGACATTTTTCTATTTCTATCAACGAGGACTTCACTCAGTTCTTTATTACGGAGAGTGGGCAGTTCCCCGACAGAACACGCTGAACTGCCATGCCGTTGGCGCTATCAATGAACGACACACTATATAGACTGAAGGAGCGATTGAATGTTTGTACAAACGCCAGGAATCGAACCTGGGTCTTCTGTTTACTAGGAAGAAATGCTAGCCATTAAGCCTGACTGGCCGATCGGTTCTAGGCACTACAATCTGGAACCGAGCGATCGCTACGGTCGCACGTTCGAATCATGCTTCGGACACGGATGTGTGTGATGTCCTTAGGTTAGTTAGGTTTAAGTAGTTCTAAATTCTAAGCGACTGATGACCTGAGAAGTTAAGTCCCATAGTGCTCAGAGCCATTTGAACCATTAAGCCACATTAGCACAGTGGTTCACACAACTGCACAAATTACCCTAGCCTCCGTCCTTAGCCAAAATTCTCGCTGCTGCCTCAGTCTACTTTAAATTCCTCCTTACACATAAATAGAATTGCCGAGGCTCTCTACGTTCCGGAATAGCACCAGAGTGTGGAACGTAAGGGGTAATTTAATGTATAATGGGGGCAGTGAGAATTTAGATCGATGGGGGACGTGTGGCAGGGAAATCCGTGCAGTGGCCTAGGTGGCATAGTGGGTAGCACATCTGCCTACTACGCAGGAGACATGGGTTTGATTCCCGGCCTTAGCACTAATTTTCACTCGCCACTTCATTTCATGTACCTAACATCATAACATGTTTCTTGTAGTGGCCATTTTCGCAGCAGCTGTATATAAATTGCAGTTGTTACAAAGAAAATGCCTTTTTTGAATGCTGCACATCGTAATTTTTATTTTTATTTATGCACCCAGACACGTTTCCCCTTTTTACAAGGAATCTTCAGTGGATGTCCTGAAATATTACAAGATTTTTCCATTTTTACACATAGGTTATGGTTTCACATCTAGGTTACAGATTGAAAAACAGTTCCTTAATGTTTTTTGATGACATGGAAAGGTACTTACAGGAAACTTCTAATTCATTGCATCTAAGCAAACTGGTTTTTCTCATCTGGCAAACAGGTGGACATCTTACTGTTCACTTTCAGTTCACTGTTTATGTTACACATCACTGTAACCGCCATATTTTTAATACAGAATTTCATTTTTCTGCATTCAACTGTTTTGTGATTGTGTGTGTGTGTGTGTGTGTGTGTGTGTGTGTGTGTATTAGAAAGGGAGAGAGTTTTTCTTTTTTAAATAAAAATTATTTATTTTATTTTTATTACTATTTTGATTCATTTATTTATTCTTAAAATAATAATAATAATAATTATTATTATTATTATTATTATTATTATTATTATTATTATTATTATTATTATTATTATGAGAGGAATCAGATGTGTAATCATTTGTTCGGATTTCTATTATATGATCAATCAGTGTAAACAGTGAGTTGTTAGTCATATTTACTTGGTCACTTAATAGTGTTCCTTTTCAGGCTTTGTTTTATATATATTATAATTGTCCTGTAATGTTAGGAGAGGTCTTTCATTATTTATTCTAATTATTTTCATATCACTTTCTCTTGTATTAGGTTTGTTGTCATTTTCTCTCTTCCGTGGCCCGAAGGAACTCCAGGCGATATTACAGTTCCACCCATGTGATGGTCAACATTTCATGAAAGATGGATGTTATGGCCTCAGTAATTCTGCGCAAAAATTCTGCGATTTCGTTCACTGATGATCGTTAAACCTGGTCCTTGACTTTTCCGCAGAGAAAGAAATCCAGTGATGTTATGTCCCATGATCGCGGAGGTCGTTGAATGAACCATCATTCCCGATCCCTCTTCTCAGAAATTTTGTGGCCAAATAGGTACGAACATCTACAGTAATAGCTATTAAGGTGGCGCACCCTCTTGTTGGAAAACTAATTCCGGAATGCCCTCTATCTCTGTCACAACAAATAACTGCAACGTATCAAGATAGGTAATGGCTGTGAAGTGTCATTTCAGTGAAGAAAAATCGATCCTATTATGTTATACTTTTACATTTAGTTTTTAATTACTATATCATTTCTGTTTGACGAGAGCACTTTTGCTCAGACGTTTTAAACCGTGATATGATTACATGTATTCCATGTAACTTTTTATTCTGATGAAGTGTGGTCATTTGACAAAATTTTGTGCAACCGAAGTGGCTGTATATACGTCTTGTAATTATCCTATTACTTTATTGTGCATAAAAACGGCTGCATACGTTCTGCTGACGGTCTCAAACACAGGGTTCGGATTCTCATACCCCGGATCCTAGCACTGTGTCGGCTGACAACACCGTTGAAAATAAATGTGTCTTATCTACGAAAAGGACACGTTAAAGATAGTCATCATCTTCATCAATCTTAGCCAACACCGCAGCAGAAAGTCATAACGAGCACTGTAATCCGTTGGCTGGACTTTGTATGCACGAAAAAGTGCCATGCACTGATGTCTTCGCAATCTGTATCTCACGTGGGGCTCTGCGGACTGATTTTTTGGGACTTCTCACGAAGGCATCACTCACTGTCTGAATCGTTTGCGCATTAGGGTTAGGTTTTCCTGTGTTAGGGAGACCACCGCCGCTCCCTGTTTCCTTAAACTTCGCATACAACTTCTTGATGCTGTTAACATCTGATGGCCTCCTACGGTTCGCCGTTAAATTTTCCCTGCACTATTTTTGGTGACTGTGTCTCTTGATGTCAGAATACACATTGGGCTTTCTGACTTCACTGGGTCCTGTGACGAACATAGTAAGTATGAGTATACACAAAAACATGAATATGTCGTTAGCAATTCAAGTTAAAAATTATTTGTCTATGTGTCATATTTTTTGCCTTATGGGTTTTTGTAGTGAGGGAAAGACTTCTAGTACTGTCGGTACAATATTTTACAATTGACACCGGAGAACATAGAATGCTGAAGAATAACTTTGAATTTGAAAATGTGTAAGATAAACAGTAAACCAATCTCAAGGGAATATGGCAGAATTCATTAATATAATACCTTACAATGCATTATCAAAGCAAACGCTTACTCTGTTTTTTTACATTTCACTCTTTGTACGTACCATCTTTTCCATATTTATTCATCAGTACTCTAATGTTCTTTGACGACGATAGGGACTGTGTAATGATGTTAACCAAAATCCGGTTCACGAAATTAATATTGTCGCACATTCGTGGCTCTGATTTTTCGTTAAGAAGAATGCAAACATCTGACATTCTTATTTCTGTTATTAAAATATATATTCTTCTGCATTATGTGAATTCATCTGTTAAGGTCGTCTAAATGCAATGTTGAATACAAATTAACTAATAAGTTTTTTATTTGATCTGATTCACAGCATTACGCAACTGGTCTAAGCAACATCTCATTAGAAAACTTCGTGAAAGAAAGTGCTGTTGAGCGCGAAACATTAAAATCACGCAAAATGGTTCAAATGGTTCAAATGGCTCTGAGCAGTATAGGGCTTAACATCTGAGGTCATCAGTCCCCTAGAACTTAGAACTACTTAAACTTAACTAACCTAAGGACATCACACACATCCATGCCCGGGGCAGGACTCGAACCTGCTGCCGTAGCGATAGCTCGGTTACAGGCTGAAGCGCCTATAACCGCTCTGTCACTGCGGCCGGCGCAAATAAGTCACATCGAGGTATTACAGGCAGCACTGCGATACAGGTTTCATTGTTGTTGTAATGCATATTGTTAATTGCAAATTACGAAACACTACAGACATCAATTTTCACTACGAAACAGTAACTGTTTGGCATATATTGAATTATTCCTCTGCCTAATTAATCCAGTGCGTCTCTCTGTTACATGTTTTATCACCATCACAGACTCATACGAAATAAACATATCAATATTTCCTTTCTACTCAGCTATTTACGATACATACTCGTATCAAAGATGTGTGCACTGCCTTTGTTGATGCAAAACGAACCTACGTCGGATTTTGGGTTCATATTCTTGCATTCAAGGGAACGTGCGCGAATCACCTGCAATTCTTCAGTACTTTTATTGTTGATAACCTTTCGTAACAGTCTGATTGAAGAAGGAACTATACATGATCACCTAATTTTTAATACGCACCCCTTCCTCACGCCACCCTACGGCCCAACACTTGCACACTCACACGCTAATACAACGCTCTCCAATCACATGTATGTTGAAACATTGTTTTGTTTCAGAAAGGGCGTTCAAAAGATAGTGCACCTCAGACTACAGTTAACTTCGATAATACTCTTAAACCTGTCTTCTTAAATAAACTGTATATGCCACGAGTGTCAGAGAGAACTTATCCCAAAGAGAAATGTGAATAACTACTAGTTCTACACAAGGGTAATACTTCACACCTAGTGTCTTCCGATGGAAGATAAGATTAAAATGTGGACGGAAAAAAGACTATCGTAGGTGTCAGAAACAGAATATATCTCTTGGCATCGCTAATGAAATTCGCGCGGAACTAAGATGAATTTGGAACTGTAAAAGTCGCAAGAGCAGGAGAAATACGCAAATTGTACGTGTTCAACGAACCAATAATGAAATGCGTTGCTGGTACTAGAAATGATGATTACAATCTGTAGAGAAATTACGTTTATGGTAATAGTATCTAAAAAGACCAATGGCAAAGTTTTACAATAGACTAAAGTAAAACGTAGAGGAGATACAAAAAAAATTAAAAGGTAGCTTCGCAACTGTAGCACATATATTTATTCTTAATATTTCAGTGGCTACAGTGAAAGACATAACAGAAAATTTCTGAATAATGACAAAAGTGGAGCCGAATAGATACCACTATCAGTGGAATTAAGTAGCCATAATTTTGTCCTGCCTGACGTAACCAGAAGAATATTATATAATTCTGCACCGTGCGCTGCCTAACAGTACAAAACAAATGCCAAAATATTAAATGCTCATGCATAGAACGTGAACTTAACAGCAAAGAACACTGAATAGCTGAATACATAACGTTAGACTTGTGTTATCCTGAATGGTCATTAGATATGTAGCTGTCTCGGGAAGAACTTCGGACCTTAAACAGTACAAAGAGGATTTCACTGTACACCTACAGCCGTACTATGTTCGCAGATCTATTCCCAACAAAACAAAAGTTTTGTACAGGTCCACGAATTCAATTATTATTCTTGCTTACAAAATACGATTGTTTCCCACGGAATTACTTACATTTGGACTGAAACAGTGTTACCTCTTAAACATGCGTATATGCGTCCACACAATTAATCTGTAATTCTCGATAAATTCAATGCCAGCGGGTTCAAGACACCACTTACAGACTGTATCTGTACCGTTGCACTAACGAAGAGTAACTAAAAGTGAACAACTAAATATTACTGTTTGAGCACTGGCTTCTATTATTTAACCCTAATGATTATTACTCTCTATGAGCGAGGACCACAACAGAAAGTTTTGGAAGTCTAAGGAGAAAGTTGCTGACCGAAATTTAGTGAAGAGATTTTGCTGCACTGAAAAAGATTATGTTTTAATGTTTTCTTTCCAAACTCATTTATCATATCCGTGATAATACAGAGCAAGGCGCCAGTTATTCACACTTTTCGTTGTCTATCGAGTGAGAATCGCATACTTCGCAAAAATACCGTAGAAGAGGATGGAACACAGTGATGTAAGCTGCTACTGTACTGGACTTATTCTACCACCTGCAAGGGTGGACAAAAATATTGAAGCGCCAAAAAACAACTCGTTACAATGTGTAATACGATGTAGGAACGCCGCTGTCCTTCAAAGCAGCTTCCAGTCGTCTCGGTACAGTTACATGCACCTTTACCGTTATCAAGGAAACTTCCTCTAAAACCGGTAATGATAACGAAGGTGGACAGCGATCACGCAGGCTTCTCTTCATAATAGACAACAAAGGCTCTATAATATAGAGATTTGTTAACTGTGATGACCAGGAGAGACGGGCAGCTAATGCTGGTGCTCACAAAACAAGTACCGTGAGCCACGTGAACAGGAATCGTCTCTTCTTGGGACACAGTATTAGTTTTGGGGAACAAACTTTGCGCCGTCGGATGAACCCAGTGACCCAAAATTATCATACAAACTTTGGCAGTAATGCAACCTTCCAGAATAGCCATGGGGCCCATGGAATACCACGAAATTGCTGCTCAACTTATCATCGAATCCCAACCACGTTTACCGAGCGAGGTGGCGCAATGGTTAGCACACTGGACTCGCATTTGGGAGGACGACGGTTCAATCCCGAGTCCGGCTATGAAAATGTGTGTGAATTCCTATGGGACCAAACTGCTGAGTTCATCGGTTCCTAGACTTTACACACAACTAACTTACGCTAAAGACAACACATACACACCCATGCCCAAGGGAGGACTCGAACCTCCGGCGGGAGTGGCCGCCCAATTCGCGACATGACGCCTCTAAACAGCACGGTCACACCGCGCGACCCGTCCGGCCATCCTGATTTACGTTTCCGTGATTTCCCTAAATCGCTTCATGCAAATGCCGGGGTGGTTCCTTTGAAAGGGCAGGGCTAACGTACATCCCCGTTCTTCCCTAATCCAATGGGACCGATGACCTCACTGCTGGTCTCAACTACCGAATGTACCCAACTCTACCCCCCCCCCCCCCCCCCCACACACAACCTCAACCTCGTTTCACGCTTAGAGCGTATAGACTGTGTGAAACAAGGCTCATCCATCCAAATGCCTTACTTCCATTGTTGCACAGTCCAGGTTCGATGGTTTCGACGCCACATTAATCTGTTACGAGCATTTGCATCCCTGGTGAGGGGTTTTGGAATTCCAGCTACCCCTTCAGTTCCATGATTCTGGAAGTCCCTTCATGTTGTACTGATGCTGGCAGGGCTCCGGGTGCGACATTCAGTTCTGCAGTGATTTCTGCAGCTGTCGTCCTCTTATTTTTCGTCACAATCCTCTTCAATGACCATCTGTCACTATCGATCGACAGAGGCATTCGTCCGCGTTGTGACTTAGCGGGTGATATGTGACTGTAGGCTTTGCCGGCGTAAACTATTGATGGTTTCTGGGGTCTCCAGACGGTTGGTAGCGTTTATATCTCGTGACATTTCGGGAAGTGTCAAACTACCCATCTTCTGGCGATCACTTCACCAGAAGATGGGTAGTATGACACTTCCCGAAACGTCACGAGATATCAGCGCCACCACCTGGCAGGAGACCCAAGAAACCTTCATCAGTTAGCGTATGATGTTTTCCTGCATTCCCTGTATGCAGTATAAATCACCTATATGGTGCCTCTAGAATCACCACATTTCCGCTAGCTTGATTACGTAAGCACCACCAATAACGATGTTCCCTCATTCTAAGTCATTTATCTCTCGTATAATTCCCCGACAACTACAAAGAATACTGTTCTGACAGCGATTGACATTTGTAATGTCTTAGGAACATTACTGAGGTGTCGTTCGTGGTCAAATACGACAGCTCAGTCTACAGCTTTGGCTAGTATCTCCATTTATGTTCAAGCGGAGTTTCCATACTTTTCTCCATCGCCCCTCTTCCTCACCCTACGAAAAGGTAGTCTTCGCATCGCTATTCCTACAACAACAAAATAACTGTGGCTTTAACGAGATCATTATCTCTGTACCTTACACAATATGGTGAACGCTATCAGGACACTTATTAGTGATCACCCACTGCCCAATGACATCGCTCTTTACATCATTTCAAGCTTCTCTTAGCACAGACTACAGAATGAGTGGCTGATGATTAACTGCTTGAGCTTTCCATCCACTTTTTTTTTTTTTTTTTGAATTGCCAACCACATTCAATTTTCTAGGTGGAGTACTACTAGCACTTTGGAACTCAAGAGTGATCCCTTTCAATGATTTCACGCTATGTTGTAGAACAACCCCCCACAACGCTCGATGGTATCTGTTCATCACGTCCTCCTGGTCTCAGTTTAGTTGTAGCTGTCCCTTCGCGCTCTCACTTCATGAGCATATCACCAACAGTCGATTTGGGTATGTTTATACGCGGTGAAATTCCACTGATTGATTTGTTATTCAGGTACACATCTAACGACTGGTCTACGGTGGAACTCACTGAGATGATCTGACAGATCGATTCTGCTGTCACTCTTTCTCTACTCACGAGACAACATTTTCCATCTGCTTTTATACGGGCGGGTGCGCGTTTCGTCTTACCCAGGTGCATTTAATCACACAGTGGATTTGCTTGATCCATAACCAAAGTAGCATTTAAGCGGCGATTCGCCGCGACCAAGAGGTGACAATACGAAAATCGTGAAAGCCACAATAGACGTCGACAAAGAATTAAAAAAAACTGCACATATTTACCGAAACAACGTAGATTATAAAGCAGCATGAGATAGATGAAGAAATATCTTTGATGATATAGGGAAAGATGGTGACTTCAGATGAGAGGGTCTGCTGGTGCCAATTGTCGAACTGAAATTGAGGAAGAAGTTAGTCATGTCTGCGACACAGCTTTGCATAGAAGCTAAATGAGGACCGATGCAAAACTGTATAAAAGACGGACTGAAACATTTGAAATGTGGTGCTGTAAAAAATGTTACGAAGAAAACACATTGGTAAATTACAGAACGAAGCACAGGCGAAGAAATAAGTCTGTGCGAGACAATTAATAATGATGCAATAGGCTCGGGAAACAACATGAGTACGAATCAACTGACATAACTTCGAGCAGCAATAGAAGAGAAATAATTTCAGAGTATTAATGATGATCAAATGAGGAAATGGGTGTAAATATTAAGGTACGATTCATTTATTAAAAAATTATTTGAAGCAAATCCTCTGTAATAGCAATATATACTGATATACAAGATGGTCAGAAACAGTCTGAAAAGATTGTAAGGACGTTGCAAGGGAAGTTGTGCTGAGAGATAATTGTTAAGAAAAAAATCGATATGTTGCGCTGTTTCCGAGTTATTTAATATTGAAGTTAGTCGGACAGGCCATTTCACTTGCTAAATAAAGAACTTGCAGCGCGCTGAAATTCGATATTGCACAGACATCTATGCATCTGCGTCCGTGTGTTACCACTCCTTGATTTGCTTATTACCAATTAGAAATGCCTTATCGGAAGTGATAATTTAAGCTAGGTGCGCAAAAGTAGCGTTTGTTCGGTTGGAGGAAACCAAGCGACTAATAAATTTGACAATACTGTCTCCGTATTGAAATGTGGTGTCTATTCTGTCCAATGAGCGAGGACGCCTCTAGATGCTCTCGGGACCGATGCGCCATATTTTACGAACCCCTGTGGGTAACGAGCAGAAGGGCTAATGGAAGGGGGAAGGGGGAGTAACCCTACTTTGTGGGTCATAGGTTGATAGCTTGGTGAGCCGTGAAGTGTGTCCGGATAACCGATTCGATTAAGACAACAATTCTAGACAAACAGAGCATCCGGGCTTGAATCCCAGTCTGGTACAAATTTTCAACATTCACCATGTGAGTGCCCTTTAGGGAGCTGAAGTCTTGTTATCGTAATATTGGCAAGCTGAATTCGTGCGGGCGACGACCTGATAGGTTAACGTCTATGCTAAATAGCTCGGAAACGCCGCAATGTCTATTTTTTATGAACAATTATTTTTATCACAACCTATCCTGCAACACCCTTACTTGTTTTTCAGATTATTTCTTGCCACCCTGCATAGACGCTATGCAATAGCCATTACTTAGATGACAGCTAGTATATTTCAACAGTGAAATACTGCAACGACCGAGCCTCAAACATTTAACGAAAACATTTTAAGTTTGTCGTTCCTATTAGAACAGGCAATCATAAGGAACAAAGAATACAACAAATTAGGTTGTATCTGAGAAAAATATACTCATTGTCAAGTTTAATAATGAATTTGTCGTTTTAGGTTGGTTAGAACCCAGCTTAAAATCTTGACAGTTACCATAAACGGTAGTTATTGCAACTGGTGTTGTGGTTTCGTTCACTATCCAGTAGTGAAACGTCTGTTATGCGTTGTATAAACTCAACGAATATTGTGTACGCTCAACAAATCAGTCTACTCAGTAGTAGACACAGTGTAAATACGGATTACACTATAGGACAGTGGCAATCGGTCGGTAGGTTATTCTCCACATAAGTTCTACCCGAGTTTATTTCACATATCACTGCAAAAAAAGAGTGGTATATATATATATATATATATATATATATATATATATATATATATATATATATATATATGTGTGTGTGTGTGTGTGTATTGAGAAACAGCTAAAATCAAAGCATTTATACAAGATTGTGAGGTCCATTGGAAAACCTGCAATACTATAGATAGAATTTTGCTTCGTCTCTATTTTATATATTGCAGATTCCTCAAATCAAAACTGTGTCCAACGATCTGAAGAAAGCACAGTTCACATCTACGAGAAGTGCAAGAGAAGTAATCTTCAAAATACAATCGAAATGCATCTTTTGTATCATCCTAGAAAAAATTTTGAGCTTGAATGTAATGAAACATTTCGAACAATATTTCGACCAGATGACATGCGAATTCCAATTTGCGTTTGTCTCACATGATATCCAGTAAGTGTGGGCGAGTCTAAGTGGGTGCAGTACTTACTGACCTAAGAAAACATTTTTAGTCTGTACTGGACCAAAGCTTATTAAGGAAGTAAAAATATATGTAGTATCAGATGAAGTTTGAGAGTGGATTCAGGATTTCTTGGAGGGAGAATGCGATATTATCTTGGATGGAGAGATGGAGAGATGGAGAGTTGGAGAGTTACCTGTACTTGTAAAGGAACTACTGACGTGCCCCATGGAGGTCTTTTTAGGACAATATCTACTCGTATATTGTTGACCTGGAAGACTCTGTAATCCGTAACATAACTTTTTCAGATGCAGCAGTTTTTGAATAGTGAAGTGCTACTTGTAGAAAACTGCACAGATATCCAGGCAGATCTACATGTGAATTAAAAGTGGGGAAGATATTAAGAATATGTTCAGATATGTAAAACTGTGAACTTCACAACACACAGAAAGGTAGTATCCAAGGACTTCATTGTCAATGAATCAGAGGTTGAATCAGTGATAGTGAGGATATGAAGTGCAATAATCAAAACTAACTTAATCGTAGGAAAAAAGGTGTCAATGTCAGAGTTATTGGTGAAGAAAATTCAATCAGACTACAAAGGAAAATGCTTACAAATATTCTAGCTCTTCTTTCTGGGATACTGCTCAAGTATGTAGGGCAGCGTACTACAGAGGACAGCAAGATCCTTCCATGTTTCATAGAAGGGGGTAGGGAGGGAGGTAAGGACGGGTGAATGTAGATGGAGTTACTTTGGAACTAAAGGCTCTAAGCTGTGGTGAACAGCGCTAGTTATGCTCATTTGCGTCGCTGATATTGACATTCGTCTGGTCTTGTATCTCTGACAATTCCGCCATTGGTTTTCCGGCTTGGCATGTGGCTGCTCTCTTCGGTCGGCGTTCAACGAGGCAACATGTTTTTAAGGCAGGCCCTCGTCACAATCCGTGGTGTTTGGGCACGCCGTCCTTGGGGTTTTGCCGCGTGCCACTTGTACGGTGCTGACTAGTCGACCCGTTTGCTTGTGAAACGGTGTTGGATCCGTCATCTCAGGCTGGACATCCTCCCATCGCGTAACTGGAAGCACTAAGTTACGTATGATTCATATCCTGCGGTTAACCTGTGAAGATTTGTGAAACATGGTGGAATGTTGTATCTGGCGGAGATCAGTTAAGGATGGTTCTGGAGTGTTATACTGAACTTACGAACTCTAAGGCTTCCAAGAGTTCTTCCAAGGTGCGGAGTCCAATTATTTCGGAAAATGCAAAAGGTATTGAGTTTTACTTGTTTTAAAGATTCCTTGCGTTGTTAATTTGATGTAGTGTGTTAGTGTGCTCTTCGCCCAGTTTTTGTTTTAGACTTCCCTTTAATATGAAGGTCAGAGATTTGTTAAATCAGTGAAATTTTAATTGTTTATCGGTAAATGTCTGTTTGGTTTTCAGTTATGTTACATATAGTCACGTAGTTAGTAAGCCTTTCATGATCTTGAAAAAGCTGAATCACAAGTTGAATTTGTCTGCCGCGTGAATTATTTGCTGTCGCAGAAAAGGTCTCGTATGTGGGGCAGATGGGGTTTCTCACCTTGGCGGGCAGGCTGAGATCGTGTGTGTGTTCGGAGTGTTTTATGCCCTGGCTTGCAGCCTGATAATCTTCGAAATTGCTTGGCGGTTGCTTTCTACTCGTTTGTTGCGAGTACCACCGTGCATAACCAGTGCTCCCATCCTTTAGCTCACTACCGGGCCTGTCCGCCGAGACAATCCTTTTATAAGTAACTCAAGGTGAATCATAAGTGTTGTGTAAATTTTGGTTACGTAAACTATGAACTTAACAGTGTGCTTACGGTGATGACTGTCTGTGATCCTTTTGCATTAAGATCTAATTATTATCTTTAAAATACTGTTTGTATATTAATTCATGGTCGAATCATAGTTTTTCTAGGTTTGGTGAAGGGCAATGTCCCAAATTTAAAGACTTGATCTTTGGTAATTTCATCGGTATTTCTTTTTCAAAAAAGAAAGAAAAAAAGACAGACAGACGGTTAAAGTTAGTTGTATATTTCCTTAAGAGGACAAAGTTCCTAATTAAATTTTTATGTTGTTATTCTGATTCTGTACTTCTGTAATAATGAAATCTGTTCTTAAGTTGAAATTAAAATTAAGTACCAACCACAAGTATGTCCATCAGCAAAGTTCCCGAGCTCCTATCTCCTTTGAGTAGCTGTGGTTAAATTGCAATTTTGGTTTCTCTAGCACATAACGTGGGAATTCACACAGCTCAACTGGTAGCAGAACTAATACAGGGGATTCCTTTCCTACCCTTATGTTGATGGCCAAAGCTTGGGATAATAGTGTCGTGTAAATTTAGCTAATATGGTTTGCTGTTTCAAGAAGTTGCCCAGAGTGGACGGACCGGCCCTGGAATTTCATATTTGCCCCGCGAGCATTTAATTTACGAGCTGCGCTTACGCGGTTGACCCGTGGAGGGCAATGTGGACGAGCTGGCGGCACGTCTACATCTACATCTACATCTACAAATCTTCTACATCTACATGGCTACTCTGCAATTCACATTTAAGTGCTTGGCAGAGGGTTCATCGAACCACAATCATACTATCTCTCTACTATTCCACTCCCGAACAGCGAGCGGGAAAAACGAACACCTTAACCTTTCTGTTCGAGCTCTGATTTCTCTTATTTTATTTTTATGATCGTCCCTACCTATGTAGGTTGGGCTCAACAAAATATTTTCGCATTCGGAAGAGAAAGTTGGTGACTGAAATTTCGTAAAAAGGTCTCGCCGCGACGAAAAACGTCTACGCTGTAATGACTTCCATCCCAACTCGTGTATCATATCTGCCACACTCTCTCCCCTATAACACGATAATACAAAACGAGCTGCCCTTTTTTGCACCCTTTCGATGTCCTCCGTTAATCCCACCTGGTAAGGATCCCACACCGCGCAGCAATATTCTAACATAGGACGAACGAGTGTAGTGTAAGCTGTCTCTTTAGTGGACTTGTTGCATCTTCTAAGTGTCCTGCCAATGAAACGCAACCTTTGGCTCGCCTTCCCGACAATATTATCTATGTGGTCCTTCCAACTGAAGTTGTTCGTAATTTTAACACCCAGGTACTTAGTTGAATTGACAGTCTTGAGAATTGTACTATATATCGAGTAATCGAATTCCAACGGATTTCTTTTGGAACTCATGTGGATCATCTCACACTTTTTGTTATTTAGCGTCAACTGCCACCTGACACACCATACAGCAATCTTTTCTAAATCGCTTTGCAGCTGATACTGGTCTTCGGATGACCTAACTAGACGGTAAATTACAGCATCATCTGCGAACAGTCTAAGAGAACTGCTCAGATTGTCACCGAGGTCATTTATATAGATCAGGAACAGTAGAGGTCCCAGGACGCTTCCCTGGGGAACACCTGATATCACTTCAGTTTTACTCGATGATTTGCCGTCTATTACTACGAACTGCGACCTTCCTGACAGGAAATCACGAATCCAGTCGCACAACTGAGACGATACCCCCTAGCTCCGCAGCTTGATTAGAAGTCGCTTGTGAGGAACGGTGTCAAAAGCTTTCCGGAAATCTAGAAACACGGAATCAACCTGAGATCCCCTGTCGATAGCGGCCATTACTTCGTGCGAATAAAGAGCTAGCTGCGTTGCACAAGAGCGATGTTTTCTGAAGCCATGCTGATTACGTATCAATAGATCGTTCCCTTCGAGGTGATTCATAATGTTTGAATACAGTATATGCTCCAAAACCCTACTGCAAACCGACGTCAATGATATAGGTCTGTAGTTAAATGGATTACTCCTACTACCCTTCTTGAACACTGGTGCGACCTGCGCAATTTTCCAATCTGTAGGTACAGATCTATCGGTGAGCGAGCGGTTGTATATGAGTGCTAAGTAGGGAGCTATAGTATCAGCGTAATCTGAAAGGAACCTAATCGGTATACAATCTGGACCTGAAGACTTGCCCGTATCAAGCGATTAGAGTTGCTTCGCAACCCCTAAGGTATCTACTTCTAAGAAACTCATGCTAGCAGATGTTCGTGTTTCAAATTCTGGAATATTCCATTCGTCTTCCTGTTGATTACCTTACTGAAGTGGGTGAGTGGCTTGCACGCATTAAACTGTCGGTGGACTACATTGGTCGTACACTCAACTTTGTAAGATCTTCTCAAGTTACGCAGAGGCAAATTTGCCGCCTGCAGGCTCACCTAAATCACTATAATATATGTGTAACGGATTTATCGACTGTCTATCTCAGTGATGCAGTGCAGGGTACTTCGAAATCAAATGGTTTGTGTCGTTCGCGATTTGCAAAGTATCTACAGCCGCGCTTGCTTTGAGTGAGGGAGGTTTGGAAGATGAGCCCGTTGTACAGAGTAAAGATAAAGGAGTGGGAATGCAAGGTAAAACTGTGTATTCTGATTGTTTTTTGAAATTTCCGAATCCTACTGTAAAACTGTTTGAAGGGATTTGCCGAATTACATATTGAAACCTTAGATTTTACTCAGGAACTGATGTCGTTGTTAGTCTTGTTACAAGTTAATGCTGATGCGTTGGGGGTGCAGCACTGCGTAATTTTCGTCTTTATTGTATCCGATGGCTCGAGGGTACTTTGGTATGGTCTTAGCGGAGGAGTTGCTGAATCAAGGAACATTGGTTGAACTCGGTCGAAAAATTTTAAGGAGAAAGTTGTCGCAATCGAATACGGGTACAGTTGGAGCGTGATTTCTATTGGAGGATACAAGCAGATGATGAGACGCTAGCACAATATTTTGATCTAGTGCATACTGCAGTTGTTCCTCTTGACATGTCGATATCAGAAATGGATGATATTAACATCTGCTTAAGGGAATGCGTCCTCAAGATCGTTCGCACTTAACTTTTGCGCAGCGTCCGACTTGATTGGCACAGTTCCAGGAGCTAATTGATTAGGTAGAAAAGGTCTCCCTAGTGGATGATCAACGTCCGCAATTCCAAGTTAAACAGATTAGATTAGATTAGATTAGTTTTTCGTTCCATAGATCCGTGTTGAGGAGATCCTCGTGGATGTTGAACATGTCACCTTTTTTATTTTATTTTTATTTTTTAAAGCTTAAATAACAATACTAATAGTATAAATATATACAACACAGCATTTGCTTCTATTAAAAAATTCGTCAATGGAGTAGAAGGAGTTGACCACTAGTAAGTCTTTCAGGCTCCTTTTAAACTGATCTCTGTTTGTAACTAAATTTTTTATGTTTGCTGGCAAATTATTGAAGATGAGTGTTCCTGAGTAGTGGACACCTTTTTGAACTGAAGTAAGTGCTTTTAAGTCCTTGTGAAGATCATGTTTGTTCATGGTATTGTATGTATGAACTGAGCTGTTTGTTGGAAAAAGAGATATATTATTTATGACAAATTTCATTAAGGAGTAAATATACTGAGAGGCAGTAGTTAGTATCCCCAGTTCTTTGAAGAGGTTTCTACAAGACGTCCGTGAGTTTACTCCACAAATAATACGTATTACACTCTTTGTTCGACTTGAAGAGTTACCCCAAAATATTATGGAATGAAAGTAGGCAAAGTATGCAAGCTTTTTCACTTTTATGTCGCCTAAGTCTGCTAACACTAGAATTGCAAATACAGATTTGTTAAGGCGTTTCTGCAGTTATGAGGTGTGCTCCTCCCAACTGAATTTATTATCAAGTTGTAATCCCAGGAATTCAAGACTGTCAACCTTTTCTATCTGCTCATCTTCGTACTCTATGCATATGCTGGGTGGAAACCTCTTACAGGTTCTATATTGCATATAGTGAGACTTTTCGAAGTTTACTGTCAGTGAGTTGGCTTTAAACCATTTATTAATATCCATGAAAATATCATTAGCACATCTTTCTAGAGCTACACTCGACATCCTATTTATTGCAATACTTGTCATCTGCAAACAAAACAAACTCTGCTTCTGACAGTGTAACTGATGACAGATCATTAATGTACACAAGAAAAAGCAATGGCCCTAAGATGGATCCTTGTGGGACACCACATGTAATTTCTTCCCATTCTGATGATGACTGATGACTTAATTCACTAGTCCCTTGCACTGACACCCTTTGTTTCCTGTTAGCGAGGTATGACATGAACCATTTTGCAGCACTGCCCGTGACACCATACAATTCCAATTTATTTAAAAGGATCTTGTGGTTTACACAATCGAATGCCTTTGACAAATCACAGAAAATACCTGCTGCTTGTAACTTGTTATTTAATGAATTAAGTACATTTGCACTGTAGGTGTAAATAGCCTTTTCAATATCAGAACCCTTCAGAAATCCAAACCGTGTTCTTGATAATATGTTATTTGTGGTCAGATGGTTGAGAAGCTGCCTGTAGATTACTTTTTCTAAAATGTTTGAGAATGCTGGCAAAAGTGAAATCGGTCTGTAGTTTGATGGCATCTCTTTATCCGCTTTCTTGAATAGAGGCTTAACATCTGCATATTTCAGCCAGTCAGGAAATGTCCCAGTTATAATTGACTGGTTATACAAGTAACTTAGAATTGTACTAAACTCACAAGAACATGCCTTAATTAACTTTCTTGATATTTCATCGTAACCACTAGAATGCTTTGTTTTTAAAGATTTTATTATGGAAGTTATTTCTTTTGGTGATGTGAGTGACATATTCATGTACCTGAAGCTATTTGTAAAGGCTAGTTTCAGGTATTCAAGGGCATTATTTACTGATCCTGACAATCCCATTCTATCTGCAATGGATATAAGGTACTTCTTAAATAGATTTGCCACACTATGCCCATCGGTTACTAATGTGTCATCTACCCTTAGTGCTATTTGCTCCTGTTCCTTTCTGGTTTAACCAGTCTCTTCTTTCACTATATCCCGTATTGTTTTTATTTTGTTCCCTGACATTGCTATCTTCTTCTAGTAGTGTGTTTGTTTAGATGTCTGAATTACTTTTTTAATATTTTACAGTATTCCTTGTATTTAGCTAAATCATCAGCATTGGAGCTATTCTTGGTCGACAGATACATTTTCCTTTTTGTCTTAGAGGAAATCTTTATTCCTTGTGTGATCCATGGTTTTATTATAGACTTCTGTTTAATTTTAGTAACTTTTAGAGGAAAACAGTTTTCAAACATGGTACTGACATTGTTCATGAATGTGTTATGTTTTTCATTCATGTCATGAGCACTATGAACATTTTTCCAGTTCATATCTTTGAGCAGTTTTCTAAAACACTTTATTTTTGGTTGATTGAATACTCTACTGTACTCAGATTTAGCAGTCTTGATAATCTGCTTAGAATTTACATCTAAAACAAGGAGCTGCATGTCATGATCTGATAGTCCATTTATTACAGGTTTTATCATATGATTTTGCTCCTTTGATTTGTCTATAAAAATGTTACCAATGGCTGGCCGTGAGGATTTATTGATCTTAGATGGAAAGTTTACAGTGTTAGTTAGATTGAAAGACAACATTACTAACTGCAGTAAATGTTTACTGGAAGATTGAATTAGAAAATATGTATTAAAGTCACCAGCAATCAAAATTTCTCTGCTTCTTACTGTTAAATAACCCAAAAGAGCTTCTAGATGATTTATGAATAGATTATAATTTCCTGCAGGTGCTCGGTAAATAGTCACTATTATATAGGATCTGTTATGGAACTCTACTTCTGTTGCACATACTTCTAGATGCTGCTCTAAACAGAATTTATTAATGTCAATGTTCTTGAATTTATGGCAGTTTTTAATAAATGTGGCAACTCCTCCTCCCTCCATATCTACTCTGCAGAAGTAGGAAGCAAGCTTAAATCCTGAAATGTCTAACATATCTATACCAGTGGTCACTTGATGTTCAGAGAGGCAGATTATGTCAATTTCGTTAGATGAATTCATTTCATCGATACAAATGAGTAGTTTATGAACTTTATTTCTGAGTCCCGGAATGTTCTGGTGTAATATAGATAACTGATACTGCATACTAATGGGATTATAACTGCATTGGTGAAGATGAACTGGCAGTTTCTGATTACTTTCTGTTAAACATTGTTTAAATGGAGGCTGTATGCTAAAATCTGACTCCTGTTCATCTATTTTCTCAAACTGAGACTGTCTGCCAATCTCTCTTAAAACTCGTTCTCTATCCCCCTTCCCTATCCTAAAAAACAGCGCCGGCCGTTGTGACCGAGAGGTTCTAGGTGCTTCAGCCTGGAACCACGCGATCTCTACGGTCGCAGATTCGAATTCCGTCACGGGCCATGAATGTGTGTGATGTTCTTACGTTAGTTAGGTTTAAGTAGTTCTAAGTTCTATTGGTCTAATAGCCTCAGATGTTAAGTCCCATTGTGCTCAGAGCCATTCGAACCAAGTTAAACAACTTCGCATGGTAACTTCTAGTGGTGATAGAGAAAGGGGGTCTTATAATCCACGCGTATTACGATATTACCATTGCCAAGCTACCGATCAGTTAGTGCGGCGTGTTTCGCGTCCAGGAGCCCTTGGCCGAATAGCTCACGCCAGAGGCCACGTAAGGGTACCAGAGACCGTAACTGGCCTTCGATTTGAAAAGCGATAAAGGGTGTGAAACGTTCTCCCTTGCCATATGTTTGTGCTCCGACTAGAGATGAACCAGTTTATGCTTTAGTTGATTCCGGTAGTTCGGTATCTGTAATTGACCATACGTGGTATCTAGAATTCCGACATTTGTGTAAATTTTCCTTACCACTCTCTCCTGCGCAATGATGTCGGGTTGTATACGGCCGTGAGTTGCTCAAAAATGTTTCAAATGGCTCTAAGCACTATGGGACTTAACATCTGAGATCATCAGTCCCCTAGACTGAGAACAACGTAAACCTAACTTACCTAAGGACGTCGCACACATCCATGCCCGAGGCAGGATTCGAACCTCCGACCGTACCAGCCGCGTGGTTCCGGACTGAAGCGCCTAGAACCGCTCGGCCACAGCGGCCTGCACCCTGAGTTGCCTTTGGCGGGTGAGGTGCGGGGTTATTAGCACATTACAGGGTTTTCCTGGCCACATAACTTTATCATTGCTAGTAGTTTGAAGATTCCCGTGATATTAGGATGCGATTTTGCGTGACGTACCGTGTTGGTCATTGATTATGCGGCCGCTGTTTTCCATTTTAAAACTGTTCCTGGTTCTGTTATGTCGCTTTGTTCTTGTAATCATTCAAGGGGGAGTAGTGCCGATTTTTTGGGTAATGCGCAGGTGGAGATGGGTCACCTTTCCACAGATCAGGTGCGCGGTTTGAGACAGGTCCTTGAGCGGTACCCAGAGATGTTGTCCGAGCGGTTAGGCGAGACGAAACTGTTGGAGTACGAGATAATCTTGACTGACGGAGCTCCTATCCGCCTGGCGTCGCATAGATTATCACCTCCGAAGATGGGGATATTAAAGCGAAATATCAAGAAAATGCTTCAGAAAGGGGTAATTAGGCCATCCATCTCGCTGTATGCTGCACCCGTTTTCTTGGTTCCGAAGGAACAAGGCAAAGATTTCCGTGTTATATGGTTCAAATGGCTCTGAGCACTATCCGACCTAACGTCTGAGATCATCAGTCGCCTAGAACTTAGAACTAATTAAACCTATCTAACCTAAGGACATCACACACACCCATGCCCGAAGCAGGATTCGAAACTGCGACCGTCGCGGTCGTTCGGCTCCAGACTGTAGCGCCTAGAACCGCATGGCCATTCCGGCCGGCTTTCGTGTTATAGACTACCGTCATCTTAACAAGAAAGTAGTCCTGGAATCTGTGCCACTTCCAGATTTACATAACCGTATCGCCTGGTTTTCTGGCGCGACCGTGTTTACCATCCTCGATATAAGCCAGGCGTATTATCAGATTCAGTTATCTGTAAGTGTCGAAGCCGGTAACAGCATCTTGCACCGGCTGGAACCTTTTCGAATTCAATCGAGTTGCCTTTGATTTGGGCACTGGTGCAGCTGTATTATCTCGTTTACTAAATGCCGTTCGCGGCGATTCGAAATTTTCTGCGTGTCTAATTACCTTGACGATGTAGTGGTTTATAGTCGAACCCTAGAGGATCTCATAGGTCATCTGGATCAAGTTTTTGCCCTCTTACGTTGTGCAGTGTTGACCTTCAACCCTGGAAGATTACCCTTTATAGGTCACAGGTTTCGTTTTTGGCGCACTTGGTCTCGGCTAAGGGGGTCAGCATTGGTCAGGAAAGAACTAAGGTTTTGCGCGAGTTCCCTCCTCAACGGAGTAAGAAGGAAATCGCCCGTTTTGTTGGAATGTTGAATTTATTTCAAAGTTCATACCGCAATTTGCCCAGTTAGCTGCCCCCCCTCAACGATCTTCGTAAGGAGGATAGGGAGATCGTTTAGGGTGAGGTACAGCAAATTGCCTTTGAAGAATTTAAGATTGCGATTTCTAATCCACCCTTACTGGCTGTAACGAATTTCGGTAAGAGCTTGGTCGTACATACTGACGCTTCCCATGCTGGTATTGCAGCAACCTAATTCCAGGAGGAGGAGGGAGAAAGGAGGCCCTTAGCCTACGCGTCACGCAGTTTATCTGGTCCCGAGTCCAATTATTTTGTTTATGAACTGGAGGACATGGCAGTTATATTTGCATTTGAGAAGTTCATATTTTATCTTGAGCATAAGTAATTTCTTCTGGAGACAGATAACCAGGCTCTGAGCTGGGTTCTGGCTAGGCCACGAAAAACCGGTCGAATTGCTCGTTGGGCTATGTGTATTTCAGCATTTCATTTTCACGCCAAACATATTAAGGGTTCCGATAATGCGGTAACTGACGCGTTAAGTAGTATGTTTACTAAGGAGCCTTCCGAGGCCCAAAGATCTGGACCGCAGTGTGTGGTAGGAACTATATTGTCGGATACTCCTGAGCTTTTTTGCGACCTGCAAGAAAAGCAGTCGGAGGACTCGGTCTAGGGACCGATGAGGGAGAAGGTAATGGCAGGGTAGCTTTCTCCGGGTTATTGTCTTAATCGTGCTGTCCTTTGAAACAGGTGGGCAAGGACCAGCAGTTAAAGATTTGCTTGCCTTTGTGTTTGGTACCTATGGTATTTAAGTACTTCCATGAGTCTGTAGTTGGAGGCCATTTAGGCCTGTTCAAGACCTTAGCCAAGGTACGTGAAATATTTGTCTGGCCCTCACTGTACCGCGTGCTGCGTCGTTTGGTTGCAAGTTGTAAGGCATGTAAAAGAGCGAAACCCAACTCGGGCGCTCCTCTCGGGCTGTTACAATCTCAAAGGGAAGATTACCCTCTCGATACATCGGACCGAAGCCGCGCACTAGAAGGTGTAACAAATATGTATTGGTTGTAGTTGATGCCTTCTCTCCCATTGTGTGGTTGCTATCAACTCGTGGGGGTACTACAGTTGGCTAGAGTAATTCTATGGTTTTGACCAACTAAATCCTTGGTGAGTGACAATGCCCCGGTCTTCTCATCAAAGATCTTTAAGGCCTTTTGTTTCAACCACGGGATCAAACATATTACCACCTCTCCATATTATCCGAAGGCGTCCTTTGCGGAGGGGGTCAACCGAAATTTAAATCGGCCTTGCCTATATACCATTCTAAATCACCGAGTAGATGGGATTTGAGTCTTCCCTGGCTTAATCAGGCATTTAATTCCGCGAGAGATGAGACCACTGGTGTCGCCCCCAAAGCGTTAATGTTCGCGTATTCTGTTAATTTTCCCCTCTCGAACTTATCAGTTGAAAGGGTCCTGTAGCCACCTTTCATTAGTCCCTTAGCCCATTTCCACTAGCATTTCTCTTTCTTTTCCTTGTTTATTTTTTTCTCATAACTGATTGAATGAATGTGGTTGTGTGTCACGTTGCTAGATGGTGGCGTACTCTGCAGCAGAAAGTCTGCGATAACACACAGCTTCAGCAGTAGTTGTACAGGATCGCCGACTCTCATAGTGGTCAAGTAGGCAAAGACGGTTGCGCTATTTGTGAGGAATCTACCTGCGTTATGTTGGTGACGGAAATGGCATCTTTGGGGTTTTCCGGGCCACGCGGAGCGTGGAAGGGGCTGGAGGTGAAAAAGCGAGGCAGTCTGCCGCCGGTACGGCAAGCGTCCACAGCTGTGCTCCAGTCGATGAAGGGTGAGCTAGACTGACGGCGTGGAACGTTATTACTTGGCGAGAGAAGAGCTGTTAGCTTTTCAACTCTGAAAGATTGCTTTACCTTGTCGCAGCAAGGAATGCAAAACTCCGGCATATTTTTCTTTTGGTATATTTCTATAGCAGACTCGTATCCGCCGGAAGAGCGCCACACAAAGGTGTCGCATCTATAAGAAGTGAGCCTTCACTTCTGTATGAATGTCTATTTTCCTCCAGCTGTGCCTGTATACGCTTTTATTTTTTAAAAATATTAATATATTTGCCTTATCGTAAATTTAACTTGTTTTACGTATATTTCTTACGTGGGTAGCCAACCACGTGGATGAGCATTAGTCTGTTGAGCTACAATCATCACTAACGGTCCGATCCCGTGTGGTTTAAAGAATGTTAACTGTTCGTGATTACGTGATGATATTCTTGCAACTTGGCCTCGATACCTAGAAATTGCGTCTCCACAAACCACGTGGGCACGCGGGTGTACTGCAAACGTGTACCGTTCCACGAGTCATTGTAATTAAGTTATCAGGAAACCGCAGTTGTATGAATGATTCACACCAATGATTTTAGGTGTAGATTATAACGGTGAATGTATCGATGCTTTCCTTTAATGTTTTAGGAATTAAAGTTATCAGTAATTGTGTACATGCCTCACATCCATGTCTTAGGAATAAATGATTTTATCCACAATTTTCTCTTGTATTCCGAGGTTACGTTTTCGCACCTAAGCCACTCACATCGAAGCTTTTATGTTAGCACACCAAACGCGTTTCCTTACGCACAGGTCCAGTGATCAGTTTCCCCTTTTGTTTTAAAACAAATGCTTTAGATTAAGTCTTATTTTCAGGTGAGTTGCAGGGAGGTGATATTATGCACAGTGTTCATGCACTTTCTATTTTATTTTAATAGTTTGATTCTCTTGAACAATGCACGGGCAATAGTATTAATTCCATAGCATCCCTTATGAGCGATACCACAACGTATGCACTTTGATGAGTTTTTGATCTATGAACAAATTAATTTATTTTCCGACTCGGCCAAACGTTTGATTAGTTGTATGGTTAGAGTCGGTGGCGACCCTGATCTTCTCACGTTAATTTCACAATCAATAAGCTTTCCCATTTGCATCTGGTTCATTTAAATATTCGGAATAGTTCCGAGCGCTACGTTCTGTTGACTCAAAGGCGCTTTATGCCACACGGAACGCAACAAGTACACGGCTGTCTTACACGATTTATTAACAGACGCCGCACGAGTGCCAGAAGCGACCATTTGCCTATGCTTTAGTTCAATAGTAAGAAGTAACCTAGTGAGTTACATGGAGTCGGTGCCCACCCAATAATGACATAATAACCCGTAGAAATAGTTTAGTTACATAGTGATTTGTTGCCGGGATCGATGACTCCGGAAGGTTTGAGAGGAAACTGGCTGTGCGGTCGGAATAATATACAGGATGATTCAAAAAGAATACCACAACGTTAGGAATTTAAAAGTCTGCAACGACAAAAGGCAGAGCTAAGCACTATCTGTCGGCGAATTAAGGGAGCTATAAAGTTTCATTTAGTTGCACATTTGTTCGCTGGAGGCGCTGTTGACTAGGCGTCAGCGTCAGTTGATGCTAAGATGGCGACCGCTCAACAGAAAGCTTTTTGTGTTATTGAGTACGGCAGAAGTGAATCGACGACAGTTGTTCAGCGTGCATTTCGAACGAAGTATGGTGTTAAACCTCCTGATAGGTGGTGTATTAAACGTCGATATAAACAGTTTACAGAGAATGGGTGTTTGTGCAAAGGGAAAAGTTTTGGACGGCCGAGAACGAGTGATGAAAATATAGCACGCATCCAGCAATCATTTGTTCGCAGCCCAGGAAAATAGACTCGCAGAGATAGCAGAGAGCTGCAAATTCCACAATCAACTGTATGGAGAGTCTTACGAAAAAGGTTAGTAATGAAACCTTATCGTCTGAAATTGGTTCAAGCACTGTCTGCAGCTGATAAGATTAAAAGAATCGATTTCTGTGATTTTATCCTTGCTCAAATGGAAACAGATGAATCTTTCGTTTCAAAGATTGTGTTTAGTGATGAAGCAACTTTCCACACTAACAGGAAAGTCAACCGTCGCATAGTCTGTATATGGGGCACTGAGAATCCGCGGGAAACAACTCAGTATGAAAGTGACTCGCCTAAGGTGAACGTTTTGTGTCCCATTTCAGCCAATAAAGTTTTTAGTCCATTTTTCTTCGAAGGTGCTACTGTAACTGGACTACAGTATCTGGAGATGTTAGAGAATTGGCTGTTCCCTCAGCTCGAACAAGAAGCACAACAATTCATATTTCAGCAGGATGGAGCACTTATCTGTCCGTAACTACCTGAACGTCAACTACCCGAGGCGATGGATCGGCCGCCAGGCAGCCCGTGACAGAGCACTTAATCACTGGCCTCCAAGAAGCCCTGATCTTACCCCCTGCGATTTTTTCTTATGGGGTATGTTAAGGATATGGTGTCTCGGCCACCTCTCCCAGCCACCATTGATGATTTGAAACGAGAAATAACAGCAGCTATCCAAACTGTTACGTGTGATATGCTACAGAGAGTGTGGAATGAGTTGGAGTATCGGGTTGATATTGCTCGAGTGTCTGGAGGGGGCCATATTGAACATCTCTGAACTTGTTTTTGAGTGAAAAAAAACTTTTTAAACACTCTTTGTAATGATGTATAACAGAAGGTTATATTATATTTCTTTCATTAAATACACATTTTTAAAGTTGTGGTATTCTTTTTGAATCACCCAGTATATTTATCGCGCAGTCAGCAGGCAAAAAGTTACAATATAGAACGAAATCCCTTTACTGGGAAAATTGGCAATTTGGTATTTGTTGCCAGTTTGACCGCTATCATGGGTCAGGATGTAAAGGGGACGCTTAAGCCGAGATATCATAAGCCATGCCGAATCTGTAAGATTCTTAGTCCATTGAATTCCCAGGTAATGGAGATTAGCTCGGGTAGGATTTACAGAGTACTCTTGAGCCAGGTTAAGTGTACATGAGTTTTTGGCGTTAGCTTCTATGGCGGTTGGTTCTCAAATAGGAGGGAGAGACTGGGCCGTGGTGAATGGTGCTAGTTATGCCTCCATTTGCGTCGCTGATATCGACACTAGTCTGGTGTTGTATCTCTGACTGCTCCGCCTTTGGTTTTCCGGCTTGGCGTGTGGCCGAGCTCTCTCTTCGCTCAGCGTTCAACGAGACAACTCGTTTTTAAGGTAGGCCCTCGCCTCTACCCGAGGTGCCTGAGCACAGCCGTCCTCGCCGTTTTGCTGCGCGCCGGGTGTACGGTGCTGATTAGTCGACGCGCTTGCGTGCGAATCGGTGTCCGATCTGTCATCTCAGGCTGGACATCCTCATAACTGGAAGCATTAAGTTACATATGATTTATATGCTGCGGTTAACCTGTGGAGATTCTACATCTACATCTACATGACTACTCAGCAAGTGCTAAGTAGGGAGCTATAGTATCAGCGTAATGTGAAAGGAACCTAATCGGTATACAATCTGGACCTGAAGACTTGCCCGTATCAAGCGATTTGAGTTGCTTCGCAACCCCTAAGGTATCTACTTCTAAGAAACTCATGCTAGCAGATGTTCGAGTTTCAAATTCTGGAATATTCCATTCGTCTTTCCTGGTGAAGGAATTTCGGAAAACGTCGTTCAATAACTCCGCTTTAGAGGCACAGTCGTCGGTAACAGTACCATCGGCACTGCGCAGCGAAGGTATTGACTGCGTCTTGCCGCTTGTGTACTTTACATACGACCAGAATTTCTTCGGATTTTCTACCAAATTTCGAGACAATGTTTCGTTGTGGAACCTATTAAAGGCATCTCGCATCGAAGTACGTGCCAAATTTCGCGCGTCTGTAAATTTTAGCCCATCTTCGGGATTTCGCGTTCTTCTGAACTTCGCATGCTTTTTTCCGTTGCCTCTGCAACAGCGTTCGGACCTTTTTTGTGTACCACGGGGGATCCGTTCCATCTCTTACCAATTTATGAAGTATGAATATCTCAATTGCTGTTGCTACTATATCTTTGAATTTGAGCCACACCTCGTCTACATTCGCATAGTCAGTTCGGAAGGAATGGAAATTGTCTTTTAGGAAGGCTTCTAGTGACACTTTATCCGCTTTTTTAACTAAAATTATTTTGCGTTTGTTTCTGATGGATTTGGAAGAAATGGTATTGAGCCTAGCTACAACGACCTTGTGATCACTAATCCCTGTATCAGTCATGATGCTCTCTATCAGCTCTGGATTGTTTGTGGCTAAGAGGTCAAGTGTGTTTTCGCAACCATTTACAATTCGCGTGGGTTCGTGGACTAACTGCTCAAAATAATTTTCGGAGAAAGCATTTAGGACAATCTCGGAAGACGTTTTCTGCCTACCACCGGTTTTGAACAAGTATTTTTGCCAACATACCAAGGGTAGGTTGAAGTCCCCATCAACTATAACCGTATGAGTGGGGTATTTATTTGTTACGAGACTCAAACTTTCTCTGAACTGTTCCGCAACTGTATCATCGGAGTCTGGGGGTCGGTAGAAGGAGCCAATTATTAACTTAATTCGGCTATTAAGTATAACCTCCACCCATACCAATTCGCATGGAGTATCTACTTAGACTTCACTACAAGATAAACCACTACTGACAGACACAAACACTCCACCACCAATTCTGCCTAATCTATCTTTCCTGAACACCGTCTGAGACTTCGTAAAAATTTCTGCAGAACTTATTTCAGGCTTTAGCCAGCTTTCTGTACCTATAACGATATCGGCTTCTGTGCTTTCTATTAGCGCTTGAAGCTCAGGGACTTTTCCAGCGCAACTACAACAATTTACAACTATAATTCCGGCTATTCCTTGATCCAAGCACGTCCTGTAATTGCCATGCACCCTTTGACATGGCAGCCCACCCCGTACTTTCCCGAGGCCTTCTAACCTAAAAAACCGCCCAGTCCACGCCACACAGCCTCCGCTACCCGTGTAGCCGCCAGCTGAGTGTAGTGAACTCCTGACCTATTCAGCGGAACCCGAAACCCCACCACCCTATGGCGCAAGTCAAGGAATCTGCAGCCAACACGGTCGCAAAACCGTCTGAGCCTCTGATTCAGACCCTCCACCCGGCTCTGCACCAAAGGTCCGCAGTCGGTTCTGTCAACGATGCTGCAGATGGTGAGCTCTGCCTTCATCTCGTAAGCAAGACCGGCAGCCTTCACCAAATCAGATAGCCGCTAGAATCCAGAGAGAATTTCCTCAGATCCAAAGCGACACACGTCATTAGTGCCGACATGTGCCACCACCTGCAGCTGGCTGCACCCTGTGCTCTTCATGGCATCTGGAAGGACCCTTTCCACATCAGGAATGACTCCTCCCGGAATGCACACACAGTGCACACTGGTTTTCTTCCCCTCCTTAGCCGCCGTATCCCTAAGGGGCCCCATTACGCGCCTAACATTGGAGCTCCCAACTACCAGTAAGCCCACCCTCTGCGATTGCTCGGACCTTGAAGGCTGAGAATGATCCTCTGAAACAGGGCAGGCAGCTGCATCTGGCTCAGCCAGAGACAGTGCCTGAAACCGGTTTGTCAGACGCACCGGGGAGGCTTTCTGATTAGCCTCTGGGGACGCCTTTCGCTGCCTGCCACGCCTTGGAACGATCTCCCAATCAACCACAGGCGAGGGCTCAGCCCCACTGCGGGCAGCAACCGGGGCAACCACAGCGGCAGGCCGATCTGTGGACAGACGGGACGAGGTTGACATCCCCGTGATACCTAAGTCCGGCTCCCCACAGTGGTGCCCATTGGCAACAGCCTCAAGCTGCGCGACCGAAGTCAGCGCCGATTGCAGCTGTGAGCGAAGGGATGCCAAGTCAGCCCTCATCCGAACACAGAAATCGCAGTCCCTGTCCATTCTAATCGATGTTGAACAACAGTTACTGAAACACGAGTCCGTGCCTAGATAACGCAAGCGAAACACGCAAATAATGTATCAACTAACCTGTACAAATGCCTAACGACTGCGCTACAATCTGCTGAATTTACGATTACAGTAACTAAAACTCGAAATTGCAACTCCTATACGAAACTCACACGCAATTTAAATAAGACTCTACCAAGTAAACACTAAAGTGCGATGCTACAACTGTCAAATACTGTAATACGCACGAAACATATGAATTAAACAATGCAAGTACCCAAAAACACGCAAAGAAATTAATTAAACTATCTAACAAATAAGTAAGCTAGGGTTATACGACTTGCTGAAACTTACGGTGGCTTGTTGTATCTGCTGGAGATCAGTTAAGGATGGTTCTGAATAAGAGAATGTTATACTGAACTTGCGAAGTCTACGGCTTAAAAGTGTTGTTTTCCGCTGTGCGGAGTCCAATTATTTCGGCAACTTCAAAAGGGAATAGAGTTTTATTGCATGTTTTAAAGGTTCTTTGTGGTGTTAATTTGATGTAGTAGGTTAATTAGTGTGCTCTTCGTCCAGTTTTGGATTTAGACTTCCTTTTAATATGAAGGGCAGAGCTTTGTTACGTGAGTGTAATTTTAATTGTTATTTTATTCGGTAAATGTCTGGTTTTCAGTTATGTTACAGATAGTCACGTAGTTAGGAAGACTTGTATGTCTTTAGAAAGGTGAATCACAAGTTGAAATTGTCTGCCGTGTGAATTATTTGCTTTTGCTGATATGGTCTGGTAAGTGAACAGATGGGATTTGTCTCCTTGGCGGGCAGGCTGAGATGGTGTGTGTGTTCGGCGTGTTTTCTGCCCTGTCTTGCAGCCTGATCATCTTCGAAATTACTTGGCGTTTGCTTTCTACTCGTTTGTTGCGAGTACCACCGTGTCTAAGCCGTGCTCCCATCCTTTAGTTAAATATCCAACCCGTCCGCCAGGACGGACGAGATCCTATTATAAGTAACTCACGGTGTCGTGTAAATCTTTGTTACGTAAACAATGAACTAAGTGTGCTTATGGTGATGACTGTCTGTGATCCTTTTGCAATAAGATATAATCATTATCTTCAAAATAATCTTTGTATATTGATTCATGATCGAATCACATAGTTTTTCTAAGTTTGGTGAAGGACAATGTCCGAAATTTAATTCCATCGTTATTTCTTTTGAAAAAGAGAAAGAAAAAAAGACAGCCAGACGGTTAAAGTTAGTTGTTTATTTTCCTTAGAGGACAAAGATCCTAATTAAATTTCTGTGTTGTTATTCTGATTCTGTAATTCTGTAATAATGAAATCTGTTCTTAAGTTGAAATTAAAATTAAGTACCAACCACAAGATGTCCATCAGCAAAGTTCCCGAGCTTCTTATCTCCTTTGAGTAGCTGTGGTTAAATTGCAGTTTTGGTTTCTCTAGCACGTAACTTGGGCAGTAACTTTTAGAACGGGATAGCTTCCATACAATTATTCTTGAGCAAAAATCTACTGAACGATAGACAAAACAATTAACTTCATTTAAGAAAAGTAAATTGGTAGTTCCAACATTCAACAGAGTTAAATTTATCTTTATTCCTAATCAGCGACCATTACTGATTGATGACACTAGCCATCTTAGAAATTTCTTAACGAAACTAGCAAGATTTCTTTAATTACTTGGAGACATTAGTCATAACTTTTTTTAGAGAAGATAGTAACTTACAATGACATCTTGACTAAAGCCAACGGGTGCAGCTTCGAGTTTGCGAACTAGTCAACCGCTGTATTGCCTTCAACCTGACACAAAACCAACAGCCTTTTGTGCTCGCAACTAGAAAAGTATACAGTACAATGGTTGAACAACGCCAAACAGTAGCCCATTTAAAATATATTATTTAACTGAGCAAAATCTGTGAACTACAAAACATAGGCATGAGCCCCTTCAGCAAAGCATAGCACAGTTAAAGACAAGCTGCGTGCGACAAATAAAATATTTACACCAAAAACTGATTGAACACGAACACTAGTCGTTGGGAACTGACGACCTAAAATTTAAATCTCAAATTCATCAAGTTTTCCAAAATGGCCTGGTATATAACCCTTTTAAAATTACAAGACATACGTCCAATACTGCACCGAGATAAATTACAACACACATTTTTAGATACGGACTGTAAATGACTTACTACAGATTAATAGGTCAATTTCTTCTTAAGCGCTGTTACGTAAGTAACAAGAGTAAAGATAATATCAGTTTAAAATCAACAATTTGGAGCTTTGACTTTTTATTATTAAAAAGAATCAGCTCTCTGCTCCTTTTAAAATTTGGGTCATCCAGGAGAATAGCCCACAACTTTAGTCAAGAAAATGATTTACCAAGAATACATGATCACTTACAGTACCATGAGCCGAATTCCGTTGCAGATGGTTTACAGCTAGTTTTGCTGTCAGCATAGAAACCGGCCGTCGGTAAACACAAGCCACCAGCTGATAACGTTAAGCAGGCACCACACTCAGGACGTTTCGTTGCTTACACGTAAACTTTCCTGCTTCTACAACACATAACAGAAATAAACGTAAATCCACACTGGAGCATGAATGACAGCACCCGCCCCATCTCTCAAGGCACGAGCGAATAAAATTTTCAACATTCAGTTGATGTCGTGAATCGAAATACAACGCAGCAACAACTCAAATACTCGTGGTGCACTCCCAGTCGAACACAGGCGCCTCACCGGCCCGCTTTCGCCGCTCTCCGGTACATCAAAATAACTGTCGACTACCGAATCCTGAGGCGCGACCGCGTCCACCGCACGTGACACCGTCAAAACCTCCTTACAGGGAACCTCTCCCGTTGACGGCCCTCATCTCACTGTTGAAACACACAGGCAGAGGTGCTTGTTCTATGGTCGAGACGAGTACGACCTCTGACTTTAGTCGCATCGGTACAACTAGACGGGATGGCCGATTGACAGGTCCAATCGATACACCCATATCAGTCTTATATCAGGATGGCTGTTGGGAACTTTAGAAGCGTCAAAGACAGTCATTTATTCTCAATGTTTCCAGTTAGTCGTTCTTCCACAACAGCTTCGGCTGTTGCTCATCCAACTGCGTGTTGGATTCTAGCTGACACTGTTCAGTCTGCTCCGCGGCTGCACGCCCAGGCGAGGTATAGAGACCCGAATGCCACAGTGGGTTTCCAGCGAGCAGACACATCTGTTGCCCTACAGCCGGCCAGGGTGGCCGAGCGGTTCTAGGCGCTACAATCTGGAACCGCGCGACCGCTACGGTCGCAGGTCCGAATCCTGCCTCGGGCATGGATGTGTCTGATGTCCTTAGGTTAGTTAGGTTTAAGTAGTTCTAGGGGACTGATGACTCACATGTAAAGTCCCATAGTGCTCAGAGCCATTTGAACCATTTTTTTGTTGCCCTACATAAATTGGTCTCAAACTGGCTGCTGAGGATTCCTCGGTCCCATTCCAAATTCTACGCTGGCCCTTGATGACTCATCGACGAAGTACCTGTGTCGGTAGTCGTGCGGTCAGTTTACCTCCTCTCTACCCTTGATTGTTGACTAAGAACCTGGAAGTGACAAAGCCAGTTTGCTGAATTGCACACTGAAGTTCAGTTCAGGCAGCATTCTGCTAGGTGGTGTTGTCAGAAGGCAGTGAGTTCCTCCAATATTAGATGGCAGACAGTGAGCAGCATGAAGTTCATCCGATGACGGCCTTCTTCTCCAGTACATCTTCCTTTACTTCATAGATGGTGCTGCCGCATCTGGGACATACATTCACTATCGTGGCGTATTCATGGAATCGAGCCATCAGTCCAAATGGTTAAATCGTGATAAGACCTGGAGAGGTGGGCTATTTAAAAAGAGCTAGTATGAGGCTATGACGCTACACTTGCTTCGTTCTGACTGCATGTGTCCTCCTTATTCTTCTATATCGTTAACTTCTGCATAAGTTCCTTGTGAAAGAGAAAGAGATGAAGTTTCTAGTAACATGCCTTATGAGCTAACGAATAGGCTTTCCTCTCTTCCTTTGGTTTTCCGTCGCACTCTCCTTTTTGCTGAATGTGTCTTCTCACTTGACAGATGTAGTAATGTGTCGAAGAAATGACCTATTTACGACACAGGGTTTGTGGGGCTGCGGGTACAAATGCCGTTCTCAACACAGGCTTTCTAACTACAATGTTGGCAACCAGAAAGTGATTAGCAGAAATGTAGTGCCTGTAATTAAAATTCACTGTGTCCACTCTGATGGAAAAATAAAGTTATTGATGATTGAAGTTCATTACGCTGAGGGTTTAGGATGATGTCTGGAATTCATGGAAGATGCAGTTTACTATAACAATTTTCACTATATTCTGAAAACGATAAAGCGTAAAGTTTCAGACAAATGTGTACCCAAGCAATGCTAATGTCAGCACTTGTACTATCGAAGCTGTTCACAGTCTATTGCGGGAATCCTATTACCCCTAGATAACGAAACTGTTCAATAACCGTCATCTATGTAAATGTTCAAAGTGAATGTTCGCCAAAATTTGATGTTAATACTCATCAAACGCCACGATAGTAATGGTAGAAGGTCTGTCCTGCGGCACAACGTGAAAATGCGACATACGCAAGCTGAGAATGAATCACTGAAGTCGTTCCACAATTAACACTTTACCACAATATGAACTCATTGTTACGTGCATACCGAGTTACATAATATGTCATCCAAGGCTGTTCCTTGCAACTGCACAGATGCAACGCGACTTCCGACACGGAGTGTGCGCTGATGTGAAAATAGAAGAGAACTGGAGCCTGATTCTAGCTCCCGGCGCTCTTATTTATATAGCCGCGGTGCGGGCCGCTGAAGGCGCAGACATTTGCCTTCCTGACTAGCCGCTGGGGCTGGCAGAACCAATTCAAGTTACTAAATAATTAATTGCTTCATTTGCTGAGGGCCAATGAAGCTCTCAATTTAATTGTGCAATCGGTACATAGGTAAGTATATATAATAAAATTCTGATGTGGCTAGGTTGAATACTTTTGGCGAGAGAATTATTTTAGTTGCAATGCACGCAAGATGAGCTCTGAAATTGTCCTTTGGAGAGATGCTACAGCTATCGTTTTATAGCTACCTTTCGGAAACTTCTCACATCTTTGTTATCATAACGTATCTCCATTCTATCTAAATCTAAACGTCCTAGTTTTATCTAATCACTTACTTAATCTATCTTGCTTCCACCCTTTTAGTATACAAAAACAGAAAAATATGAATTTCAACCAAAACATTACTTTATGAGATCGAGCATGCTGTTTCCATTAAATTACAACGAAAAAGAATCCGAATATAAAGTTTGAAGTTTGTAGCTCCTTCCTGTTGCGCCGACGATTTTTACGTAAAACGTCCACATTTCCAAAACTGTTAAAGTTACTAAACTGAAACTTAACACACTATTATTTTAGCATCATTCCTGACATTAACTCTTCAGATCATTTTCTTTACTTTTAAGGTATTCCGCAAAATTCGTGTTGTAGCTAGTTAGAGCGGAATAGTCTGGCACACAATGGAAAACATATGAATTCTATATGGCGTGAGTAGGGTGCTTCCCTACAGGTTGCTTCCTGCTTCCACCTCTATGGCATGACTTGATGTTCCTTGTGGCAATGTGAGTGAGATGCAATAAAAATTTTCCCCAATTTCAACACCTTGTTTTTCCGTGCTGTAACAGTATGACTATGAGAGGATACTGAAAGTCTACAAAGTAGAGTAGCACAAAATCACAAGTTTGTGTCACCGACGGCAGAGTGATCGGGACAAGGAGAAAACCCTGAAATGGCAAACACTAGAAGACAGATGTCATGTGTCCCTCGAGATCGTAACCACAAGGTTTCAAGAACCAATTTTAGCTGAGAACCAAGGAAAACACTGCTCTCACCGAAAGATGGCTTCCAAAGGGCTCATTATGACAAAATCAGGCTCTTTACTGTATTGTCTTGATTGAACGTTTCTGTAATACGAATGCTATGCGTGTAAGTGCATTATTGCTCCCAATATTGTTGCACATTATGTTAATTACTGAAAGTATTTTATACTGAGCCAAAGAAACTGGTACATCTACCTAATATCGTGTAGGGTCCCCGCGAGCAGGCAGAAGTGCTGCAACACGAACCTGTATCGACTCGACTAATGTCTGAAGTAGTGCTCGAGGAAACTGACGCCATGAATCCTGCAGGGCTGGCCATAAATCCGTAACAGTACTATGTCTCTTCTGAATAACACGATGCAAGGCATCCCAGATATGCTCAATACTGTTCATGTCTGGGGTGTTTGGTGGGCAATGCAAGCGTTCAAACTCAGGCGAGAGTTCCTGGAGCCACTCTGCAGCAATTCGGGACATGTGGGGTGTCATACGTTTCCAGTCATCACCAGTCCAATGTCGATGTTGACGGGCGCAGGCGAGATGTACAGTTTTGTGTCGAGTCGTCACGGGTACACGATTGAGCCTTCGGCTCCGAAAGCCCAAATCGATGATGTTTCGTTGAATGGTCCGTACGCTGATGGCCCATAATTGAAATCTACAGCGATTTGCGTAAGAGTTGCACTTCTGTCCCGTTGAACGTTTCTCTTCGATCGCCGTTGGTCCTGTTCCAGTAGGATCTTTTCCCGGCCGCGGCGATTTCGGAGATTTGATGTTTTACCGCATTCATGATATTCACGGTACACTTGTAAAATGGTCGTATGGGAAAATCCCTACTTCATCGCTACCTCGGAGATGCTGTGTCCAATAGCTCTTGTGCCGACTATAGCACCATGTTCAAACTCATATCTTGATAACCTGCCATTGTAGCAGCAGTATCCCATGTAACAACTGCGTCAGATACATTTTGTCTTATATAGGCGTTGATGGCCGCAGAGCCATATTCTGCCTGCTTACATATTTGTATTTCAATAGGCATGCCTATACCAGTTTCTTTGACGTTTCCGTGTGTGAGGTCTTCATCGTCAAAGTTAGCAATGATACGCAGAGAAAATTTTGACACCCGAATCGTTTTAGAATTTTTATAATATTTTTTGTAGTAAAAGTTCACATGAATATTTACACACAAGAACTAGGAACATTGTTTGGTTATTTATGTCCTCTCCGCTATGGTTAGAGGTCGGCTCTTAAACTCGTCTGTCCTAGTAATTTACATTCCGTACACTGAGAATCTCGAGATGGATCATGATCGCATTTTCACAGAACATAGTTTATCACTTCCTTGATACATTCCTTAGCTTACAGCCTGCTGTCGTAATTTCTGAGATGAATTTCGTTAACCTTTCTGCAGCATATTTCCTTAAAATTGATAGGTCAAACGAATTCGTGTTACATGTCCTCGTCACATTCTAACCTTGTCTTTACTGCGCTAAGCCCTGTCACGAGGAAGACAAGTAAAACCTAAGTGCACTCGTCGATATATCAACGATTTGTGGTACCCAATGCTTCGAATTTCACAGAACAGGCATCGATCCGGAAGAATAAATACAAAGTGAAAGACTGCAAGCAATACTATAACTAGAAGTTGTCCAACAAATACTTATACTGAACTACAATGATGGGAAATAGATTTTGCTTTCTAATTAAATAGTTTTGTGTACCTTGTAAAGTTTGTAATTATATAAGGAACTAAGACCGATTGAACCAGTAATTACTGAATAAGTATTTACGGGTTGGAATTATGTTCTTCAGTGAAAGCTATGAAGTTATCTAGGTGTCTTTGAATACTGAGACATCGGAACAAGTACTGAGGCATGTTTAGGCGGCAACTGTAACTATACAGGTGGAAGCTCAAATGAAAATATCATACACAAAAACATTAATGAATATTAATATTAATGTAATAAATTCGTGAAAACAAAAACAGACTAGCCGCTAGCAACTGCAATGAATCAGTTTAATCCAATACCGACTAGCCACTATCAAATTCACTCTCAGTAACGCCTACAGTCATCAAGTATTGTGAAGCAATACCTACGACTAATTAATGATCTTTAATAAATTTGATTCTAATTTTGCTCACCATGAGTTTCAACCTCCCACCATGAACCATGGACCTTGCCGTTGGTGCGGAGGTTTGCGTGCCTCAGCGATACAGATAGCCGTACCGTAGGTACAACCACAACGGAGGGGTATCTGTTGAGAGGCCAGACAAACGTGTGGTTCCTGAAGAGGGGCAGCAGCCTTTTCAGTAGTTGCAAGGGCAACAGTCTGGATGATTGACTGATCTGGCCTTGTAACAATAACCAAAACGGCCTTGCTGTGCTGGTACTGCGAACGGCTGAAAGCAAGGGGAAACTACGGCCGTAATTTTTCCCGAGGGCAAGCAGCTTTACTGTATGATTAAATGATGATGGCGTCCTCTTGGATAAAATATTCCGGAGGTAAAATAGTCCCCCATTCGGATCTCTGGGCGGGGCCTACTCAAGAGGCTGTCGTTATCAGGAGAAAGAAAACTGGCGTTCTACGGATCGGAGCGTGGAATGTCAGATCACTCAAGCGGGCAGGTAGGTTAGAAAATTTAAAAAGGGAAATTAATAGGTTAAAGTTAGATATAGTGGGAATTAGTGAAGTTCGGTGGAAAGAGGAACAAAACTTCTGGTCAGGTGAATACAGGGTTATAAACACAAAATCAAATAGGGGTAATGCAGGAGTAGGTTTAACAATGAATAGGAAAATAGAAATGCGGGTAAGCTACTACAAACAGCATAGTGAACGCATTATTGTGGCCAAGATACATACGAAGCCCACACCTACTACACTAATACAAGTTTATATGTCAACTAGCTCTGCAGGTTACGAAGAAATTGAAGAAATATATGATGAAATAAAATAAATTATTCAGATAGTGAAGGGTACCGAAAATTTAATAGTCATGGGTGACTGGAATTCGGTTGTAGGAAAAGGGAGAGAAGGAAACGTAGTAGGTGAATATGGATTGGTGCTAAGAAATGAAAGAGGAAGCCGCCTGGTAGAATTTTGCATAGAGCACAACTTAATCATAGCTAACAATTGGGTTAAGAATAATGAAAGAAGGTTGTATAAATGGAAGAACCCTGGAGATACTAAAAGGTATCAGGTAGATTATATAATGGTAAGACAGAGATTTAGGAACCAGGTTTTAAATTGTAAGACATTTCCAGGGGCAGATGTGGACTCTGACCACAATCTATTGGTTATGACCTGTAGATTAAAACTGAAGAAACTGCAAAAAGGTGGGAATTTAAGGAGATGATACCTGGATAATCTGAAAGAACCAGCGGTTGTACAGAGTTTCAGGGAGAGCATAAGGGAACAATTCACAGGAATAGGGCAAGAAATACAGTAGAAGAAGAATGGGTAGCTTTGAAGGATGAAGTAGTGAAGGCAGGGAAGGATCAAGTAGGTAAAAAGACGAGGGCTAGTAGAAATCCTTGGGTAACAGAAGAAATATTGAATTTAATTGATGAAAGGAGAAAATATAAAAATGCAGTAAATGAAGCAGGCAAAAAGGAATACAAACGTCTCAAAAATGAGATCGACAGGAAGTGCAAAATGGATAAGCAGGGATGGCTAGAGGACAAATGTAAGGATGTAGAGGCTTATCTCACTAGGGTTGAGATAGATACTGCCTACAGGAAAATTAAAGAGAGATTTGGAGATAAGAGAACCACTTGTATGAACATCAAGAGCTCAGATGGAAACCCAGTTCTACGCAAAGAAGGGAGAGCAGAAAGGTGGAAGGAGTATATAGAGGGTCTATACAAGGGCGATGTACTTGAGGACAGTTTTATCGAGAAGGAAGAAGATGTAGATGAAGATGAAATGGGAGATCCGACACTGCGTGAAGAGTTTGACAGAGCACTGAAAGACCTGAGTCGAAACAAGGCCCCCGGAGTAGACAACATTCCATTGGAACTACTGACGGCCTTGGGAGATAAAGTCCTGACAAAACTCTACAGTCTGGTGAGCAAGGTGTATGAAACAGGCGAAATACCCTCAGACTTCAAGAAGAACATAATAATTCCAATCCCAAAGAAAGCAGGTGTTGACAAATGTGAAAGTTACCGGACAATCAGTCTAGTAAGCCACATCTGCAAAATACTAACACGAATTCTTTACAGACGAATGGGAAAACTAGTAGAAGCCGACCTCGGGGAAGATGAGTTTGGATTCTGTAGAAATACTGGAACACGTGAGGCAATAGTGACCTTAAGACTTATCCTAGAAGAAAGATTAAGGAAACGCACACCTACGTTTCTACCATTTCTGGACTTAGAGAAAGCTTTTGACAATGTTGACTGGAATACTTTCTTTCAATTCTAAAGGTGGCAGGAGTAAAATACAGGGAGCGAAAGGCTATTTACAATTTGTACAGAAACCAGATGGCAGTTATAAGAGCCGAGGGACATGAAAAGGAAGCAATTGTTGGGAAGGGAGTAAGATAGGGTTGTAGCCTCTCCCATATGTTATTCAATCTGTATATTGAGCAAGTAGTAAAGGAAACAAAAGAAAAATTCGGAGTAGGTATTAAAATCCAGAGAGAAAAATAAAAACTTTGAGGTTCGCTGATGACATTGTAATTCTGTCAGAGACAGCAAAGGACTTGGAAGAGCAGTTGAACGGAATGGACAGTGTCTTGAAAGGAGGGTATAAGATGAACATCAACAAAAGCAAAACGAGGATAATGGAATGTAGTCAAATTAAGTCGATTAGGAAATGAGACACTTAAAGTAGTAAAAGAGTTTTGCTATTTGGGGAGCAAAATAACTGATGATGGTCGAAGTAGTGAGGATATAAATGTAGACTGGCAATGGCAAGGAAAGCGTTTCTGAAGAAGAGAAATTTGTTAACATCGAGTATAGATTTAAGTGTCAGGAAGTCATTTCTGAAAGTATATGTATGGAGTGTAGCCATGTATGGAAGTGAAACATGGACAGTAAATAGTTTGGACAAGAAGAGAATAGAAGCTTTCGAAATGTGGTGCTACAGAAGAATGCTGAAGATTAGATGAGTAGATCACATAACTAACGAGGAAGTAGTGAATAGCATTGGGGAGAAGGTAAGTTTGTGGCACAACTTGACGAGAAGAAGGGATCGGTTGGTAGGACATGTTCTGAGGAATCTAGGGATCACCAATTTAGTACTGGAGGGCAGCGTGGAGGGTAAAAATTGTAGAGGGAGACGAAGAGATGAATACACTAAGCAGATTCAGAAAGATGTAGGTTGCAGTAGGTACTGGAAGATGAAGATGCTTGCACAGGATAGAGTGGCATGGAGAGCTGCATCAAACCAGTCTCAGGACTGAAGACCTCAACAACAACAACAACATGAGTTTGAATTAGTTATCATTATTTCAAGTTTTGAATTAGTTAACCTTAAGTATGGAATTGCAAGTGCTGTTTTCTTTCCAATCAAGTACCATTTCTTTTAACATTGACAGCCGGTTGTAATTATGATAGGACAGTAACAGTGAAGCTAATTACAATTTTAAAAACTGCTATAATGTTCACTTTAGACGACGATACGACACTGGCAATTCTTATAGAAAACTACACTGTTAAGTCTCACAGTCGTACTTTGTGGTAAGGTGGAGGTGATGCGGCGTAATGCATTTAATGGCAACAAAAACTGCCAACAGATCTATCTTCAATAACGAGCAAATTATATTAACGTTGGCCTCCTGGTACACTTCCTCGAATATTTAACTCGCCATTTCCTCATGATTATAATATGTACTTTGTCCCAGATATATGCTCGCTCATTTTTATTTGCAATGCCTTAACGACTTTAGAAACTATACCGACAATGCACTTCGTTACAGAGTCTACCGCGCGTCCATACTAGTCCACTGTACGATTTCAATCCTCAACTCTGTCTGCGTGCGTTCGCACCTCAACGATGCTAGTACCACACTCTTAACAGACTCTCTGAATTTTGCACAATGCAAAGTCCCTGACTTGACCATCGTTTTTACTACAGAATTTTGCAATATTGTTTTTGTATATCTCGTCACAGTTATACATTAAAGTCACCCAATGAAACTTCATTTCTCTTAAAATAATCAAATACATGCATTGATATTCATAAATATAATTTCTAGATGTCAAAAGTAAATAATTGATAACTGTTAGGCACTCTGTTGTAGTGTTTTATCGTCTTTCATGCTGTTGAAAGATATCCATATAGTACGTTTATCAAATGTGTATCAATTCACATTAATGTTAAACCATATTAGAGTGCTACATTTTCCAATTTAATAAGCGTTACTTTTTGTACTTTTAAATATATTTAAGAGGATCATTGATAGAAATACAGATTTTGTACCGAACTTTATATGTGTCCTATGTGATACACAAACATGAGTTCAAACCATGAAGATAAATCGTATGGATGCAGCATCCTAGAACAACCTTCATACTATATTGTCAGCTTTAGGAAATCAGATAAGCCATCCCTGTTACAGCAAAACGATGTAGGTATGACTCCGACTCAGGGCAGCTGCTGGTGCGACAGAAGCAGGGTATTGGTATAACTGTGAAGAAAATAAGAAAGACGGTTATGCCATTATCCTTAGCACTAGCTGACGTCAACAATACATCTATCGCGTCCAGTTTACGGCAAATTCATATCAAAGAAGTGGCATTCCGTCCAGAATACCTAACGATAATACAGTAATTTTCATTAACACATATCGTGTGTTAAACTTCTAAAACGAAGTACGTATTACTGCTGGTACCCCGTTGGTGTATCCGAAGGTTCATTCGGTTCCAGTACACATCTATCTACGCTCTGTCGTCTATAGCAATAATTTATTCGGCTTTCCTTGCAATTTTATTATTGTTTCTCAGTTAAGATTTAGGTTCGTCCAACTATGATTATGCCATAATTCCCTGCACCGTCATCTGTAGCTTTCATATAAAGTGCGCAAATAATCTTCATTAAACAAGTAATGCGACTGTAGTTGTTGAGGCTCATTGATATGCCTGTCTCAGTTTTTTCCCGTGGGGGGGGGGGATGGTGGAGGGGGGGGGGGGCGAGGTTGGCGCGCGCCGCTGTTTGGGCAGAACTTTTAAGCAACGCACAAATGTGAAACATGGTCTTTCCTATGAAGATTGAGTGAAGCGTACACTAGAAAGAAGTAGGAAACCGGCGCTGATGCCACGTACTGGTTTTCACGCCCGAGAGCGAGTTCCAGCCGTACCGGCAGTGTACGAGGTGCGACAGTAAAGTGATGGGACTGATTTTCTTTGCAAGATGTGGCAACCCTGCAGGCCAGCGTAGGCACAGTATCTTTGACCTTGGTCTATAAGCTGCTTCTAGTCCAAGCGGCACATCGATGCAATTGCTCAGTCGTGATCTGTGCTGTAATAAGTTAACACGTGTTCGTGTCTCTCTTCACGGAATGGAGCCACATAGTACTCCGCCGGAATGGTTTGCCATTTCTTTTTGAGTTAAATTGGGTGAAAACGTGACGAAAAGTTACTGTAAGCTTCAGAAGGCTTTTGGAGAGGAGACATAGAGCTCAAGCTGTTCGTTGGCATAAAATGTTTAGTGGAGAGAGAACGAACGTTGAAGATGAATACCCCAGTGGATGATCATCAACCTCAGCAGATGTCAACTGGGCCGGGATGCATGAACTTGTACGATCTGTTAGAAGATTATCCGTGAAAATGATTGTAGAAGAACTGAACACCAATCGAGAAACGGCTCATATAATAAACACTTAAAGGTCTTGGTATGAGAAAGATTTTTGCAAAAATGGGCCCCAAAAACCTCACACTACAACAGTGAGAAACATGGAAAAATGTGGCAGCCACTCTATTAGAGGAAACGGAAATCAATTCATAATTGTTGAGCCGTGTTAGCACTGGTGATGAAAGTTGGTTTTTTCAGTACGATCCAGAGACAAAACGCCAAAGTTAGCAGTAGTGCCCAAAGGGATCACCAGACTAAAAAAAAGCTCGCATGTCAAAGTCAAAAGTGAAACGCATGCTTGAGTGCTTCTTTTTTGAGTGCAAGGGAATTGTTCATAAAGAGTGGGTGCCTCCTGGACAAACAGTTTACCAATATTACTACAAATAAATTTTAGAAAGACTTTGTAAAAGTGTTCTTTGTGGCTGTGGATAATTGCTGATAATTGGATTCTGCATGACGATAATGCGCCATCCCATACTGCTCTGTCAGTACAGCAATTTTTAAGCTCAAAACAACTTTCAGTACTACCACAGCCACCTTACCCACTAGATATCGCTCCGTGCGTTTTTTTTATATTCCCAAGAGCCAAAACGGCGGTCAAGGGTCACCATTTTCAAACAACACAAGATGTCCAAAAAGCTATGATGAAGGTCTTGGAGGATATTACAGAAGATGAGTTCTAGAGATGTTACCATCAGTGGCAGAAGCGCTGGAAAAAGTGTGTGCGATCAGAAGGGAACTACTTTGAAGGAGACAACACGAAATTTGACTAAAACGGTAAGCAACATTTTTTTCGCATCAGTCTCATTACTTAATAGAAGCACCTCGTATGCCTGTCACCATCCGGAAGATACTCAAGGCAGAGCAGCAGGCTGTCGCTGGCCCAACTAGCTGTTGTGCAGGATGTGCGAGTCGCACTACAACTAACAGCTGAAGTTTCGCTCTTGGCCTCGACTTCCGGTCAACAGAAGGCGTTTGCTGGACGCTGTAAGGTTAAAATCTACTTCAGTTCTAAATTCGCTTGGAAGATATTCTGTGGTGTGTCAGTCACGAACGATAGGCGGTTATTTTGAACTTCAGACTAAAGCTCGGTACTGCACATGGTTCTCGCTGAAGACTTAGGTTCCACTGTGCGCTCTGTGTGCATTGCTTGTTGAGCTGTTGACCGATGTGGTTGTCATTGTTTAACTGTTCTGTTTTCAATTACACTGTCAGTTGCAGCCATTTGCTCGGTTGGTCGGGGCGGTAGTGTTAATACTTCTGTAATTAACTTGCTTTACTGTACGTGGAGTAATTGTGCCCCTCTCTCTGTTGTACGAGTCCTTTAGCATTTGCGAAGCCTTTAATTAATTTGGCACTGGGCTTGAATACTGGCGGACGACACAAGTGGTAGTGGAACGTTGCACTTCGGCCAGATGCGACACACCAGGCGCCACTTTATTGAACATGTGCCCCCAACTGGTTATTTGTACCGCTGGCATAAAGAGCAGTGGTGGATCTCAAGTCAGCAAAGTGCTGTGTTAATATTGTCATTATCACGTAAATTGTTTTTTTTAATTAATACCGCTTAACGCCAGAGTTTTGGGTCAATATCCAGTCTGTTAACTGGCCAAACTTACGCCTATAGTAGATGGTGAAGCTTGGCTGTGTGGCGTATCTTACTGCTGTGCCTGCTGAGCAGCTTTGTTATTCAAAAATATCTGTTTATAGTAGAAGTGAGAGGAGGCCGGTTAAATTTTTGAACAAAAAAGAAGGGTTCAGAGAAGCTGCTGCTGCATATTCTTATGTTACGAACTCCAATTAGTGAATTCGGGCTTCATTTTGGTACCCCCGCTCATGAGTCTCCGCGGAGGACCCCTCGGCTTGGCTGTTGTAACTAATGTGTCTAACTCCACAATATTAAATTCTTACTGCTGCGTTCAGGTGTGACGTTAAATTTGTAAACTGTCACAAATGCAAACATGACCCCACGCTATGCCGTAATTCGGAAGTTAATTTTCGACGAAAAACTTTGATGTTCCACAATAAGATTTTCACTTTGCAGCGGTGTGTCCGCTGATATGAAACGATCCGGCAGATTAAAACTGTGTGCCGGACCGAGACTCGAACTCGTGATCTTTGCCTTCCACAGGCAAATGCTCTACCAACTGAGCTACCCAAGCTCGATTCATGACCGGTATTCACAGTTTCGATTCTGTGACTACCTCGTCTCTACAATATGGCAGAGCACTTCACTGCGAAAGGCAAACGTCCCGACTTCGAGCCTCGGTCCTGCACACAGTTTTAATTTTCCGGATTGGTTCTTATCAGAGCACACTCCGCTGCAGAGTGAAAATCTCATTCACAAAATACCCCGAATGCTGTGGCTAAGTCATTGTTGCTGCTGTTGTTGTGGTCTTCAGTCCTGAGACTGGTGTGATGCAGCTCTCCATGCTACTCTATCCTGTGCAAGCTTCATCTTCCAGTACTTACTGCAACCTAAATCCTGAATCTGCTTAATGTATTCATCTCTTAGTCTCCCTATACGATTTTTACCCTCCACACTGCCCTCCAATGCTAAATTTGTGATTCGTTGATGCCTTAGAGCATGCCCTACCAACCGGTCCCTTCTTCTTGTCAAGTTGTGACACAAACTCCTCTTGTTCCCAGTTATATTGAATACCTCCTCATTAGTTACGTGATCTACCCATCTAATCTTCAGCATTCTTCTGTAGCACCACATTTCGAAAGCTATTCTCTTCGTGTCTAAACTATTTATCGTCCATGTTTCACTTTGATAGATGGCTACACTCCATACAAATACTATCAGAAACGACTTACTGACACTTAAATCTATACTCGATGTTAACAAATTCAGAAACGCTTTTCTTGTCATAGCCAGTCTACATTTTATATCCTCTCTACTTCGACCATCATCAGTTATTTTGCTCCCCAAATAGCAAAGTTCTTTTACTAGTTTAAGTGTCTCATTTCCTAATCTCATTCCCTCAGCATCACCCTACTTAGTTCGACTACATTCCATGATCCTCGTTTTGTTTTCTTTGATGTTCATCTTATATACTCCTGGAAATTGAAATAAGAACACCGTGAATTCATTGTCCCAGGAAGGGGAAACTTTATTGACACATTCCTGGGATCAGATACATCACATGATCACACTGACAGAACCACAGGCACATAGACACAGGCAACAGAGCATGCACAATGTCGGCACTAGTACAGTGTATATTCACCTTTCGCAGCAATGCACGCTGCTATTCTCCCATGGAGACGATCGTAGAGATGCTGGATGTAGTCCTGTGGAACGGCTTGCCATGCCATTTACACTTGGCGCCTCAGTTGGACCAGCGTTCGTGCTGGACGTGCAGACCGCGTGAGACGACGCTTCATCCAGTCCCAAACATGCTCAATGGGGGACAGATCCGTAGATCTTGCTGGCCAGGGTAGTTGACTTATACCTTCTAGAGCACGTTGGGTGGCACGGTATACATGCGGACGTGCATTGTCCTGTTGGAACAGCAAGTTCCCTTGCCGGTCTAGGAATGGTAGAACGATGGGTTCGATGACGGTTTGGATGTACCGTGCACTATTCAGTGTCCCCTCGACGATCACCAGAGGTGTACGGCCAGTGTAGGAGATCGCTCCCCACACCATGATGCCAGGTGTTGGGCCTGTGTGCCTCGGTCGTATGCAGTCCTGGTTGTGGCGCTCACCTGCACGGCACCAAACACGCATACGACCATCATTGGCACCAAGGCAGAAGCGACTCTCATCGCTGAAGACGACACGTCTCCATTCGTCCCTCCATTCACGCCTGTCGCGACACCACTGGAGGCGGGCTGCACGATGTTGGGGCGTGAGCGGAAGACGGCCTAACGGTGTGCGGGAAAGTAGCCCAGCTTCATGGAGAGGGTTCCGAATGGTCCTCGCCGATACCCCAGGAGCAACAGTGTCCCAAATTTGCTGGGAAGTGGCGGTGTGGTCCCCTACGGCACTGCGTAGGATCCTACGGTCTTGGCGTGCATCTGTGCGTCGCTGCGGTCCGGTCCCAGGTCGACGGGCACGTGCACCTTCCGCCGACCACTGGCGACAACATCAATGTACTGTGGAGACCTCACGCCCCACGTGTTGAGCAATTCGGTGGTACGTCCACCCGGCCTCCCGCACGCCCACTATACGCCCTCGCTCAAAGTCCGTCAACTGCCCATACGGTTCACGTCCACGCTGTCGCTGCATGCTACCAGTGTTAAAGACTGCGATGGAGTTCCGTATGCGACGGCAAACTGGCTGACACTGACGGCGGCGGTGCACAAATGCTGCGCAGCTAGCGTCATTCGACGGCCAACACCGCGGTTGCTGGTGTGTCCGCTGTGCCGTGCGTGTGATCATTGCTTGTACAGCCCTCTCTCAGTGTCCGCAGCAAGTATGGTGGGTCTGACACACCGGTGTCAATGTGTTCTTTTTTCCATTTCCAGGAATGTACATTCCTTTCAGGGCACCGTCCATGCAAGTCCTTTGCTGTCTCTGACAGAATTACAATGTCATCGGCGAACCTCAAAGTCTTTATTTCTTCTCCATGTATTTTAATACCTACTCCAAATTTTTCTTTTGTTTACTTTACTGTTTGCTCAATATACAGATTGAATAACATCGGGGAGAGGCTACAATCCTGTCTCACTCCCTTCCCATCCACTACTTCCCTTTCATGCCCCTCAGCTCTTATAACTGGCATCTGCTTTCTGTACAATTTGTAAATAGCCTTTCGCTCCCTGTATTTTACCCCTGCCACCTTTGCAATCTTACCCCTAGTGAAATAAGCCTCTACATCCTTACATTTGTCCTCTAGCCACCCCTGGTTAGCCATTTAGCACTTCCTGTCGATCTCATTTTTGAGACGTTTGTATTCCTTTTAGCCTGCTTCATTTACTGCATTTTTATATTTTCTGGTTTCATCAGTTAAATTCAATATCTTTTCTGTTACCCAAGGATTTCTACCAGCCCTCGTCTTTTTACCAACTTGATCGTCTGCTGCCTTTACCACTTCATCCCTCAAGAGCTACCCATTCTATTGTATTTCTTTCCCCCATTCCTGTGAATTCTTCCCTTACACTCTCCCTGAAACTCTCTACAACCTCTGGTTTAGTAAGTTTATCAAGGTTCCATCTCCTTAAATTCCCCCTTTCTGCAGTTTCTTCAGTTTTAATCTACAGTTCATAACCAATAGATTGTGGTCAGAGTTCACAACTGCCCCTGGAAATGTCTTACAATTTAAAACCTGGTTCCTAAATCTCTGTCTAACCATTATATAATCTATCTGATACCTTTTAGTATCTCCAGGGTTCTTCCATGTATACAACCTTCTTTCTTGGTTCTTAAACCAAGTGTTGGCTATGATTAAGTTATGCTCTGCTCAGTCTGGCACCCAGATTTAATCTGGCAGATCGTTTCAACTTTGATTTTGTTTCTCATTGTCTGTCGCGCAACGGATAAACGCTTGTATTTTATGTTTTGGAGCTCGTCCATTATATTTGTTTAATACTTACGGGCTGATAGGCCTTGGCCGAGGTATAAAACTCTTCCTTGACGTTTCGACTCCGACTGTGGGAGACATCCACCAAGGTAAAGCGGCGAACTGCAAAGAGAACTCGAGGAAGCTCTGATTATACAGGCAGTGCGGAGGGCGCCACTGTCCATCACGTGGCGTCAGCTATGAGATTGTCTCTGGTAATGCGAACATTCTCGACTGAAAGCAGTCTATCGTCTCGTTTCTGGTGCAACGCTGACATCCAAATTTTATCCAGTTTAACACCTTCGTCTTTCATGTTAAAATTGTTACTGTGTTTATCAATCTCTTTAGCCTCCCTATACATGCGCTCATAGTTATGCGAGGTTACACATAACACGTCTGTCTCGCTGAATTTTATTTCATAATTACCTTCCTGGTAAATACGTTCTGGTACAGCCGATTTATCCGTGTGACCCAGGTGGCAATCCCTCTTATGATCAAGAAGACTGGTGTTCACACTTCTCTTCCTGGTACTGATATAAACCTGTCAACAACAACAAGGAATTTTATATACCCCCGGTGTAGCCAAAGGGTAACGTAATTCTTTTGCCAATCTTAAATATTCTTTTATTTTCCAGTAGGGTCTGAAAATAGTTTCCACCCCATACTTGTTCAACACTTTCCCAATGCGATCTTTGACCTTACTAATGAACGGACGAAAAGCCCTGACGTTGGACGACTGTTGTTCGTCGTTGCTACTGGTTTAGAAGTGCTCGACCAATGTTCTTGCTAGAATAGCCATTCTTCTCGAAAGTCGGCAATAAATGTTCAATCTCATCTCTTAAATAAAAAACAGGTTCATAAATTTTATACGCCCTGTCTACCAAGGTGTTATTGCCCCTCCTTTTTGCCTAGGGTGGTGATCCGAATCTTTATGCAGATGACGATCAGTATGTGTGGCCTTTTTATACACATTATTGCCAACGTTCCGTCCCGTTGTTTAATCACAGACCATCCAGAAAATTCAGTTGCCCATTACCCTCCGTCTCCATAGAAAATTCTATTTCCGGATGAATGCTGTTTCGATGAATCAGGAAGGCATCCAACTCCTCTGCTCTGTGTGTCCGAACTATGAAATTGTCATCGACATAACGATACCATCTGGCTGGTCTCTTACTGGCAGCCTGCAACGCCCTTGTTCAAAAGTCTCCATAAACAAGTTAACCACAGCAGGACTAAGAGGACTGCAAATAGCCACTCCGTCAATCTGTTCATAAATTGAGAGTAGGTTGTGCTGAAGCAGTGTCAGAATAATGCCACAATATGGGTAGGAAAAATATCCGCTGTGCATGACATAGCTTCATTTACCAGACTGACGACACAAAATCAAAACTGACGAGGGTATCATCCGGGCCCACGCTCATTCCTCGAGTTCTCCTCGCAGTTCACCAATTTACCTCGGAGGATATCTGCAGTCAGAGACGAAACGTCAGGGGAGAGTTTTATACAACTACCAAGGCCTATCAGCTCGGACGTTTTAAGAAAAGATAATACCCTCAGTGAAAGCCTACATTGTATGATCTCTTCCATTAATTTAAACTTTTGGGCATAGCAAATTAATATGACGGGAGTTAGGGGAATGGTACTGAATTACGACACATTCGCACTTTGTCTCTTCCAAAAATTTATTTTATAGCTCTTTTATCTAACACTAATATTTCTAATTCTGATGTTACAATATATCTAACTAATAAAGTTTTTTTTCTGTTGACATTATAATATAGCCTTCTCTGCCTTAGTCTCACGCGACTCGAGGCGCCCATCCTCAAATATGATTCATTATGATATCTATGATATTGCACGACATGAAAATCATACGAGGTATCAAAGACATGTACCTAACTTTATTACATTCATTTATTTAGTTCTAACATTAACTATGGTCTTCTGAAATCTATGAGCACGTGGGATAGGGTATGAATGTGACATGGCAACCTAATATTTCATCTACTTTCAACAACCCCACAAACCGAATCATTTACACTCATGCATCAAACGCACGCGTTTCTGAACAATAAAATTGTGGCATGTAATTACAACTGCTCAACTGACTATGAAATGGCCGCCTTTAGACACATGAGAAATGATAGTGACAAAACTATGTGAAACAATTATGTTATTTAAACAACGTGCACACGCCACTTCCTAGCATTTAAATTAAATTCTTGGGATCGGTAACGCACATCGTTCAACGAACTTCAGGCCTTTATAGGCCAGTGGATCGATGGACCGACCCAAAAGCACATTCAAAACTGCACACGCTATTTTCTTCCATTGTGTGGCGCTCGTTAAGTACTACCCATAATGAACACCATCATGTTTCACGGTTATCGTCGCGCAATTCCAGCCATGAATGGCATGGAGATGATCGCCGGATATCTATTAATTCTAACTTAATTTCTACACTCACACTCCCTCAGATCATGATGTGGGTGAAGCACGTTATATTATCCTTGTTGCAATGTCAGTGCAAATGCGGTACGGACCCCGCGAAGACATAGTCTTTAATATTACTCAACAGAACACGTGCTTGTCCACTGAATAAAGCATCACACGCAAAATTAAAGAACTTTTGGATTAATGTATGAAAAGTATCACAACTTAACACACGTAGTTAATATTTCAGCTATATTTAACATACTGAGGCGTAGCGCCGTTTACCGATCCTGCCTTGGAGGCGGTTAAGTGGGAAATGTCTTTAAGAGCTGGATAGTGACAGATGGTGACGAGAGACTGGACGCGCACGTAGTTTATGAATCCACCGATAGAGGACAGTATCGGGTAGGGGGACTGTGATTTTAGTTTCGATTGTGACCACTAGAGTGCATTAGAATAATAGAATGTTTTTCATAAACTGTTCTGGTATTTTCATATAGTGGTATTATGTCTTTTTGTGTAGGTAAAATGTTATAAATGTGTTTTAGCAGTACGAATGATGCGTTAGTGTGGTTTAAGGTTAATATGAAGATAATTGTTTAACGAGTTATGTAGTGGTAATTAGTATGGGAACATTTCGAAGAAGTATGGATATGGACAAAGGGTTTTTTTTTTTTTTTTTTTTTTTAGAATAGATTTGTAAGGGCGCAGCAGGGAAAATGTTAGGAAGTGCATGTGTACATGAAAATAAAAAAGTGAAACACGGACGTCCACCTCGTCTCTCGATGCTTAGGGTAGTGCAAAGTGTACTTTAGATGTCATCACATCTACGACTCGATTCCAAGTGAACACTATAGTGACTGAAATAGTTTGTAGGTAATATACAGCATCCCTTCAGAAGTGCTTAATGCAGCTTTTGGTGCTATTTAAATTATTGAATTTTACTTAATGTGCTAAGAGCTTTCTGGTTACGCCTGATCTGTTGAATTTTTAAATACAATTGCTGCTTACTTAAATTCTGAAATACTAAGGGCTGAGGGCCGATGAGCCATCTAAATATCTATTTTAAAGATTTTACACAATCAATTGCTGGAAGTCCATAAGATTGTTACCCTATTGGAGGGTTAGTTTTGATTGCCCAATGGGATGGTTGTTCAAATTCAGTGTATGCAAAGGAAAATTTTAATATTGTGTGTTTCTCCGAAAGTGATGTTGAATAAAAAGGCTCAGTGGGTTACTGCTCGAGAGTCCCTGTATCCAAACCGACCTGCTCTATCGTCAACCATTACGACACTTAATCCGTGGTAATACATTCCAGATATTTTACAACCATGGACACTAACAACAACGAGGAAATATATTGAATGACTAATGTGCCGGTACATATGAGAGCACCCGTCTCCATAGCCCATGTCGTTAACGTATGCTTGTCCTGTGGCTCTCGACTCGGAGATGCGCCTTTCTAATTCCTGATTGTGGAAAAATTTCGCTGACGGTATTTGACTGGCAAGTGTGTGAAGTTCCTGAACAGCAGTCCTAGCACCAGTTTCGCTGGATTTAGTTTCAATTCTTTACACACCCTCCAGCGTAGCCGAGAGTTGCTAAGACGCTCCTTCCTGCACTCGTGTAGGCACGCGGGCCGAGGATCGAATTCGCCTGGCGGATTAACGACGAGAGCTGGTGTGCCTGCCAGGCTGGATTGGTTTTTAGGCGGTTTTCCACATCCCGCTAGGTGAATACCGGGCTGGGCTCCCTGAAAATGTTAGCACTATTGCTTGGCTTCCACAAGACGCACACACTTGGGGTACACTATTTACTTCCCATGGGGTACGGCGTGGCGACTGGAAGGGCATCCTGCCACCCCTTAAAATTAATATGTCACGTCCGATAAACCAGCAGACCCACAAGTCGGGATTAAGAGAGTGTTTCATTTCTTTCCAGGGTGTCTCATAAAGGGAAGCACGTGACACTGTATACTGTGATCTGTTCGTTGGATGGAGACATTAAGCTCAGTGCTCTTCCGGAGGAGTAGGCTACGTCCTGTCACCGAGTTTCGTGCTCTCCCTTTCGTTCATCCAGCAACAAAAATCCAATACTACTATCTACGAGCACTCCTCATGGTCATGCACACGTCACGGATACAAACTCCACACTTGATAACACGTCGCAGGAAGGCAACGGCAAATCATCTGCATTAGGAACTTGACACGAGCGACTGTGCACGATTCCTGCAGCTGCTGTCCTACAGTCATTCTCTGTGCATGAGACGACTTAAGGGCGTTAAGAGTGCGTGCTGAAATGTAATGCTTCCGAATTTCTTATGTGAAAACTCTTGAAGCTCTTTAAATAAAGCAAATTATATTAATATTGCACATCTTTATTGCACGTGTCTAGGTATTTGCACCACTCTGCCGCTAAAGGTCTCCGAACTGTAGCGTGTAGCACGGCGGTGTGTAACCTAACAACGTCAGTGCTTGCGAAACAGCGTACCACAATCGAGGTTCGAAGCTAAAGCGTTCCTCCACTCTTCTTGAGTCGTGTCGCGCGTTGCTGGGGCGCCAGCCTCTTGGATGTATTGTTCGCCATGCCTTGCGACCGCCTAGCTTGGGTTGCTGCCTGGTGTATCCTACACGAGCCACACCGGACGTCCAGCAGAAGTTAAGCAGCCTTGTGTTTCTTTAAAGAATAGGTGTAAATGTATAAGACCTCTTAAATGTGGCCTTGTCTTTACACTGCCTTTGGGGCAGCTCAATCTTTTAAATTTAAATAGTTGGGGTTCCCTCTCCTTATAATCTTTTGGGCGTTTTATTTGATTTTTATTTTTGAGGTTCCTTCCTTGTGCTTGGTTAAATGTTTACTTGTATGGGGGGACGTGACTCCTGGTTAAAATTCGGAGAAGGCGTTTGATGTTGCTGCCGCTTCCGGCATTTGTCTTTTCAATTAAGTGTTGTCATCCCTTCGAGCGACCTGGTGTCACTCCTCGTTAATTAATGCTAGTTTATGTGTACTTAATTTCGAATTGGCCACTTGAATTAATATTTTGGAGTGCAGTACAGCACTAAGTCAACCTCATTGTATACCACCTTGTGCCCCGGTCTAGTTACCGAAATTGTTGAAGTGTCTGTGTCATGATTCAGTCATTAGCTCGTGTTTGAGCTAAATTTATATAAACCTTATATTGCCTCCTTAAAATTTGTTGCCAGGAGAAACCCTTAAGACAACTAAGTTTTGTCACTGCTTAGGTTAACCTTTACTGGGAGCAATATTTCATGTAGGTAAATTTTGTCTTAAAATGTGTAGTTCTCTGATGTAATAAACGAGTGATAAAAGAAAAAGCAAAGGGGCCTGGTCCTTCCTGTTGTGTCCGGTTTGTAACACGTATCACTTCTCTTTCAGCGTGACAGTGCCAGATTACACACGAATGCTGCGGCATCTGCAACAATCCGACGCACCTCGTTCGCTGTCATCGAACATCCTCTTCCATGCTACCCCGCTTTGGCTCCATCCGATTTTCACGTATTTCCGAAACTTAAAGAACACCTTCGATGATTTAATTCCTTGGTGGTGAAGCGGTACAAGCAGAGGGAAGGTTGTGGCTCCTTTAATAAAGTCAAACATTCTACAATGACGGCATCAAAAAAATGGTCTCTCGTTGGGAGATGTGCGTTCACCTGCATGATGACTATGCTGAGAAATAAAGATTGTGCCGTCAGAAGACGTCACGCATCCAGCACATGTTAAAACCCGCACCATTGCACGGATTATACGGTTAAGCAGCTGGGTGACGTCGCTGCGCAGCCCGCATTGCGAGTCAGGCGCCACCGAGCGAACCTTCGCAGAACAACTAGCAACTGGTTTTGGACAGCGAGGGGGTTCTGCCAGGGCCAGAGCTCAGTAGTGGGAGCGGCCATTGGGTTTAACAGCATGCCGCGGCTGCCGTGTTGCACGGCAACAACAAGGAAGAGTGCATCGGCCGGGGACTTGAGATACGGCGAGACTGGGCGCAGTTTCCTTCTGGGCTATCTGGCTGGTTGCTACCGAAGCAGAACCCGGGGACAAAGGAATTGCCTGTGTGAGTGTGGTACTAGACACGGCCCTTTTCTTTTGTGTTGGTCTGCACATGTCATTTAGCTGTGTGCGCTGCTGTGTGTTCTGAGTGAATTCAGCCTGATAAGCACACATTATAAAACCAGTTCTTGCCTTCCAACTGCGCTTCATATCTGTCAGTTCTCGATTCCATACGTTTTTCAGAGGCGTGTTCTTACGGCCACTGGATTTCATGTCATTTGAATTTTGGTTATGTTCTATGAAATCAGTCCGTTCCTTAATTAACTGACGCGTTGCAGGAAGTGATCATTTGCTTTCTATTTTTATTAAAATTCTCTTAACGATCTGAAGTAGAATTTGCTCCTTTCGTAAATATTTTGTGTGCAGTTTTTCAAGATATATCAATTACGAATCAGCACTGATACTTCAAGTGTTTTCACTGTAGTGGAATTTCCTACTGTCAAATGAGCATTTGGGTGTTGAGTAAATTCTTCTTGTTGGACAGTCACAAAGCTGATTCGTTGCCTCATACTGTAGCACTTTTGGCCTGGAAAAAGTAATTGTCTCTTTAAATTTCTGGCAACGGCCTTGCCGCAGTGGGTACACCGGTTCCCGTGAGATCACCGAAGCTATGCGCTGTTAGGCGTGGCCGGCACTTGGTTGGGTGACCATCCAGCTGCCATGCGCTGTTGCCACTTTTTGGGGTGCACTCAGCCTCGTGATGCCAATTGAGGAGCTATTCGACCGAATAGTAGCGGCTTCGGTCAAGAATACCATCATAACGGCCGGGAGAACGGTGTGCTGATCCCACGCCCCTCTTATCCGCATCCTCCTCTGAGGATGACAAGGCGGTCGGATGCTCCCGGTAGGCCACTCGTGGCCTGAAGACGGAGTTCTGAGGTTTTTTTATTTCTAAACTGTGCTATTCTTTTGAGAAAATAAACATTCAGAACATGTTTAAATAAAATAAAAATTAATTTAGCAAGGAGCAAGAACGACTCACAGCTCAACCAAGTCCTACCACACCCTCTAGCGACATAAACATGTAGAAATAAAGAATAAAAATGTATAATGTTAACAATGTTTCTTTTACTTAAAATGCTTTACGAATTTTCACATAAGATATTCGAAGGTATTATTTCTCAGCACACCCTCGTGAATAAAGACAAGTTACCTATTACTGTAGAGCATAGATGATTTATGTATTGTGCGTGTGTGGGTGGAGAGGGGGGTGGGTGGAAGCGTAAGGAAAAAAAAATCAGCTGCATCCGCCTCCGTAAGTAGAAAGGTGTGGTGGAATGCATTTTTAAAGGACCCGAGTTCGACTTCATGTAATTATAGGAATTTTACCTTGATGGGTGATCTGAAACGATTTGAGCTCATCTTCGTGATATCAACTGTGATACTACTCCAAATGAAAAGTAGCGGTGCCTGTATCGTAAAAATTGACAACTGCCGCTTGAGCCAGGTGTTAACCCCAAGCCCTTCCACACCGTATTCAGATGGCATCCTTGAAAAAAGACTATACAGTGGCTAGCCGAAATCTTATGGTCTGAGGGTATCTTATCACCGGGTAGTCTTTAATTATCAACTCAAGTCACTATCACAAGCCACATGCAACTTTTAGCAGGAGAACCTCATGTTCGAAACATTAGTGGCGGAACTACAGTAGAAAAAACGTCTCTCACTTTACCCTGTCCCCCTTCATTAATTGCGCTGTCCCATTTTTTTGGGATTGTTTCTTCATTATTGCCGAATGAGAAGTAGAACAGGCGCATTCAAAATTGGAATGTTCCATGTTTTTCTTTTAGTCATCAGTCTACTGATTGATTTGATGCTGTCCGTTACCAATTTCTCTCCTGTACCAATCATATCGTGTAGGACAAGCAATTGCAACTTACGTCCTCAATTATTTACTGGATGTATTTACACTTTGCAGGTCCCTCTAGCACTATGGAAATTGTTCCCTGATGTCTCAAAGGGTTTCCTATCATCCTCTCTTCTTGTTGGTGTTTTCTATTTATTCCTTTGCTCGCTGATTCCGTGGAGATCCACCATATTGTTTACCTTATCAGTCCAGCTAATTTTCAACACTCGACTGTAGCACCACATCTCAAATGCTGCGATTCTGTTCTGTTCCGGTTTTTCCACTCCATGATTCACTGCCACACAACCCTATGCTCCAAACGCACATTCTCAGAAATTTCTTCTTGAAATAAGGCCTATGTTTGATACTGGTAGACTTGCCTTGTCTAGGGATGCCCTTTTTTGACAGCGGTACTCTGCTTTTGATGTTTTCCATGCTCCGTCCGTCATGGGTTATTTTACTTCTTAGGTAGCAGAATTCCTTGTCTTGGACAGATCCTGGAATTCTTCTTCACTTTCACTGAGTATATTAATGTTGTTGGCGAATCTTGTCATTGATACCCTTAAATTTTAATCCCCGTCTTCTATTCTTGAACCTTTCTCTTATTTCTGTCATTTCTTCTTTGATGTAGACATAGAAGAGTAGGGATGAAAGTCTACATCCCTGTCTTACACCGCTTTTAGTCTCAAGACTTCCTTCTTAGTCGTCCAGTCTTACTATTCCTTCTTGGCTCTTCTACATGTTATATACTACTCGGCTTTCCTAATAGCTTACCATGTTTTTCTCAGACTTTCAAAAGTCTTGCACCATTTTACATTGTCGAACCCTTTTTCGAAGTCGACATATCCTACGATGGTGTCTTAATTTTTCTTCTGCCTTGCTTTCATTATCAACCGCAACGTCAGAACTGCTTCTTTGGTGCCTTTACCTTTCCTAAAGCCAAAAAGATCGTCGTACCAGAGCTCTTCAATTTTCCTTTCCATTTTTGTGTATGTTACTCTCGTCAACTACTTGTACGCATGGGGCTGTTAAGCTAATAGTGCGAAAGCTCTCTCACTTGTCTGCTCTTACTATCTTCAGAATAGTGTGCATGATGTTTTTCCGAAAGTCTGATGATATATTGCCAGTCACATAGATTGTAAGCACCAACGTGAATAATCCATCATGTCGTCAGGTTAGTCTTCCCCCTGACAGAAGCCGTCAGTGTACGAGCATTCTACCAACCTACCCGCTCTTTCCTCTGCATTTAATAGATTATCTCCACTCACTCATAATATTACCGTCCATTCTGTTAATTTCACCAAAGCTTGCTCCTGACTTCTGTATCCTGAGTTAGTTCCTCCGGCAGTCGTTCCTCCTTCGATTTCTTCACAATTTTAAAGTATACACATTGCCTTAGGCTACTTACATTTACATTTCATTCGTTGATGACTTGCATATTTGTATTCCTGAATTTTCCAGATCATTTTTGTACTTCCTTCTTTCGTTGATCAACTGAAGCATTTCTTCTGTTACCCATGGTTTCTTCGCAGTTACCTTCCTCGAATCTACATTTTTCTTTCCAGCTTCTGTGACAGCCCTTTTTAGAGATGTCGATTCCTCTCCAACTGAACTGCATACTGGGCTATTCATTACCACAGAACCTACAGCCTCATAGTCTTTCGAGCGTATCTCTCCATTCCTTGGTACCTCTGCATACCACTTCTTTGCGCACTCATTCTTCCTGACTAATCTCTTTAACTTCAGCCTACTCTCAATCATTACTGAATTATGAACTGTATCTGCTCCTAAGCACGCCTTACAATCCAGTAACTGATATTGGAATCTTTGCCTAATGACGATGCGATGATATTGGAATCTTTGCCTAATGACGATGCAATGTAACACTAACAGTGGCGGTTACTCCGTCAGCGAGAGCCCACCGCTAGTTCCTGTTACTAATAAGGCCAGTACACTGTTCGCTTATTACATATTTTTACGAGCTTCAAACAGGATAGTTATTTTCAGTTATCTGGGTAATTAATAATTTATATTTGTAATTTCCTGCGTGTTTGAGTGCTTACTAGGCACAACCTTTTATTTCAATGACAGTGTAGCGTACAATACCGCCGTTGCTATCAACCCTCGTATCGTACAGGCTTTTGTTTGTTTTGTTAGAACAGCCCAGTGTCTGTTAGACCGTCAGTGAGAAAGCACTTCATTACCTGCTGCTAATAAGGCGAGTACACCGTTATTTTTACGAGCTTCAAACAGGAGCGACTGCACTAATGGATATGAACTGCAATTGTTGAGTGCAGATGCGAGCTGAGTTGGCGACGTTTCGCTCACATCTTCAGGCTGCTTTGGCTTCCGTCACACAGCTTAAGGCTGCTGCCAAGGGGCGTCACTGTGGGGGATCGAACGCGGCGATGCGAGGGACGTCGAGCACGTCCCACGTGTCCTCCGATCGGTCCCCTGCTGTGACCACCCCGGATACTGCCTGCACTCAGGTTGACCCCTCATCCGTCGTCAAGTGGGAGATCATTCCAAATTGTGACAGGCAGCGAAAAACTTCCAGAGGGGCCGATCATTTGAATAACAGCTTTAGGGCGTTATCTGTGGCTGACGATGTCTCTGAGCTGGATGCAGTCGTCCACCCAGTTCCAGAGGGAGCTTCTCGGCCTGCAAGGTCTGGGCATTCACAGAAGGTGGGTTTGCTGGTAGTTAGGAGCTCCAACATTAGGCATGTAATGTGGCCCCTTAGGAACATGGCTGCCAAATAGGGGAAGGAAGCCAATGTGCACTCTGTGTGCATTCCGGGGGGAGTCATTCTGGATGTGGAAAGGCTGCTGCCGGATGCCATGAAGAGTACAGGATGCAGACAACTGCAGGTGGTGCCTCATGTCGGTACCAACAACGTGTGTCGCTTTCGATCAGAACAGATTCTTCTGGTTTCGGGCGGCTAGCGGAAATGGTAAAGTCTTGCTACCGAGTTGGAGCTCACATTCTACAGCATCGTTGATAGAACCGACTGTGGTCCTTTGGTGCAGAGCCGAATGGAGCGTCTGAATCAGAGGCTTGGGCGGTTCTGTGACCCTGTAGGCTGCAGATTCCTTGACTTGCGCCATAATGTGGTGGGTTTCCGGATTTCGCTTAATAGGTCAGGAATCCACTACACTGGTAGTGGGGGCTGGGTGGAAAGGAATAGGCGGTTTTTAGTTTATAGGGTCTCAGGGAACCACAGAAGGGACGTCCGTCTAAAAGTGGGCAGATAAAACATAGTAAGGTAGTTGTAGAAACGATTGGTGTTGTAGTTATAAATTGTCATAGCTGTGTTGGGAAAGAACCAGAGCAGCAAGCCCTAATAGAAAGCACTGAAGCTCAAATAGTTGTAGGCACAGAAAGGTCAATATTAACGTTGTACAGAAACTGATAATTGCTGTTCTTTGTGAGCTTTCAAGATTTTTGAGTTTGTTGCGCACACCTTACGATACCGTTCCATTGATTGGTTTACGTATTGCTCAGAAAAGATTGCGGGCTTCCAACCAGTCGTCGTAAACTTCATTGCACGATATTTCGGCTGGACAACTGCTAGCCATCTTCAGGTAAGCCGAACGAGGACTGACGAAGACATTTCATTTTTTTTTTCTTTATTGTTATTTTCAAACCTGTTTACAGGCAGGCCTGCAGTAGCATACTACAGAGAAACATACAAGATACAAATGAAGACAATGTGCGATAAAAATACGGCGGACATATAAACGGAAACAAACACTTTTTAAAATACATGGAGCCATTCACGGGCGTAGAGTCCAAGATAAAAGTTGTTCACACACTTGGACACATACATAGACGAAAATTGTCACACGTGAATGTAGGTGCACAAAACGAATAACACTGAACCACTTATGCACAAAACGATGGCACACACAGAAACACGAGGCGTTGATCTCTGGCATGCGAATGTTCACTAACTGTGTATGAGTCTGGAGACCTGCCAAGAGAGGAGGAGGAGGAGGAGGAGGAGGAGGAGGAGGAGGAGGAGGAGGGGTTGGGAGAGGGAGAGGGGAGAGCAGATGCCATGGGCAGGGGAGGAAGGGGGAGGGGAGGAAGGGGGGCAAGCCCGGGGGAAGAGGGGTGGAGGAAGGGATGGGGGAAAAGGGACGAGAAGGGAGGCAGGGTGCCTAAAGGAAAGGACACAGGAAGTGGGGGTGGGGAGGATCAAAGTTGGTTGGAGGGGTAGATGGAGGGGAGGAGGACATCATCAGGGAGGGGGAGCTGGCGGAAGCCACATTGGGAGAGGGTAAGGAGGGTGGAGAGATGGAGTCCGGGTGGGACGTGGGAACACAGGCGCGGCAGTGGGCGGGGGTGGGAGAGGATGGGCGAGACAAGTGGGTGAGGAGGATCGAGTTTGCGGGAGGTGTACAGGATCCGTATCCTCTCAAGGAAAAGGAGGAGATGGGGGAACTGAATGAGATCGTACAGGATCCACATGGGGGAGGGGAGACGGATGCGATAGGCGAAGTGGAGAGCATCGCATTCAAGGATTTGAAGGGATTTATAAAAGGTAGGGGGGCAGAGATCCAGGCCGGAAGGGCGTAACAAAGGATAGGGCGGATGAGGGATTTACAGGTGTGGAGAATGGTGGAGGGGTCCAGACCCCACGTACAGCCCGAAAGAAGCTTGAGGAGACGGAGTGGGGAGTGCTCCTTCGCTTGGATTGTCCGGAGATGGGGGGTCCAGGAGAGGTGACAGTCGAGGGTGACGCCTAGGTACTTGAAGGTGGGGGGACGAAGGCGTTCTCAGCTCCAGCTTATATACTGCTGATAGTACTGCCGCTCATGAACTGCAATTGTGGAGACAGAAGGGCCACACCACCCCACGGCTGCGCCCTCGCTGGTGGAACTGCAAGACTCAGCTGCCGTCGATAGCTGCGGCCAGCGACAATACGGACGGCAGCTGAGTACTGCAGTTCCACCAGCGAGGCCACTGCCGTGGGGCTTTGTGGCCCTTCTGTCTCCGCAATTAAAACGCATGAGCGGCAGTAGTATCAGCGCTATATAAGCTGGAGTGGAGAACGTCTTCGATGTCTACTCTATGTTTTAAGAATCGCCAATTGTGTTGTTTTAACATTCTGGTGACTTTTTTTAACGTCCCCCATGTACGTCTCCAAGGCAGTGTATATTTTACCACCATATTCTCCCCCCACTCTTTTTCATGTTCCCCTTTTTTATCTTCTTATGTATGTATCATTTTATTTTTGTTTTAGTTGTAGTGTCATTTGGCTGAAGAGCGACGGATTGTGCCGCTGACAGCCCTCCCCTGCCCATATGGGGCAGGGGAATGAAATCACAGTAAAGAAAAAAATAGTCTTCGTCGTCCACCATGTCTCTTCTGCGATTGCCTTCTTTTGTATCATTAGTTTTATGTGTGGCCGAAGAGCGGCGTAGTATGCCGCTGCTGGCCTACCTGTATCAGGTGTGAAATTAACAATAAAGAAAAAAATTAAATAAACAAAAATCGTCTTCGTCAGTCCTCGTTCGGCTCACCTGAAGCTGGCTGCAGTTGTCCAGCCGAAATATCGTGCACAAAAGTTTACGACGACCGGTTGCAAGCCCGAAATCTTTTTTAACAGTTGATTCGCCGGCAAAATTTCAAATGCTTTACGTATTGTTAGTCGGTGACCAGATTTTGCAGTGAATTGTCGGGGCCAAACAAAAGCTGTTGTCCACTGAGTCAGCTTCAGCGGCAGTTATCATAACAATAGCTAACGCAGTAATCTGTTTTAAAATTACACTTCAAAAGTTATGGTATGAATGTTGGGTTACCCTCCAGGCGTCGTTATTGTAAAACATTTTGGAAATAATATTGCGCAAACTACGAGATACTGAAAAGCATTCCGTTCCACGCTCACCTACTGCAAGATCTTCATTCCTCTTTGTCTTAAGTCGTCTGAAAATTCAAGAACTCATTCATCACGCGCTTTTCGCTTTTATTGCCATCGTAGACGACAGCTTTCGTCCCGTTACTGTTTGTAGGATGAACGATGGTTTTGCTTCAGAATGAGATATTCGAGATTTTAACGCCAACAATTTATCTTCCCTGTCACGTTGTCTCAAATGCTTCTCCTACCTTGTAATCTCCTGTGCATCCGTTCACCTGTTTTATTTTTTTCACCGCTTTGACTCTTAGTTTTCGTTCATTACCAAAGATTTCTGTGATGGTTTGCATTTCTGATTTGAAACTACGCGTCGTTCGTAGCTTATGTAATTTCTTTGTCGGTGTTCACTTTTAATAATCATTGTTATTGAAAACAGTACAGAGTTACCTTTCGTTGCTCAGTTTCATTTTTTAAATCACGTACACTTTATTTGGAAACAATTACAAATAAGGTAGACAATAAGGAACAATTATCAAACCCGACTGTTAAGACACAATGTCTAATAAAAAAAATTCTTAAGCAAGTTGCACTCATGGCTGAAGGCCTTGTTAACCAGAAATTAAAATTATTAGTCTGCTGAAGCCACCAATAGTAATAACTCAAAACGGCTGAAGGCCTGGATAGCAAACTCTTAAGAAGCAATTAAACTTCTTCGAGAGATATTTATAGAACAATCATGAAGATTTCTGTGTTACGGTATTTGTCTAATTAAAAATTTCTTAAGACAAGTTACATTCATGGCTGAAGGCCTTATTAACAAGACATTCAAAATATTTGTCGGCTTAAGACCCCAATAGTAGTAATACAAAATTAATATTTTTTTAAAAAAAAGGACAGTAATCACAATCTGATCAAATCATGAGAGGAGTGAGCCTTAGACAGTGCTCCAAGGATCTACCTGGGAATGTCGCTCAACTTTGTAAATGATGAGACAGGCAGCCTAGAGTTGTATTAACTTAACTGGATGGCAACTAAAAGTTGTGACAGTTAAAAGCAGACCAACACTCTTGCAAAATCTACCTATTGTCTGATAACCAATACAATGATGGAATAACCCAGGCAAGGCGGAAACATTGGACAGCACTGCGTCTTCAGAATCCAGAAGCAGGAGGAACCACTACAACTGAAGCAGTCCAAAAGAAACAACATATCCGGACCACAATCAAGGAGGCTGTTGAACTACACGCCTTATCGGACAGCAGCGGCAAGGCGAGGAAATACGTTAACATCCAGGGCGTTAGCGGCCACTATGAAGAAAAATACGGCTGGTAGAACTTCATCAATAAACACAAAAAGTTCAATGATTAATTATAAGAAGTGGAGGATGGCTAATTAATGTCGCCAACACCAAACATTCCACTCGTAGCTCTTTGTCTCAGCGACCTTGCGAGCAGCAATGTGCGAACAAACGGCGTGATCTCAAAATAGTGGCGGTTTCACTACTGGGTTTATGTCCTCTCAACTCAAACGTCCTGTGTCCGGTGAACAACGAGGTTGTGGCCCTCGCAACTACAGCCCCTCGATGCGACAGTGCCTGCTATGCCGCCAGTGGTCCCGGAATGTCGATGCACTGCCGGACCTCACTGCTGCTTCGTCGCAACCGAACTCCCCAACACACTCCAACCCAGAAAACAGTTGTCGTTCTTCCAAAGATATCGATCTCTACATCTACATCTACATCCATACTCCGCTAGCCACCTGACTGTGTGTGGCGGAGGGTACCCTGAGTACCTCTATCGGTTCTCCCTTCTATTCCAGTCTCGTATTGTACGTGGAAAGAAGGATTGTCGGTATTCTTCTGTGTGGGCTCTAATCTCTCTGATTTTATCCCCATGGTCTCTTCGCGAGATATACGTAGGAGGGAGCAATATACTGCTTGACTCTTCGGTGAAAGTATGTTCTCGAAACTTTAACAAAAGCACGTACCGAGCTACTGAGCGTCTCTCCTGCAGAGTCTTCCACTAGAGTTTATCTATCATCTCCGTAACGCTTCCGCGATTACTAAATGATCCTGTAACGAAGCGCGCTACTCCCCGTTGGATCTTCTCTAACTCTTCTATCAACCCTATCTGGTGCGGATCCCACACTGCTGAGCAGTATTCAAGCAGTGGGCGAAAAAGCGTACTGTAACCTACTTCCTTTGTTGTCGGATTGCATTTCCTTAGGATTCTTCCAATGAATCTCAGTCTGGCATCTGCTTTACCGACGATCAACTTTATATGATCATTCCATTTTAAATCACTCCTAATGCGTACTCCCAGATAATTTATGGAATTAACTGCTTCCAGTTGCTGACCTGCTATTTTGTAGCTAAATGATAAGGGACCTATCTTTCTATGTATTCGCAGTACATCACACTTGTCTACATTGAGATTCAATTGCCATTCCGTGCACCATGCGTCAATTCGCTGCAGATCCTCCTGCATTTCAGTACAATTTTCCATTGTTGCAACCTCTCGATACACCACAGCATCATCTGCAAAAAGCCTCAGTGAACTTCCGATGTCATCCACCAGGTTATTTATGTATATTGTGAATAGCAACGGTCCTATGACACTCCCCTGCGGCACACCTGAAATCACTCTTACTTCGGAAGACTTCTCTCCATTGAGAATGACATGCTGCGTTCCGTTATCTAGGAACTCCTCAATCCAATCACACAATTGATTTGATAGTCCGTATGCTCTTACTTTGTTCATTAAACGACTGTGGGAAACTGTGTCAAACGCCTTGCGGAAGTCAAGAAACACGGCATCTACCTGTGAACGCGTGTCTAAGGCCCTCTGAGTCTCGTGGACGAATAGCGCGAGCTGGGTTTCACACGACCATCTTTTTCGAAACCCATGCTGATTCCTACAGAGTAGATTTCTAGTCTCCAGAAAAGTCCTTATACTCGAACATAATACGTGTTCCAAAATTCTACAACTGATCGACGTTAGAGATATAGGTCTATAGTTCTGCACATCTGTTCGACGTCCCTTCTTGAAAACGGGGATGACCTGTGCCCTTTTCCAATCCTTTGGAACGCTTCGCTCTTCTAGAGACCTACGGTACACCGCTGCAAGAAGGGGGGCAAGTTCCTTCGCGTACTCTGTGTAAAATCGAACTGGTATCCCATCAGGACCAGCGGCCTTTCCTCTTTTGAGCGATTTTAATTGTTTCTCTATCCCTCCGTCGTCTATTTCGATATCTACCATTTTGTCAACTGTGCAACAATCTACAGAAGGAAGCACAGTGCAGTCTTCCTCTGTGAAACAGCCTTGGAAGAAGACATTTAGTATTTCGGCCTTTAGTCTGTCATCCTGTGTTTCAGTACCATTTTGGTCACAGATTGTCTGGACATTTTGTTTTGATCCACCTACCACTTTGACATAGGACCAAAATTTCTTAGGATTTTCTGCCAAGCCAGTACATAGAACTTTACTTTCGAATTCATTGAAAGCCTCTCGCATAGCCCTCCTCACACTACATTTCGTTTCGCGAAATTTCTGTTTGTCTGCAAGGCTTTGGCTATGTTTATGTTTGCTGTGAAGTTCCCTTTGCTTCCGCAGCTGTTTTCTCACTCGGTTGTTGTACCACGGTGGCTCTTTTCTATCTCTTACGATCTTGCTTTGCACCTACTCATCTAACGCATATTGTACGATGGTTTTGAACTTTGTCCACTGATCCTCAACTCTATCTGTACTTGCGACAAAACTTTTGTGTTGAGCCGTCAGGTACTCTGTAATCTGCTTTTTGTCACTTTTGCTAAACAGAAAAATCTTCCTACCTTTTTTAATATTTCTATTTACGGCTGAAATCGATGCAGTAACTGCTTTATGATCGCTGATTCCCTGTTCTGCATTAACTGATTCAAATAGTTCGGGTCTGTTTGTCACCAGAAGGTCTACTATGTTATCGCCACGAGTCGGTTTTCTGTTTAACTGCTCAAGGTAGTTTTCAGATAAAGCACTTAAAAATATTTCACTGGATTCTTTGTCCCTGCCACCCGTTATGAACGTTTGAGTCTCCCAGTCTATATCCGGCAAATTAAAATCTCCACCCAGAACTATAACATGGTGGGGAAATCTACTCGAAGTATTTTCCAAATTATTCTTCAGGTGCTGAGCCACAACAGCTGCTGAGCCCGGGGCCCTATAGAGACATCCAATTACCATGTCTGAGCCTGCTTTAACCGCGACCTTCACCCAAATCATTTCACAATTCCAATCTCCGTCAATTTCCTTCGATACTATTGCACTTCTTATCGCTATAAACACTCCTCCCCCTTCACTGTCCACCCTGTCTCTGCGGTATACATTCCAATCTGAGTTTAGGATTTCATTTCTGTTTACATGTGGTTTCAGCCAACTTTCTGTCCCTAGTACTAGATGGGCGTTGTGACCGTTTATTAATGAGAGTAGTTCTGGGACCTTTCTATAGACGCTCCTGCAGTTTACTATTAGCACATTAATATTGTTATTACCTGTTGCACTTTGCCTACTCCTGCCTTGCCGCGTTTCAGGAGGCGTCTTGTCGGGTCTAGGGAGGGAATTCTCTAACCTAAAAAAAACCCATGTGCACTCTACACGTACTCCGCTACCCTCGTAGCCGCTTCCGGCGTGTAGTGCACCACTGCTGCTGCCAATCACGGACGGACAACACTAGCAAACGTAGTGGTGCCACCATACACAAGAAGAAAACGAGACGCCACCATCCCTATTAGACGATGCCAACCTACCAACGGCACCAACGCAAGGTGCAGCACGACTCACTTAAACTGTCTTTTCATTTGTGTTGTTAGGTGTTAGGCATGATGCCATACAGAAAACGTTTTTAAACTAAATAAAATTAAAACGAATGTTGTTTACTCATAATGTTAATAGCTTCCTATTATGCTAAAAAGACGAATTGCTTCTGGTGAATGAACTCTACATCTTCCAGTCTGCTTAAGGTACACGAATAAAAATTACTGACAGATACTTAAGAGGAGAGCCGCTGAAGTAATTTCCCCTGCTTTTCATTTATGATGTACGAGTTGCAATCATTGCATCCAGGTATTATTCATTACATAAGTTACAGAAATGTGAATAGAAATCATTGTTTTGGAGCCTAGCAAAAGCATTGGCAGCTGCTGGCACCATATTTTCGAAGCGCGAGCTTTCGCAGTTTCAGCCAGCTTAAGGAATGCATCAGCTTACAAAAGGTATCCTGCCTTGTCCCTAGCCTAGCGGAGAGGTGAAAATATTGTAGAATACATTTGGCAACTGTGCGACCATCTAGTTACTTCCTGAAGTGGTTCGGAATTGGTCTGGTAAATTCATTTGATATTTTTTTCTGATTCGGATACAATATTCCGAATGATTCTCACTTAACAGATGACACAGAGGTAGCCAATTTATGTTTTTAAATCCATCAGCGTCTTTCCAGAAAAAAACTGAGGCATACTTCACCACCTACATTGTGAATTCTACCTTTTAGCCATACTTGGGACAACAAGGGAATCGTGTCTTCTCCGTTTAAATTCTAGATTCGCTTGGGGAAGACTACCTCAGTTTCCGGTTTTATTGTTACTTCTTCTGTCAAAGAGACACTGGCAGGCAGCTCAACACGTTTTGTCGCTAACTTGCGTCTGTACACTGTAAACCTAAAGATGGAAGACTTGTGGTATTGCACACTTTTTAATGCTTGTTTTTCTACATCTGCCAACGGTATTAACTTAATTGTGGTACTGAATGATATATTAACTGGATCACGTTATGTATCCACCCCTATCACTACGTTTGCATGCTTCCGTGGCAATCCTTCATGTAACAGTTCTTCAGTGTGCCTATTGACTGAACATATACAAAGTCGGGTTAGAATCCGAAAGTGCATATTACCCTACTAATTTATGCCAGTTACTGATCCTTCCTTTTATTGATAAAGCCTTTTCTCGAATGTTATCATGATACGTTTTCATTAATTTGTTCGAGTATTGGTACAGTGCATTCTAAATAGCATTTTCTCATTAGTTCACTGAACACCACAGATGAACACTAGAGATAAATTGTTCTTCAGTAAAACAGCCTCTAATTCCATCTAAAACTGTCTGGAAAAGCTTGAATAATTTTTCGACCTCACAGCGGTAGACAGCAGTCTGCTGGTAGCGCTACGTCTCATTGCCTGTTAAGCTGTACGGCAGACAGTAAGGCTGTGCAGTGCAGCATAACGGTAAGGGGTGGGGTCTTAGGAATTCTCTTAAATTTGAAATGTCGTCTACCGATAAAACAGCTAAACAACATTTGAACTAGTCAGCTCTTAATGAGTGAGAGCCTTTGATAACAGCCTGACACATGAACCTGATAGTCCTTCAAAAAGACTCGTTGGAAAACACAATCTAGCAACTTAAACAAATGAATTAATTAGTTAATACATAAAAACGATAGAAATCCAGGATTTTACCTGTACGAAACGAATCAATATCTTTCCTTCTTATTGATTTGTATGTTCCCTAAAAGCTGAGGAATGTAAGTGGAAGGGGTGTTCTTCGCTAAAAGAACAATGAACGGTTTTCAGGTTAGTGGTGTCTGGTACGTAACAAAACAGTGTCATAAACCCAGATTGCATGAAGCTGGAAGGTATGGTACTTAAAACGAGAGGATAAGACTTGTATGATAAAGGCTGTACTGCTTAACCACTTAGTGCACTACTTTTGAATTTATTTTTCTTCGCCATTATTCGAATCTGCTACCTAGCTGAAGGGCACCAGAGCACAAGTAGGTGAATTCTGCCACGGAATAAGGTACAAACATGAAATAATTTTCCGGAATATACTATGAATATTTTAACATAATTAATGAACTAGTAGCAGGTGAAGAGAAACACCGACTCTCAGAAAATGACAAATGATTATATTTATATTTGAAGCTCCAACTTAAATATCATCAGTCATGGTTGCTCGCCAAGAGGAAGCAATTACAGTGGACAGGCACGGTTATAGCGATATATCACAGAATACACATATTACAAAGATAATTGGCTCCAAAAGCTAGCGACATCAGTGGCTGATGGCAGACAATTAACTCCGTCGCTACCAGTATTATATGAACTAGAACACGGAAACGTTTCATTAATTTCAGAAACTGTAGATGCACAAAACGCTATATTGCACAAAACGCAATACTGCACAAAACGCTATATTGCTAGCAGACATCGCAAACTAATACGGGTGTTTATTGTTTGTTTTGAAGTAGTGTTACCGAATGGAAGCGTATGTTTACTACGCTAAGAGATCTCAGTCTTCCATATTTAGTTAAAGTTGCGATCCTTCCCGCTGCAGAGGAAAAACGATTTTAGGGTTATTCTACATATACCAAGACGAAGGACGAAGGTCAAGAGAGAGTAGGGGACGTCGGATCGAGACAAAATTTTTAAACAGGCATGTGTCTGAAATGCACTGTTGTGGAGCTACGGTCATAAAACGATGCAGAGATCAACACCCGTGAAGAGATAGTTGCCAGAATCTTTGAGGCCGCAAAAACCATTCGCACAATGCCAATAATTTTCAAGAGTGCGCCAGTCATCCCTTGAATTGTGTAAATTTTGTAGGCTCGCTGGAGGCAGAAACTGCTAGCATTTGTTATAAAAATGTGATGTGAGAAAATGTGTTTAAGATGTAATTTATGTTCTTTATCGCTATTGTCTTATTTCACAATTACTGACATGTTAAACTTGTTAGAATATTAACTCGTTCTTGCTGTCAGTACCTTAACAAAAATTAAAGCAAGTAGTATTTAAATATCTTTGTTAATACCATTGTACCTTACAGTGCCATATGTCAATATCTTGCTGCAGTACAACTTTAGCAGTAGTTTTTTTAATGGACAAGCTTTGGTCAGTACACATGGCCAAATTCGCGCCTAATCCAAGCAGGTATGCCCCCACCACCCCAGACGGCTCACGGTTCTTAGAAACCGAGTATGCAATGAAGTGGAGTGTTCCAATTTGAAAATTCAAGATTGATCCTTCCCACACAGAAGGGACTGTTACCCCTTTATTGAAACTAACTTTTCATGCAGAACATTTTTTTTTTTTTTCAAATTATGCGTTGTTTCTGAGATGTTTAGCTGTGTCAAGTTAAAACAATAACATCGCTACATCAAGAAGGAATCGCCTGACATAAATGATAGTTGGTCGGTGTCTCTACATTTGGAAGATAATGTCTATTCAAACTTCGTGCCACTCATATGAGACAGATGTGTATATGCTAGAGATCATTTATTTATTATTTGTTACAGAGACTGTGCTCTAATACCATACATCCGAAGCTCCAGTAGTTTTTGAAAATGGCTTCCATGTGCTTCAATTTGTGCATGTAAGTGCTGTAGTATGTTCTGTCCCACACGTTGACATCGGCCAGGTTGCATCCATACAGTGCCAACGGCACCATGAATATTCTGCTCCAGAGTCTCCACATCTGGAATGAGTTCCGAATACACGATTCTTTTGAGATGGCCCCATAACCAGAAATTGCTTGGGTTGAGATCCAGTAAATGAATAGGCCATGAAAGTGGACCCCATCATCCAATCAATCGACCAGGGAAGACACCATCGAGATGCCTCTGGACGTTAATGGCGAAGTAGGTTGGAGCATCATCATGTAGCAATCACATAAATCTTGTAATCATTAATGTCAGTTCTTCCAACAGGGGAGGCAAAGTCACCGTGAGAAAACCCGGTAGTTCCGATATGTCAGGTGTCTTGGACTGAAGACAGATCCCACAATACGGTCGCTAATTATCGCAGCCCACCACATTCTGGCTGCACTGATGCTGATGACTTGCTATCATCATACCATGAGGGTTTTGCATACTATCCCACAGATGACTGTTACGAAAATTGAAGATATGACTCCACGTAAAGCTGGCCTCTTCTGTGATTCGGTATGGATGATACAAATCCAGAAATATTGGTGGCCTGTTTTAACAACTGTCGTTGGAGAATATTTCACTTGGACATCTTGCTAACCCTGTACTGGCAAGCCAACTGTCTGGTGATGACACGGCTGTCGGCTTCCACAGTATTAAACCACAGTTTCCTTGAAGACTAGTGTCTGAACATTTCAGGTACGTCCTTCACGATTTCCTGCTTCCTGAAACGACCCTGTCTCAGAAAAACGAGGAAACAATTGTAAACATTGAATGATCTGGTGGTTGTCAGTGGAGACAGGTGTCCTGATACAACATTGTTGCCTGCCTGCCGGCCAGTGCCATTTGCCTTTCCGTAAGTAAACACCATGTCGGGAAACTCTCGAATGGAATACAGAATCATTGGGTACAACGCTATATTGTATCTACTACAAGGTGAGTCAGCAAGATAAGAAAATTGAACACAACATTACCAATTACTATGTCAAAAGAGAGCTTTAGGGCACGACGTATGAGGAACGGTACTATCCTCTAGCAGGAAACCATGCATACTGGAACTGTGGCCACATGGTACAAAGCGCATTAGACTGCAGTCTCTGTAACAAAGTATGATCGAATAAATGATATCTAGCATGGAAACTAAGCATTTCCAGACTTCATTAGACCTTTTTTGTTCCGTATCGTCTCATCAATTAGTCTCTAGAGATTGTACGTGGTGGAATAAATGATCCTGTTTTTTCTTCAATCATGGGAAACCCACAGTCATACTGTGTGGACAAACGTCGATCCTCACGCAAATACTGAACAAGTCATAAACAAAGATTTTCTGTTAATGTTTGGGTTACTGCATCGTTGGAGACTGTTTAGTAGGGCCTCACTTTCTTCCACCCAGGGCTTGACAGACAGAGTTATCATGAAGTCGCAGAGAATGTTCTACCTGATCTGTTAGCAGAAGTGCCTTCAGTTGTGTTACAAAACATATGCTTCAAGAACGATGGAGCACCTCCTTATTTTAGTGTGAAGGTGCGTTGGCTCCTAAATAACAGATACAGTGGCAAAGAGATAGGGATGAAACTCCATTTCAAGATTTCGTGGTCTCCATGAGCGTATTATGGAAGGATGTGAAACCATGCGCAGTACTCCAGAAATACATCAGTACATCATACCTTGCGACAGCACGTTGATGAATGTATCAGTGCCCACAGAAGGCGGGGTTGATGCATGTATCAATGCCTACAGAGGCTATATTGATCATCTCCTGTGAGAAAGATTGCATATTGTATGCTGGTGCATTCTGATCACGTGGTTTTCGCATTATTAATAAGTTGGAGAAAATGAGTAACAAGACGGAAACAAAGTATTTCCAGACCCATGTTCATGTACCGTTATTTCTTTGTCAACGTATGAGGAATGCGTCATGCAGTTTGTGCCATACCTTTTTGTTATATATCACGGAACTGGAACTGTCTACCCATGCTACATGCTATGCAGAATGCCGTATTTCGTTGCAAAGGTGAATCAAAATGCTATCAAGGACATATATATATCTATAAGTCTTCCCCGGTACTGACTGTATTGAATCAAGGATTTCAGGCTGTACAGAGCAACACGATCTACTTACCAACACAGTTCTTTCGCTGCCGTTGGACGTCTGTCAACACATAAAATCGTAACAGATACAATATATCAAATACACGCCAAACGCACACGGCAGAGCAAAATCATGATGGCCACCACCTTAATAGCACGTTGGTCGACCTTTGGAACACAAAGCAGCAGTGATTCTGAGTGGCACTGAGTCGACAAGACGTAAGTAGATGCCCAAATATATGTGGCGCCAGATGTCCACTCTAATGACACAAAAATAAGCTATCTATTCCTTGGGAGTTCTTTGGTTTATGTTAGGAGAGAGTATAGACCAGTGCAGGGTGCAAAATTTAGTACACGTGGCCTCCACCTCCAGTAGCAACAAACAGCTATAACGTAGAGGAGTACTGAATCGAAGTGAGGCTGGATTGCAGATAAAGATGCGTTATTCTACGCTGCTTCTATTCAAGAGGTCAGAGTATTTAATCGTAGTGGCAGACGAGTGATGGCTTTGCAGTATCTCGCTAATCTACGTGCAGACGTTTCCAGTGGGTGAGAAATCTTGACTGTGTTGTGACAGGAGAACAGTAGAACACCATTTGTGCCGAAGTAAGTCAGGACAGCACCGGAAAGTTGCGTTATCTTGTTGAAAAACGGCATTACGGCTTTTTAGACACAGAAGTAGCGTTCAGCACGTTCGAAATATGAGGCTATGCGAATTGAAGGTAATTTTATTCTGTACCCAATGGCATCCCATCCCATCCCATTACGATTTATACTGAGACGGTATTCTGATGACAAATACAAGTTGGTATCGTTCATTCTTCTCGAAGCCTTCACACATGAATACGTTAATCGTGATGCTGCACACGAAAGTTCGACTCATATAAAGAGACATGACACCACTCTCATGCTCAATGTTACAGTTCGGTGCACCACTGATGTCTACATTCTCTCCCTAGCTGCATGAGGAGAAAATGGAAGAATGCTGTGCTGACAATATGTGGTACTCCAGACGCCATTGCACTGTCCGTGTGGATACTTGTCTTGTTGCAAACCAGCCTGACTCAGAGTACATCACATGACTGTTCACCTCTACACTGTCGAGTGAACAGTATAGTATGTCTGTCCTCTCGGGCGCTAGCCACACGCTGAAGAGATACTGCATGACGTTTGGCCCTTCTGAACCCACTGACTGCTTGCCAGCTCCGGTATTCCACCCAACGCATGCCGCAATACTGCAGAGCGATGAACCGCATCCCTGACAGGGCACGACCTGCTGGTGTCGATTATGATTTGCGAAACGTGCTGGTAACTTCCTTATTCTTACGACAGGCATGACGTAATCTTCTCACAAACAACCTAGATTCAAATGCTGTTTCTCAATGAGCAGCCCACTGCGTAATCTATCCTTATGTAGACAATGAAGATTGCGGTATTTCTGCTCACTTTGTATGGCTGCATTGACACGAAAATGAAATTTATTGTTTGCCATCTTCATTATGTCGCAGTGTCAGTGGACATCTGTGTACCCCAAAATGACGTTAAATTAGTGCCGATGTAGTTCGTATGAGCAATAATACCACAGGCGTTCATTATATAATGTAACATATTTTCTTTCTGGGTCAGTTTCGCTTGAAAACAATTCTGAATTTGTTCACCGTCTATAGTTCCATGAAGTTCTAACAGGTGGCGATATTATTTGTAGTCTTCAAAATGGCGTCTCCAATGGAGGTGCGTTCTAAGCAGAGAGCTGTCATTGAGTTTCTTTTGGCGGAAAGCCAGAGCATTGTACATATTCATAGGTGCTTGCAGAATGTCTATAAAGAACTGCCAGTGAACAAAAGCACGGTGAGTCGTTGCGCTAGGCTTCTGTCATCATTGTGACTAGGCAGAGCAAACCTATGTCATCCCACGCGTGCCACCTGGCCAGAAACAGCTGTGACTCCAACAGTGATGGGACGTGCGGCCACACTCGTTCGAGGTGATCGAGGGGTCACAGTCAAGCACTTCACTGGACAACCGGACGTCTCTGTTGGCAGTGCTGACACACTCATCTTCCACTTGTGGTACTCAAAGGTGTGTGGACGCTAACGCTCCTCCTAAGGAAAAGTTCAAGGTCACACCGTCAGCCTGTAAAATCATGGCGACAATCTTCTGGGACTGTAAGGGGATTATTCTGTTCGATGTCTTGCCTCATGATGCAACAATCAAATTGGAAGTGTACTTTGTTACTCTCAGAAAGATGAACAAACAACTGCAGCTTGTTCGTCGCCATAAAAATGTGATCAAAATTCTACTTGTGCATGACACACAAGTCTGCGCACCAGAGAGGACCTCACAAAACCTCAGAGGACTGTCGTTCCTCATTCTCTCTACAGCCTGGATCTCGCAGCCTCCGACTTCAGTATATTTGACTCCATAAACGATGCACTCAGCGGGAAGCAGTACGCACATAATAGGTGGATTATTGCTTCGGCAAGACGTTGGCTCAGATGTCGACCAGCGGAATGATACCACATGGGAATACAAGCCCTCCCAGTAAGGTGGAACAAGACCGTCGCATTGAATGGAGATTATGTTGAAAAATATTGTCTGTACCCAAAAAAAAAGATGTACTGGAATCCTGAATAAAACCAACCGGCTTGCAGAAAAAAATCATGTTGTAATACTTATTAAACGCCTCTCGTACATTAATAAATACACTCCTGGAAATTGAAATAAGAACACCGTGAATTCATTGTCCCAGGAAGGGGAAACTATATTGAGACATTCCTGGGGTCAGATACATCACATGATCTCACTGACAGAACCACAGGCACATACACACAGGCAACAGAGCATGCACAATGTCGGCACTAGTACAGTGTATATCCACCTTTCGCAGCAATGCAGGCTGCTATTCTCCCATGAAGACGATCGTAGAGATGCTGGATGTAGTCCTGTGGAACGGCTTGCCATGCCATTTCCACCTGGCGCCTCAGTTGGACCAGCGTTCGTGCTGGACGTGCAGACCGCGTGAGACGACGCTTCATCCAGTCCCAAACATGCTCAATGGGGGACAGATCCGGAGATCTTGCTGGCCAGGGTAGCTGACTTACACCTTCTAGAGCACGTTGGGTGGCACGGGATACATGCGGACGTGCATTGTCCTATTGGAACGGCAAGTTCCCTTGCCGGTCTAGGAATGGTAGAACGATGGGTTCGATGACGGTTTGGATGTACCGTGCACTATTCAGTTCCTCCTCGACGATCACCACAGGTGTACGGCCAGTGTAGGAGATCGCTCCCCACACCACGATGCCGGGTGTTGGCCCTGTGTGCCTTGGTCGTATGCAGTCCTGATTGTGGCGCTCACCTGCACGGCGCCAAACACGCATACGACCATCATTGGCACCAAGGCAGAAGCGACTCTCATCGCTGAAGACGACACGTCTCCATTCGTCCCTCCATTCACGCCTCTCGCGACACCACTGGTGGCGGGCTGCACGATTTTGGGGCGTGAGCGGAAGACGGCCTAACGGTGTGCGGGACCGTAGCCCAGCTTCATGGAGACGGTTGCGAATGGTCCTCGCCGATACCCCAGGAGCAACAGTGTCCCTAATTTGCTGGGAAGTGGCGGTGCGGTCCCCTACGGCACTGCATGTTCGAGTATGGAACGGAATTTCACCGATATCAAGGAACACGCTCTGTTTATAACGAGAAAGTCATGCATCTTTGGGACGCGGGACTTATGAAAAGCAAGAAAGGTGGGTACTTGGCCTAATCAGTTACCGTTGGCTGCACAGAAAACACAAACACCTTATTTTTCAGAAACAAAACTCTCAACAATCATTTTTAAGTATTTTACTACACTGGCTACTGAAAGCCTTATTAGAAGAATTGCAATAATTTGTCGGCTGAAGGTCACAAGCAGTGTTACAAACCAATAACGGCTGAAGGCCGGAATTACAAGTGGGGAAGGCAAGAACATGTTAAAACATTAGCGTAAATTTTAAACAATTATGACAACCTGTCCAAATAAGGCGGAGTGATCCACAGACAGTGCTTCATGGATCGACCTGAGGAAGGTGACTACAGCTGTGTAACCTGTGAGACAGGCAGCCAAGAGTTGTACTGACGTAACCGGATGGCAACTGACACTACATCTATATGACTACTCTGCAATTCACATTTAAGTGCTTGGCAGAGGGTTCATCGAACCACAATCATACTATCTCTCTACTATTCCACTCCCGAACAGCGAGCGGGAAAAACGAACACCTAAACCTTTCTGTTCGAGCTCTGATTTCTCTTATTTTATTTTGATGATCATTCCTACCTATGTAGGTTGGGCTCAACAAAATATTTTCGCATTCGGAAGAGAAAGTTGGTGACTGAAATTTCGTAGAAAGGTCTCGCCGCGACGAAAAACGTCTGTGCTGTAATGACTTCCATCCCAACTCGTCTATCATATCTGCCACACTCTCTCCCCTATAACGCGATAATACAAAACGAGCTGCCCTTCTTTGCACCCTCTCGATGTCCTCCGTCAATCCCACCTGCTAAGGATCCCACACCGCGCAGCAATATTCTAACAGAGGACGAACGAGTGTAGTGTAAGCTGTCTCTTTAGTGGACTTGTTGCATCTTCTAAGAGTCCTGCCAATGAAACGCAACCTTTGGCTCGCCTTCCCGACAATATTATCTATGTGGTCCTTCCAACTGAAGTTATTCGTAATTTTAACACCCAGGTACTTAGTTGAATTGACAGCCTTGAGAATTGTACTATTTATCGAGTAATCGAATTCCAACGGATTTCTTTTGGAACTCATGTGGATCGTCTCACACTTTTCGTTATTTAGCGTCAACTGCCACCTGACACACCATACAGCAATCTTTTCTAAATCGCTTTGCAGCTGATACTGGTCTTCGGGTGACCTTACTAGACGGTAAATTACAGCATCATCTGCGAACAGTCTAAGAGAACTGCTCAGATTGTCACCCAGGTCATTTATATAGATCAGGAACAGAAGAGGTCCCAGGACGCTTCCCTGGGGAACACCTGATATCACTTCAGTTTTACTCGATGATTTGCCGTCTATTACTACGAACTGCGACCTTCCTGACAGGAAATCACGAATCCAGTCGCACAACTGAGACGATACCCCCTAGCTCCGCAGCTTGATTAGAAGTCGCTTGTGAGGAACGGTGTCAAAAGCTTTCCGGAAATCTAGAAATACGGAATCAACTTGAGATCCCCTGTCGATAGCGGCCATTACTTCGTGCGAATAAAGAGCTAGCTGCGTTGCACAAGAGCGATGTTTTCTGAAGTCATGCTAATTACCTGTCAATAGATCGTTCCCTTCGAGGTGATTCATAATGTTTGAATACAGTATATGCTCCAAAACCCTACTGCAAACCGACGTCAATGATATAGGTCTGTAGTTAAATGGATTACTCCTACTACCCTTTTTGAACACTGGTGCGACCTGCGCAATTTTCCAATCTGTAGGTACAGATCTACCGGTGAGCGAGCGTTTGTATATGAGTGCTAAGTAGGGAGCTAAAGCATCAGCGTAATCTGAAAGGAACCTAATCGGTATACAATCTGGACCTGACGACTTGCCCGTATCAAGCGATTTGAGTTGCTTCGCAACCCCTAAGGTATCTACTTCTAAGAAACTCGTGCTAGCAGATGTTCGTGTTTCAAATTCTGGAATATTCCATTCGTCTTCCCTGGTGAAGGAATTTCGGAAAACTGCGTTCAATAACTCCGCTTTAGCGGCACAGTCGTCGATAACAGTACCATCGGCACTGCGCAGTGAAGGTATTGACTGCGTCTTGCCGCTTGTGTACTTTACATACGACCAGAATTTCTTCGGATTTTCTACCAAATTTCGAGACAATGTTTCGTTGTGGAACCTATTAAAGGCATTTCGCATCGAAGTACGTGCCAAATTTCGCGCGTCTGTAAATTTTAGCCCATCTTCAGGATTTCGCGTTCTTCTGAACTTCGCATGCTTTTTCCGTTGCCTCTGCAACAGCGTTCGGAGCTTTTTTGTGTACCACGGGGGATCCGTTCCATCTCTTACCAATTTATGAGGTATGAATATCTCAATTTCTGTTGCCACTATATCTTTGAATTTGAGCCACATCTCGTCTACATTCGCATAGTCAGTTCGGAAGGAATGGAAATTGTCTTATAGGAAGGCTCCTAGTGGCACTTTATCCGCTTTTTTAAATAAAACTAGGGGTAGCTTACGAGCCGACAGACCGATCACCGGTACAACGATGGAATATTTTTAGGCAAGGGCGAGAGACGGACAGAACCACATTTTCAGAAACACACCCAAGGTCGAAGGAAACACTAGAACCAAGACAGACCTCCCACAAACATATGCACAGTACCATTCCAGAGGCTATCAACACCTTGTCGGACGGCACCAACACGACGAGGAAAGGTACATTGCCGGAAAACTATGGTAACCTCCAGAACAGGGGTAACTGGGGCATTAGCGGCCACAAGGCAGAAAGTACCGCTGGTTGCACTTCACTAATAAGAATAATACTAAATCCAAACTAACATCAAGGAGTAGAAGGCGGCTAATAGCTTCTGCCAACCAGACAGACTCCACTTGTTGCTGTTGCTCTCACTGACAACAGCGGGACCTCAAACAGTGGAGGTTTCAGTACTGGACACGGTTCACTCAACTTCAAACGTCCTGGGTTCGGTCGTCGGCTACAGCCCCTCAGTCAGATAGTGCCTGCACGCCGCCAGCGGTCCCGGCCTGCCCCCACACTGCGGCCTCCTCGCTGCTCCGTCTGAAGCTGAACTGCCTCACACACGGCGGCCTGGAAATTCTAGCCGTGGCACCAAAGATGGTACCACAGTACTGGCTGACGATAACCGCTGCTGCTGCCACTCACGAAAAAACAATACTAGCAAACTCAGTGGTGCCATTAACACGAGACGGAAACATGACTCCAATACCACTATTACCAGACGCCAAGTTATGAACAGCAAGAACGCGAGCTGCACACGGCTCAATCTTACTTTGGCAAAATTTCTCTTTCGTGATAACTGAGCCAAATCGTGGTATGCTACTCTTCTATAACAATTCATCGCAAAACATAAATCATTCAACATACGCAAATGATATTTCCAATTCACGTCACTCATTCACTTCATCTGAATGAAGTTTGGCATTATTTTGTAGTATGACGAGCATTTTTTTTATTGGTGTGTCTGTTTCGTATCCTGCAGCGTACATTGATGCAGCCCATTCATCCTTTTACGTATTTGAAACGCATTGTATTATATGTTATGTGTTACTCATTATGTTACACGAATAATAAATAATAATGATTGTTTGATACATATCGTTACATCGATTCGTATTGAATACACAGGACTTCAAATCCTCGTACAGCAGTACTAGTGACTGACGGGATTTCCTCTGCTGTGCACCAACGGTCTTACCCTGCTAAATAAGCCAGTTCCTATCAGAATGCCAAAGTTAAGAAACTTCGAGCTTGGCCTTTTTGTTTTGGATGGGTAACCGCATGACTCCATCACTCGCTCTCGGCAGCTTTCCCTTTGCCTTTCCGGTAACGACGAGGAGGGTTAGGCTTAAGGCTCTTGATCACCATACTCTGTGACAATGTCCGGGATTAAATTGTAAACCACTCCCCAGTGTCTCACGGAGTGAGAGCATGTGACACTGTTGACGATAATCCGGCTGTCTGGTGGAGACATTAAGCTCTGCGGCCCCCGTGATTCTATTCCAGAGGAGTAAGTCATGTGCCGGGTTCCTCCTCTCCATCCTACATCCACATCTCTACTCAGCAAGCCACCTTACGGTGCGAGGCGGAGAATACTTAGTGTACCGGCGTCACTTGCCCCTTTTCCAGTCGCGTATGGTTTGCGGGAAGAACGACTGTGAAAAGTGTTAGTCCTGTAATACTCTCTTTGGACACGCTCGAAATAACTTTAACGTCTGAAGACTTCTCTCCGTTGAAAATAGCATGCTGTGTTCTCTTTTCTAGAATCTTTTCACTCCAATAACGCAGATGATCTGATAATGCGTACGATCGCATTTTGTTCATTAGCTGGCAAATTAAGAAACTGTATCGAATGCCCTCCGGAAATCAAACAACATATTGTCTACCTGGGCTCCTGTACCTACTGCTTTCTTGGTCTCGTGGACAAATAGAGGGAGCTTGGTTTCTTCCTTGAAAGAAGCACAAAACACGTCACAAAATTCTACAACAGGACCAATTCAGAGGTATAGACCCGCAGTTTCGTGCGTCTGTTCGACGAACCCTTTGAAAACGGGAATGACCTGTGCATTTCTCCATGCATTCGAAAGGCTTCCCTTCTCAAGGGACCTACGGTAGACGGCGAGTAGAAGAGGGGCAAGTGTTTTTGCGTGCTCTACGCAGTATGAAGTGGTATTCCGTTAGATCCAGTCGCCCTCCATCTGTTGAGCGATTTCGGTTGCTTTTCTGGCCCTTGGCCACTTACTTTGATGACAGTTGTTTTGTCGATTTGAAGGGTTGCATTGCAATCTCCCTACGCAAAACAGATTTTGAAAAGGAAGTTCAGTATTTCAGTCTTTCTGTGTCAACCTCTGTTAGAAAGCCAATGCGGTTACCGAGTATCATGATACATTAGAAACATGACGCTACATGATTGATTGATCTTAACAGGGAAGCTAAAACAGCTTAGGTCTGCCCGCGCCATAACTAGATTTATTGTGCGGTATCGCTCCCTAAATATCCAGTAAAGCCAACCAGTGCCTTTAAATAGTGCAAGGAATCCCTGTACCAGTTTTTTGTTAGACACAATTTCTTCAAGTCTAGTTGTCCCGAAGATTCTGTATGTTTTACTCTCCAATGCCATGCATTCGAAGATTAGATGTGATGCAGTTTCTTCACCCTCATCACAGATCCTACATTTAGGGTCCTCTTCCTTTATACCCATTGTGTGTGTTTCTGAAATTCCCATGTCCAGTCATCAGTCCAGTCATGAGTTTGATCTCTTTCCTGTTCAATCCAAGGATTACAGAGCTTCTTTTGAAACATGACTTGGGCATCAATACCTTACCATGTTTTTTCTTTTTTTTATGGACCATGGTCCAATATTCTACTTGCTATTTCCTAAGTCAGTTCCGTAGTTCTAATTTGATCATAGCCTTGGTAATAGTCAGAACAGGTGCCGGCCCGATAAGTCCCATCCTAGCCACTCTATCGGTTTGTTCATTGCCACAGATCCCTTAGTTGCCAGGGACCCACACTAGGTTTATCCTTTTGCTTCCCCCTAGCTCCACCAGAACCCTGTGGGAATCTGCAACAATCTTAGATCAGAGTTGCAGCAACTGCCAATGATTTCAGGGCTGCCTGACTGTCTGAATGGATGTAGATGCTACTGTCATTGTAGCACCTAAGCATATTCTCCTCCACACATGTCCTGATTGCAGTAGTTTCAGCTTGGAATACAGAGGGCAGGTTTCCTAGCGAGGTGATGCTCTCCAGTCCTGGATGAGCCCCGTACACCCCTGCCCCAACTCCTCGGTCTGTTTTGGACCATCAGTGGACCAGACGATGTCTCCCGTATGGTGTCTAACCGTTTTTTCCCACTGCTCCCTCCTTCCTATTATTATGTTCTAAGGCTTGGCGAAGCAGTTGGGAGTTATTATATAGTTGACAGGCATTTCCCCAGCCATTCCTATATTTACCTCACTCACTATGGTAGTGTCTGATTCTGGATATCCGAACGAGACCCAGTTTTTGCCAGTTTTAAGTCCGTGTGCCCCTACTGCTGCCTCCATCTTGACACAAAGGTGAATTGGAGGCATATCCAGTATCGCTTCCATTCCAGCGGTTGGTGTGGTACTAATTCCGGCCGTTATGGCTAAGCAGGTCAATCACTGCATCTTCGCTAGCTCCTTAGGAGCAACCAGCTGTTGTCCCTTCTTCCACCACACTACAGCCCCCTAGGAAATCCTAGGTCTAACCACTGTGGTGTGTATCCAGTGCATAACACTTCAGCTTAGGCATCGGTTTTTGCCACAAGCCCTCCTAGTACTCACTAGAGTACTTTTTGCCTAGGAGCATATGCTCTTAATGTGAGGGGTCCGGCCGGCCGGATTGGCCGTGCGGTTCTAGGCGCTACAATCTGGAGCCGGGCGACCGATCCGGTCGCAGGTTCGAATCCTACCTCCGGCGTGGATGTGTGTGATGTCCTTAGGTTAGTTAGGTTTAATTAGTTGTAAGTTCTAGGCGACTGATGACCTCAGAAGTTAGGTCGCATAGTGCTCAAAGCCATTTGAACCATTTTTGTGATGGGTCCAAGTTAGCTTCTTATCCAAGGTTACCCCTAGATATTTCACTATCCCCTTCACAGGCAGAGTTTCATCGAAGAGCTTTAGATTCCAACTTGAGTGATGAATATGTCTCTTCGTAAATGGCACCACAACATTCTTAGGATTAACTCTCAGATCCTGTTTAATGCACCATTTTGCACAATCTCCAGTCCTTCTTGTGCCATATTCGTAACTGTGCCAGTGAATTTGCCAAGCATTAGTATGGCAAAGTCATCTACGTATCCTTGGCAGAAGCACTGTCTAGAACGTAGCTCCTCAATGAGTTCGTTCACCACAAGATTCCGCAATAAAGGAGACAAAAGTCCTCCTTGTGGGCAGCCTCTAGTCGTTTTAGTTACCACCTTTTCGTTCATCGTGGTAGCCTCTGCCTTCCTTCCACTATTCATGGCCCTGGTCCACCTAAATATAGTGGTCCCTAGGTCATGCACCTATGCTGCCCTTACCATGGAATCGACGTCGTGTTACTAAAGGCCCCTCGATATCCAAGAAGATGCAGAGGGCTATTTCTTGGAAGTGAAGTGCTTTTTCCACCTTTCTAACTTCCCAACGAGTTGGTGGAGGGCTGTCTCACATGGTTGACGCTACATGACGCTCACTCTCAGTACTGCCACCTGCACGTAACACACACACTTCGCGGAGGAAAGCTGCCATTGTGCGCCAAGCATACAAAAATCTTCCCAATTAGGTGGCTCAACTTATCCTTAGAGGTCTCTCCGCCAACCATGTCATACGATTTTACTTGTACTGTCTTCTACGTCAAAATCAGCGTACTTAGAATGCTGCGACAAAGGGCACTCATACCCAGGTACAAGCGGCGTGCCCCTCCCTCCTACTTCCACCCCCCCCCCCCCAAAAATCCAGCTCTGAAAAGTGTTCAAACGTGTGTGAAATCTTATGAAACGTAACTGCTAAGTCATAAGTCCCTAAGCTTACACACTACTTAACCTAAATTATCCTAAGGACAAACACACACACCCATGCCCGAGGGAGGAATCGAACCTCCGCCGTGACCAGCCGTCCAGCTCTCAGAGAAAGGATATATAATGCATTCAGGCGTTTTATTTCAGGAAAATGACTTTAGGTCCGTATCACTCATGTTTTTACCAGTATAGAAACTGGGACTTTTTATGGGCACTTATAGGTCGCCATAAGTCTTGCAAAATAGTGAAAATACTCCGTATCCCCAGTTTCAGGCCTCTCTCTTCCCCCCCCCCCCCCCTTCAAACTATCGTACGGGCGCTCTTGGTTGTATTCATCCTCTGAACTTTCTTCAATAGGTGTCTCGTCATAGGTCTTTCCCAACAAAATGGTTTAAGTGTCTCTCAGGACTTAACATCCGATGTCATCAGTCCCCTAGACTTAGAAGTACTTAAACCTACCTAAGGACGTAACACACGTCCATGCCCGATGCAGGATTCGAACCTGCGACCGTAGCAGCCGTGTGGTTCCGGACTGAAGCGCCTAGAACCGCTCGGCCACAGCGGCGGGCCTCTTACTCAACATTTTATGAGCTACACCAGCAGATTTCTTCTTCACGTTAAAACAGAAGATTACGAGAGTTGGACTCGTAAGTTGACGTACTAAGTCGAGATTATCTCTATGATGCAATCACAAATCGACTAATATTGTGTTGGCCTTACGTTGTAAATGTAACTTATTTTCTAAACGAGGCTTATTTTATGACACATACGGCCCTCTCCTGCACCACCATTTGTCACTATTAATGTCTGTTACAAAACGGTGGAAGCAAAGATGTAGACCTAATACGTATTTTTCCGCTACACTTTAAGCATTCATTTTTAATATGAAAATACATATACCCCAATTCACATCGCAAGTGCACTCATCAGTGCTAATATGAGGAAACAAATATTCTAAATAAATATTCTCGTGGCTTCAAAAAGCAGTGTTAAGTATCCTCCAGTAAATTACCCATAATTATTTTTATTATGACCTGACAGACTGAAGTGGATAAAACTTTCACTTGCAACTCCCAGTGTTGCTTTCCATATACACCTCATTTATTTTAACAACGCACAATTATATCCAGATAATTAATATGCTACAGAGTTGAAATGAAAATATGAAACATTTTCACATGTCAAGTATTTTGTAGCATAAAACAGTCCTTGAGGTAGACCGATGTTGGCAAAATAATGTAGTCCCCCTCATAGGTCTAGTACATTCCACAGGAATTTCATTAGTTGCTGGTGGTGGTGGAAAGTCATTTATTCCGAAGATCCTTAACCGTTTCAGTCGCTTTATCTTGCAATCATGTGCGGAAATGCAAAATGAAGGATGAACAAGTAGCTTCTGGAAAGCAGCTTCCGATTGGTTACGAAACCTGACGTACTTCAGTGATTAGTTTATAGTTGCTGGTACTTCTTGCCTGATGTAACTTCACTGCTGGGCGGTGAGGGCGCTCGCTTGTGCCACCACTAGTGTTTTGGGGACTGTAGGTACACTCCATTCCGAAACAATATTGAGACCGTAAAATATCTGCGCACATGTCGCATGCTTGCAAGTTACAGTTACGTTGTGAAGTCATAAATTCTATATTCATCTATAAATTTTGGTTTCATCAGCCGCATCACTGATGAATAAATTCCTTCCTATCCGCTGCCTTAAACAACGTCGGAGTCCTTGTCATTACAATAGCCACAGCCTTCATGGCAAGCTTGTACTGTAACTTTGCCATGTTTCAAATATGTCATGATTAACGCCTCGAGCAGCTGATAAAATTGATTATTTTACAACCATTTCCACTCGACAGACAATCATCGCTTCCTTGAAACCATTCACAGCACCATATTAGGCGAATGTAAAATCACTGACGTCCGTTTAACTATCACCATCTCAGTGAGCGTTTTGAATTTGTGTACTGTGTCCTTACGTTTCTCCCAGTTCTTTGTAGTTACTTTCTTATGTAGCTTTTTATCAGTCCATCAAATGTCTGAACGAAAAGTTACAAATACTTCTTACCAAAAGCTTTTCTTTAGTTGCATTCCAAATAAATACACTTGAGATTACGTCACGGAGTTGCGGAAGTCGTTTTACAACAGAAAAAAATTCCAATCTTTGAAAAAAAGAAAAAATACATGAATGTAGGACACTGGCTTAGGCTTTAGTAGCACGGCTCACTTCTTTTTTCTCTACGACAATGTATTCTTTTTGTGACAGTTTAAACACGGAGGGAGTTTTATTCTATTGAGGCACATTGGACTCTTATTCTGGAGGACGACGGTTCAGATGCGTTTTCAACGATCCAGCTTAGGTTTTCCGTGGTTTCCATAAATCACTCCACGCAAATGCTCGAGATGGAGCTTTCCAAAGGGCGTGGGCGATTCCCTTCCCCATCCTTGAAACATGTCGAGCTCATGATCCATTTCTAATGACCTTGATGTCGACGGGACGTTAAACTCTAATCTTTTTTTCTTCCTTTCGTTATCAGCGTATTTCTTTTCTCACTAACTAATGCTAATCATCTTGCGGTTTTTGTAGTGGCGTATAAGACGTGCAAGAAAGAGGAAATTCTCCATAGAATCGTCGAAGAAAGAAAATTATTCAAAGCCCTAACGAGAGTAAGGGACAAGGTGATAGTGAACCATCCCCTCGGCTTTTCTTCTTTAGAGAACCGGCATTTGAAGCTGACTGCCGAACGATTCTACAGACGCCAACATGCAATGCGCGTAAGGCCCGCGAAGGTAGGATACTAGAAATTAGGGCTCATACGGACGCATATAGATAATCGTTTCCACCTCGCTCTACTTGCGAGTGGCCCAGGAAAGAAAATGACAAGAAGAACAGTGGTACGTGGTACCCTTCGCCAGGCGCCGTAAGGTGGCTTTTGGCGTATCTACACTATGTGATCAAAAGTATCCGGACGCCTGGCTGAAAATTACATACGAGTTAGTGACACCCTCCATCGGTAATGCTGGAATTCAATATTTTGTTGGCCCACACTTAGCCTGAACTACAGGTTCCACCCTCGCAGGGTAATGGAACGTGCATTCAGGAGAGGTATCGATGTCGGTCGGTGAGGCCTGGCATGAGGTAGGCGTTCCAAAACATCCCATATGTGTTCTTTAGGATTCAGGCCAGTCCACTACATGAATGTTATTGTCGTGTAACCACTCCGCCACAAAAATGGTTCAAATGGCTCTGAGCAATATGGGACTTAACATATATGGTCATCAGTCCGCTAGAACTTAGAACTACTTAAACCTAACTAACCTAAGGACATCACACAACACCCAGCCATCACGAGGCAGAGAAAATCCCTGACCCGGCCGGGAATCGAACCAGGGAACACTCCGCCACAGGTGCTCGATCGTGTTGAAAGATGAAGTCGCCGTCCCCGGATTGCTGTTCAACACGGGCAATCACGAAGGTGTTAAAAACATCAATGTAGGTATGTGCTGTGATTGCGCCACGCAAAACAACAAGGGGTGCATGCCCCCCTCCATGAAAATCACGAACACACCATAACACAGCAGCCACCGAATTTTACTATTGGCACTGCACACGGTGGCAGATGATATTCACCGGCCTTCCGCCGTACACACACCCTGCCTTCGGATCGCTACATTGTTTAACGTGATTCGTGCCCCCATACGACATTTTCCACTGTTCAGTCGTCCAATGTTTACGCTCCTTACACCAAGCGAGGTGTGTTTGGCATTTACCTGTGTGATGTGTGGGTTATGTGCAGCCGCTCGACAATGAAATCAAAGTTTTCTCACCTTCCGCCTAACTGTCATAGTATTTTCAGAGGATCCTGGTGCAGTCTGGAATTCCTGTGTCATGGTCTGGATAAACCTCTTCCGGTTACACATTACGACCCTCTTGAGCTGTCGGCGGTCTCTGTCAGTCAATAGACGAGTTCGGCCTGTACGCTTTTGTGCTGTGAAGGTTCCACTTCACTATCACACCTTACACAGTAGACCTGGGGATGATTTCGAGTGTGGAAATCTCGCGCACAGACGTAAGAAACAAGTGACACCCAATCACCTTATAACACCTTTACGTACGTTGTGTCTAATGTGCTCTTAACATACAATAAGCGTTACGATCTGTGAGAAATTTTGAATTGTTGGACCATGTGTTAAGCTAATGGACAGAGGCTATCGAACTTAAATTTCGTTACTATGGCAATTAATAGAAAGCTAAAAGGCTTTAATTTAGAAAATAATGAATGTAGTGAAACTTTTCGTGAATGAAATAATAAACAGTCGCCGGCCTAATTAGGCATAATAATGTGGGAACATTAAGTTCAAAGAATTTAATTATAATTTTGCAAAAAGGACTCTCATTATTTCTTTCTTTGTAAAGCACATTGAACACACAACTAGGGGACGAAATGAACAGTAATTAGCAGTAGTTATCATTCGCATATATTAGCAGTCACAGAAAGATAAATGATACTGTTAATAAGTATCATCTCAACCATTAACCAATTTAGTACCAGAAAGTTGTCAAAGTCATCGCGAGACTAAGTGAAGCGTAACGGGAGTCCTCGTTTATCTTACACACACACACACACACACACACACACACACACACAAAATACAAATGCAGATAAATAACACTTTTTTTACCCTCTCGTATTTATGGAAATACCCCGGATTTCTTTAGCAAAAGCAATATCTAATTTAACTTTCTCATACTAGAAAAGATTATAGCTGAAGCCCTTAAACTGTGATTTACTCTACAGACAAATTCTGTAACTATTTCATAGACGGACTGCGTTACTATAATGTGGCTTTCTAACTCCACTCCAATTTGTTTATATTTCATCACTATATAACGATTTACCCTAATGTTATTCACAAATGAAACTTTAGGAATTTGTCCATGGTAATAGTCACAGCAAAAATCTAATTTCCTGTAAGTCATATTATGTGCCTTTTTCATTACCTGTTAAGTAAGTGTTCTAGGCGCGCAGTCCGCAACCATGCGACTGCTACGGTCGCAGGTTCGAATCCTGCCTCGGGCATGGATGTGTGTGATGTCCTTAGGTTAGTTAGGTTTCAGTAGTTCTAAGTTCTAGGGGACTGATGACCACAGCAGTTGAGTCCCATAGTACTCAGAGCCATTTGAACCATTTTTTTGTTAAGTAAGTGGTTTAACTAACAACGTTTATATACTTTAACAGTGAAACTTTGACATATTAAAAATTAGAAACAATTAAGAAACAGGTTAATCAGTCTTTAGGACGTTTAGGGTGGGACCCTAAAACGGTTTTATGATCAGGACAATTTCAAGGTTCACACACATGTTCTTAGCCCTTGAATCATTATTGTAAAAGCACACACACAAACATACTGGTCCATACTAAGATATATATCTGATTTCCTGAAGTTGGTGAAGCAGTGGCGCAATAGTGTTTGCAAGTACATGGTGGCTATGTGGTCTCGCCTCTTGCTGTTCAAGGCTCATTTCAAATTTCTTCTTGGCGACGTATTAATCATTTTAGAGCCATTTCATAAGACAAGAGCACCATATTACAGCCGAAACCAAGTCCGATTCAATTTCAACATGAATCGGCTCCAGAATTTCTCACTTGGCACCCATAGTATTGACTGTACAACTTGGCCATTGACTGCGTAATGTACTCTCTCTCCTGGCGCCCAGATTTATCACCAAAACCACCTTTTCCCGCGCACCAAGCTCCTTCCGTAGTGGATGGGGTTCCCTACACCTTTTCCATTATATAATTCAGCTTCCCTAAGAATAAACCAGTAGTCAAAGTATAATTTCTGTTTTACGTGCATACATATTTTGTAAAGTTTCATTATCTGTAAACATTATTAAATCTTTACAATATATGTATACAAACTTCCATTTCCCTCTGACAATTCAAGGATCTTAACTAGTACAGAACAATCACTTCAAAGTTACATACACACATAGCTACATAGCATGACCTACTTACTTTCGATATTGGTGCTACAACCTGACCACGTTCGAAGTCCATGAGTTCTGCGGAGCGCCGCATTTTGCTATCTCACTATGGCTAATGACTACTGAGCTTGCTAATATGGTGTACATGGCAGTAGGTGGCACCACAACGCACCTAATGTGAAAAAGGTATGTTTTTGGGGTTGTTCGGATACTTTTCATCATATAGTGTGTGTAGATGTAGAAATCTTTGACATAACATTATAACTCAAAAATTCTTCCAAACAGACTTCAAGGACTTAGCATTCGTTCAAAGAATTGTCAGATACTTGATAACATATGCTATGAAGAACCAGTGATGGCATAGTGATTATGTTGTAATTTTTGTAGTGGCGTGTAAGACGGGCAAGATAACGAAGGAGGAGATTCTCCATAGAATCTGCGAAGAAAGGAAAACACGCAAAGCGCTAACGAGAAGAAGGGACAAGTGACAGAGAATCTTCGCCTCGGCTTTTTACTTTATTTACTTTAGTACAGTAGCCTTTACTTCATTTGTTGCAAATTTATTATCAGCCAAGAGTCTGGCACACTTTGTGTTTATATCGCACAGTTTGCTGTGGACCGCATTGCAAACTAATTAGAGAATATATACGGACGATATCGATAACGTAACCACTTCGTGTTCATACGTTAACTCTGTTTTCCGTAATTATACGTCACTGCTGTTGCTGTTAGCGTGGTCGCTCAAGGCCTGACCCCGAACAATTCCGTCGCCAATTTGTTGCCCCGCAATGGATCGCTGATGGCCCTTTTTACTCTTTTAGAACTACCGTAGGCTAGGGCAGACTGTCGTAAGTATAGATTACGGCAGTGTTCCTGGTACTCTTGGTCAGTTAAGATCGTAACCGCTTTACATGTACGTTAGGTATGTTGTTTGTGTATGGGAGCAGTGTCTTAGTAGATTGCCCTAGAAACCGAATGCGGTGGATCTGAGTGTGGATATGTTAAGATCCACGTAACCTGCGACACATTTTTGTTCTGCATATTTATCCTTCTGTCTATTACTTTTAAGAAAAACAGGTTTTATAGCGAAGTGGAAATTGTAACTTATAATTAAGGTTTTCTTCGAAAAGTGTTGTTTTGTAAAGACAAAGAGTGATTTCTTATTGAAAATTATAAAAAAATCACGAATTTATCAGATAGTCAGAAAGCGAAATTTTCTCCAAAAAAGTGAAAATAAAAAAAAATAGAAAACAAAAACATGTCTAATATCACTTAATTATATCGTGCTGTTTCTTCCGCAGATATCAATAATAACAGGAAACTCCTAACTTTGATCATAAACTAGAACGTTCTATTCAGTAAAAAAAAAGAAAAATGGAAGCGAGCGTATGGCATCATTGGCGGGGAGGCCCCATTCAGGGAAGTTCGGCCGCTAAGTGCAGGTCCTATTTCAGTCGATGCCATATTGGGCGACTTGCGCACCAATGATGAGGATGAAATGATGATGACAACACAACACCCTGTCCCCGAGCGGAGAAAATCTCCAACCCGGCCGGGAGTCGAACCCGTGCCCGCTTGCATTGGAGGCAATCACGTTACCACCCAGATAAGCAGGCGGACTGTTCAGTGCAAAGTAAGTACAACAATTATTCTGATTTTCGTTACGCTTCTGCATGTAACCTCTACTTGCATCAAAAGTAAATGCTTTTGTTGCATAAAAGAGCATAGGTTACACAGTCAACTAATCACTATTACTTATTAAATGCAGTTATTGCTTATAAGGATATAAAATACGCAGTGGATTAACATGGAAACTTGCGCGGTTCTAATTGTGTGCAAAACAAATACAAATACTCAGAAACCCCCCTGCGGGTTCGGGGTTGGAATAGGCCCACGGTATTCCAGCCTGTCGTAAGAGGCGACTAAAAGGAGTCTCAAACTTTTCGGCCTTGTATGATGGTTTCCTGTTGGGTTTGACCTCCGTCTCTCAAAATTTTCCGAAGAGCGAGCCGATTGGAGAAGGGCGCCTTACTTGGTGCATTGTGACCCATCTAGCGATCAGACCTTTCTCCAGCTTATACACCGTTGAACTGCAGTCCTGCCCGCTCTCCATCTCTTGGGCATGACTCTGTTTCTGCGTGCAGATTACACCTTGCACTGTGCAGTGCCTCTTTCTGCACCGACAGCGACCATGGACCACATGTTACCTAACATCCAGCACGGTAGCCAGTCCGTTGTGGTGGGGCCGCCATGTACCCTGTTGGTTGTAGCCCCCTGACAACACAGGGATCGCTCTACTGATGCCTGCGCCGTTAACTCCCCACGTATGCCAAGGAGTAGATGCCTATCCTCCTGGGGTATCGGGACCCCCGGCAACGGCCATCGTGCCAGGTGGCTCTTGCCGTGGCTAGGTGGCGCCCGTGGGGAGGGCCCTTGGTCGGAGTAGGTGGCATCAGGGTGGATGACCCGCAATGAAGCGTAGTACATCGTCTCTCGCTGGTGGCCAGCCGCCAGCAGTCTCTAAGCGTTCTCGGGCTCAGTTTAACGCTCAGAAGTACGATCCGAAAACGTTCCCCTCCCTGGCCTCACCGTGGGAGGAACGTAAATCTCAAGATGGCAGTAGCAGTTATTCGCCCCGCTTCTTAGTTTGTACGAGGGCTGATGGGGAGTCTTTTCTCTCCACAAAGCCTCAGTTCTTCGTCAAGCATTTAGAGGACAAGTTTGGGGAGGTGGAGGGGTCAAAAATGAGCTCTGGGTCAGTCCTGACACAAACAGCATCGTCTGCCCAGTCACGACGGTTACTCGCTTGTGACAAGTTGGGGGATGTTGCCGTTACGATCACACCCCATAATACTTTAAAAATGGTTCAGGGAGTTATTTACCATAGGGATCTTCTTTTGCAGTCTGATGAAGTGCTGCGCGCCATTTCGTCCGCCGCGTTCATCGGGGTCCGAAGGAAAATCAGATTGCTGCCGGTGCCTTCATCTTGGCCTTCGAAGGGGATACATTACCGGAAAAAGTCAAAGTGATAGTCTACCGATGTGACGTTAAGCCCTATATCCCTCCCCCAATGCTGTGCTTTAAGTGCTGGAAGTTCGGCCATATGTCTTCTCGCTGCACTTCCAGCCCCACATGTCGAGATTGCGGACGCCCATCACAACCCAATACTCCATGTGCCCCGCCTCCCATCTGTGTCAACTGCAGGGAGCACCATTCACCTTGCTCGCCATACTGCCGAATTTTCCAGAAAGAGCGTAAACTCATGGAATACAAGACCCTGGACCGACTAACCTATACTGAGGCCAAAAGGAAATACGACCGACTCCATCCTGTGAGAATGACATCTTCCTACACTGCTGCTACAACACCTGTGCTAGCCCCATCTGTTTCTCCAATTGTGGCCGGATCGACGAGTAGTACAAACCTCCTGCCCCCTCGACAGTGGGGGGCTCTACCCACCGGGTTGCTCTTACGCCACCTACCTCAGGAGCAACACCATCCCACCCATTGGGGACGTCCGTCCCCTCTTCTAAGCCGGAGAAGTGTCCAACTTCTTCGGCTTCACACGCTCGCAAGGGGTCCCTTGGGTCCCTCCCTTCCCAGGTTTCCGCTAGCGAGAAGGCTGACGACCGACAGTGGCGTAAGTGCCCGCAATCAGCTGGTCGTAGGGCTTCACGATCCTCCTCTGTCCCGGAGACTGAATCGGTGAAGCCCTCCCAGCCGGTGCGACCCAAGGAGAGCTCTCAGCCCAAGGAACTCGCGGTGGCAGCCATCCCACCACAAACTTCCTGCTCTGCGTCTGAGGATGCGGTGGAGATTCTGGCGTCCGCTGAGGACCTCGATCTCGCCGGTCCATCAAACGCCATGGAAAGCACTATCACAGGTGCTAAATCGGAGCCAGCACGTGACCCAGCGGCGTAATCTCCCTTCCCAGTCCCGTCACGCCTTTCTCAGCCATGGACAACACCATCCTCCAGCGGAACTTCAGCGGTTTCTTCCACCATCCAGCTCAGCTCCGCCAACTTATCAGCCTTCACAATTCCTCTGCATTGCTCTGCAGGAAACTTGGTTTCCGGCAATGCGAACCCCCGCCCTCCGGGGCTACCGGGGTTATTATAAGAACCGGGCAGCTTATGAAAGGGTGTCTGGTGGCGTCTGCATATATGTCCTGAACTCTCTTCACAGCGAGTCTGTACCTCTCCAAACACCTTTAGAGGCTGTCGCTGTTCGGGTGGGGACGCCACAGACTGTTACCGTCTGCAGTCTTTAACTTCCACCGGATGGTGATGTCGCGCAGCATGTCCTGGCTGCTCTGATAGATCAATTGCTGCCACCTTTCCTGTTACTGGGCGACTTTAACGCCCATAACCATCTGTGGGGTGGGTCGGTGGCAACAGGTCGAGGCGCCATCGTTGAGCATTTATTGGCGCAGCCCGATCTCTCGATTTTAAATGATGGTGCCTTCACACACTTCAGTGTGGCGCATGGCACATACTCCGCCATTGACCTTTCGATCTGTAGCCCTAGCCTCTTACCGTCTGTCCAATGGAGAGTGCGCGAGCCCGCCGCATTATCCGCCAACGCAAGCAGGAGTGCTGGGAGCGGTATGTGTCCACCATTGGCCTCCATGTCACTCCATCGCAGGTCTGGGCCAAGATTCGCCGCCTCCATGGCTGTCGGACCCCTGTCAGCGTCCCTGCGCTCTCACTGAATGGAGCAGTTTGTACTGACTCCGACGTCATTGCAAATCGCTTGGCAGAGCACTTTGCTCTGAATTCCGCTTCTGCCAACTACCCCTTGGGCTTCCGCTCCATTAAGGAGCGGGTAGAACGTCGGAGTCTTCCGTTTCGCACCCACCATCCTGAATTGTACAATGTTCCATTCAGTGAGTGGGAATTCCGCAGTGCCCTCGCCGCTTGTCCTGATACCGATCCTCGCCCAGATAGCATCCACTGTCAGATGCTGAAACACCTTTCAGTGGACTGCCAGCGACGCCTCCTCGTCCTTTACAACCGTATTTGGGTGGAGGGTGAGTTTCCGTCGCAATGGCGGGAATGTCTTGTTGTCCCCATTCTGAAACCGGGGAAGAACCCTTTGGAGGTGGACAGCTACCGTCCCATTAGCCTCACCAACGTTCTTTGCAAGTTGTTTGAACGGATGGTGATGGTGAGCCAGCGCTTGAATTGGGTGCTGGAGTCTCGGGGCCTTCTGGCTCCGTCTCAGGATGGGCTCCATAAAGGCCGCTCCGCCGCCGACAATCTGGTGAGCCTGGAGGCGGCCATCCGTACTGCCTTTGCCGCCGTCAGCATCTGGTCGCTGTCTTTTTCGGCATGCGGAAGGCGTATGATACGATATGGCGTCATCACATCCTTTCTACGCTTCATGGATGGGACCTTCGGGGCCCTCTGCCGATCTATATCCGCAATTTTCTGTCGCATCGTACCTTCCGCGTGCACGTCGCGGCCTCATATAGTTCCTCCCAAGTCCAGGAGAATGGTGTACCACAGGGTTCTGTTCTGAGTGTCTGTCTGTTTTTAATAGCCATTAACGGGCTCGCTGCGGCCGTGGGAAATTCTGTCTCCGCTTCCCTGTATGCTGACGACTTCTGCCTTTACTACAGCTCTATTGGCATTGCAGCTGCTGAACGTCAGCTACAGGGCGCAATCCGCAAGGCGTAGTCTTGGGCTGTAGGGCATGGTTTTCAGTTTTCGGCAGCCAAGATCTGCGTTATGCATTTCTGCCGGCGACGCACTGTTCACCCGGAGCCGCGGCTTTATCTTGACGGCGAGCTTCTTACAGTGGTGGAGTCACATAGGTTTTTGGGGGTTGTTTTTGATGCCTGGTTGACTTGGCTGCCTCTTATTCGGCAGCTTAAACAGGCGTGTTGGCGGCATCTAAATGCGATGCCTGAGTCACACCAGGTGGGGCGCCGACCGATCTACTCTCCTACGGCTTTACCAGGCGTTAATCCAGTCCCGTCTGGACTATGGGAGTCTGGCTTATGGCTTAGCATCCCCATCTGCGTTGCGGCTGCTGGACCCAATCCTCCACAGCGGGATACGCCTTGCCACTGGTGCCTTCCGGACCAGCCCTGAGGACAGCGTACTTGTGGAGGCAGGTGTCCCTCCACTGCGGTTACGACGCCAACAATTACTGGCTGCTTATTCTGCCCATGTTTTTAGCTCGCCCGGGCATCCAAATTATTGTGTCCTGTTCCCACAGTCAGTCGTTCGTCCGCTAGAACGTCGGCCCCGGTCGGGTTGTCCGATCGCCGTACGCGTCAAACAGCTTCTCTACGGGCTTGGGTGTTTCCCTGTACCACCTCCTTTCCGGGCCCCTCTGCGTACACCCCCATGGTGTGTGCCTCGCCCTTGCCTTCGGCACGACTTGGCACAGGGCCCGAAGGACTCAGTCCCTCCAGTGGCCTTCCGACGCCGCTTTTATTCCATCCTGGCCACGTATCAGGGCTCTGGCGTTGTCTATACCGACGGTTCGATGGTTGCTGATCGTGTCGGTTATGCACTAACTCTAGGGGACCATTCTCAACAACGTTCGTTGCCGGCCGGCTGCAGTGTTTACACTGCTGAGCTGGTCGCCATCTTTCGTGCCCTAGAGTATATCCGCTCCCGCTCAGGTTCGTCCTTCGTTATCTGTAGCGATTCCCTGAGCGGTTTACGAGCTCTCGACCAGTGTTTCCCTCGTTCTCGTCTGGTGATGGCTATCCAGGCGTCCCTGCATACTCTTGCCCGTTGCACCAGATCTGTGGTCTTTGTTTGGACCCCGGGCCATGTTGGGATACCCGGAAATGAAACTGTTGACCGCCTGGCGAAAGAGGCCACTAGTGCACCATCTCTGGAGATTGGCCTCCCGGCGACTGATTTGCGAGCACTATTACGCCGCAAATTTTTCGATTTATGGGACACTGATTGGCGCAACCTGCCCGTGCCAAACAAACTCCACCGTATCAAGGAGGCGACTACTGTGTGGCGGTCATCCATGCGAGCCAACCACAGGGACTCAGTCGTCCTTTGTCGGCTCCGCATTGGCCACACCCGACTCACGCACAGTTATTTACTGTCTCGTGAGGATCCCCCTCTTTGTCGTTGTGGGGCGTCCTAGACGGTGGTCCATATTCTGTTGGAGTGCGCCCTTTTAACTGTGCTCAGGCAGACTTTTGCGCTGCCTGATACGCTCTCTGCGCTTTTATCTGACGACTCTTCCATAGCGGACATAGTTCTGCGTTTTATTCGGGCAGGGGGATTTTATCGCTTAATGTAAGTGTGAGTTTTTGTGTTGATTCTGGCCTATGGCCTACGATTTGTCTAATTTTTTTTTCATGTATTTCTCGGTGGTTGGCATTTCCCTTTTTGTTTGTATGGTCGGCCAACCACCGTCACACTCTGTGTGATTTTAGTTCCCCTTGTCTGGTCTTTGTCTACGTTTCTCTTGTTCTTCGTCATCTGTCTTATCGTCTGTTGATCGTTTTTATTCTCTGTGGGTGTTTTTAGTATTTGGAAAAAGGGACCGATGACCGTAGCAGTCTGGTCCCTTTAACCCCCACAAACCAACCAAATACTCAGAAAACCCTGTCCGCTCGATGTAAACACAGCCGACACCATTATGGAGACACCATCAGTTCGTAATGTACCTCGTAGAAAACTTGTGTCCATCACTTCGTGGGGTTCCTCTTGACATTATCGCTTAGCAATTAAAATCCGGGCTCATCCGACATCACCAAGGCTTTCCAGTCGTCTATGGTCCAAACGATATAGCCACAGGACCAGCAGAGGCACTGCAGGTGATGTCTTGTTAGCAAAGGCATCGGTCTTCTGCTGTCACACTCCATTAACGTCACATTCGCCGCTCTGCTCTAAGGATACGTTAGTCGTTCATACCATTTTGATTTCTCCGGTTATTTCACGCATTTTGGTTGTCTCTTGGTGACGTTTGCTTAGTCAGGCGTTAAGGCCTTCAACCACTGCCTAAAATTTCGTATTCTCGGCGCAATCTTGAGATTGTGGGTCTCAGAATATTGAATTTCCTAACGATTTCCGAAACTGAATGTGCTCTACGTCTAGCTCCCATTACTATTCCGTATTCAAAGTTCTGTTACTGCCCGTCTTGCGGTCATAATCACGTTGGAAACCGTTTCACACGAATCATCTGATCACAAGTCATACCTTCGCCAAAGCACTTCACTTTTATATCTTGTGTACGCGATACTGCCGCTGTCTGCATACGTGCCTTTCGCTATCCTAAGATTTTTGTCACCTCAATGCTATTGGACCCTCGGCCAAGCCAATTATTGAATTTCCGCCGTTGGTTACGCGTGGATGGGGCCGGACGTCGTGCCCATCGGTTACCTCACGCCGACCGAGAACGTGTGGGTGCCCGTGGGTTCGTGGCATCAAGACTCAATCCTCAACCGCCAATCAGAGCAACTGCTCGCTCAAATGCAAACGACATTGGGTGGAGTATCTCAGGACTACACTGAGACCTGTACAAGTTCATGTCGCCGCTTCTGGATGTTTGTGTTCGCAAGAATGGGATCTCGATGCGCACACTTACACGTATGATTTGCAGCTGTGCTGCGCAATAAATGTTGGGCCTTCAAATCCGAAACTGTAATCCTTTCATAATGTGTGGTACCATCTACATGCCTGACAGCAATGATCGCAATAGGCATTGTCCTTCTCGGTGCAGCTCTTTCAATGACGATAATTGTAGTTAGATTCTTGTCACCCCATTTTAGATTCAACTAGCAGGCTACACAGCGTTTCTCCGATTATTTATTTATTCTAATCTTCTAGTCCATATCATTCTTCCTCTTCTCTCTGTGAATCTCCGCCATCCATTCCATATGCCCACGTTTTTCATCTTTATCCATCTTCTCTCACCTGTATTTCTGTCCATCTCCTTCCTGTTCCCTCTCTCTGTCAACCTGCTGCTGCCCCCCCCCCCCCCCCCCCCGGCTCTGTCCATTTGCTGCTTCCTCCAATGATGTACATCTCGTCCTCCTCTCCAGTCTCCTCCTTCCTCTCTGTAAATGTCCTCCTCCCCCTCTCTCTGTCCATCTCTTCTTTCCCCTCTTAGTACACCTTTTCATCCCCCTTTTCATCTCCTCCCATTTCCTCTCTGCGAACATCTTCTTCTCTCCCCACTCTCTGCCCTACACTTCCTCTTCCCTTTCTCCATTTTGTTCTCCCCTCATGCTCCCCCATTTCTCAGCCTGTCTCCTCCTCCCCAATGTTTCGGTCCCTCTCCTGCCGTTTTTTTGTCCATCTACTCTTTTCCACTCTCTCTGTCCATTTAACCCTCCCATACCTCTATCGTCCACCCCAATAGCTGAGTCGTCAGAGCGGCTGTCTGTCACGCCAAGGGGACCAGGTTCGATTCCTGGGTGGGTCGGAGATTTTCTCCTCTCAGGGACTGGGTGTTGTGTTGTCCTCATTATCATCAGTGGAAGGCAACGGGAAACCACCACTGGAATCACTTCCCTAGACGCTCATGCGGTGAACCTCCTTGACGACCGAGCGAGGTGGCGCAGTGGTTAGCACACTGGACTCGCATTCGGGAGGACGACGGTTCAATCCCGTCTCCAGCCATCCTGATTTAGGTTTTCCGTGATTTCCCTAAATCGTTTCAGGCAAATGGCGGTATGGTTCCTTTGAAAGGGCACGGCCGATTTCCTTCCCAATCCTTCCCCCTAACCGGAGCTTGCGCTCCGTCTCTAATGACCTCGTTGTCGACGAGACGTTAAACACTCACCACCACCACCTCTCTGACGAGGCTTCTCCGATGACATGACCTGCCGTAACGCAGGTAAAAACAAAATATTATTTAGTGGCAATTATTAAAATTAAGAGCAACAACGTGTCGATTGAAATAGGAAACAGCATTTTTGTATTGTGCAATGCAATATTTATTCACAATATTGATCATACGTCTAAGTCATTAATATTAACTACAGTAATACAAAAATAACCATACACGGAACATTACAGAGCCATATTATCAGTATTAGTTTCAAAAGTGGAAACAAAACAGATAGAAAAAGGGTATTAATTACTCATACGTTTGACAGAAGTTCTTTTCATAGACAGTGTTATTTTCACTATCTGGAATGTGTTTGGATGTATGATCAATATTCCAATAAATGTTGCATTGCACGATACAAAAATGCTGTTTTTTTATTCCAATCAACACGTAGTTGCTCTTAATTTTAATATTTGCCCTAAATATATTTAGTTAAAACTAGTTTTGCCTAATTTAGTTAGAACGCGTTCTTACTAATTGAAACTGCCTGATACTGATAGCCTTAGTTACAAGTAGAATTTACTGCTGGTCAAAAGAGAAAGTTAGTTAAAACTAGTTTCAACTGCGCAAAACGCGTTTTGACGAAGTGGCTCAGTAAAAACTAGTTTCAACTTGTAAGAACGCGTTCTAACTAAAAACGGCCTTTGCTGTAACACTATCACACTCAACCCAATAGGTTGGTAGTTTTCACCCCTACATTATTTCTTTCCAGATTATAATTGGATATTGAGAAGAAGTATAATATGAATGTTTGTGCATGGTCAGAAACGTTTCCGTGGTGGACGTTTTGAGTTTGCTTTGACAGAAGTTGTTTATGACTGAAATTGTTCCAGGGGTTTAGGATGAGCTTCTTAACTGTGGATTTGCTCGCATACGAACATGTAAAAATATTTCAGACGTATTTAACATATTTCACGAATTTTTTTACACATAATTAACCTGTATTTCGCCCTGCAGTTTCATTTTCACGCAACTCAATGTTTATAACGTATCTACTGAATTATGTCCTGTACAATTATATAATTTTCCTAGTACATCCAGTCGTGTACGCGCCTGCTCTCAGCGAAATGTGTTATGAATATGGATGCTCATACAGAAGTAATAAATTAAAACGTCGTACAGAATGCGGCAGCTTTCCACGCATCTTAGTATTTGACTTCATATTTCGTTAAACAGGTGTCGTATAGTTGTATGTTTCTGTAAGTACCTTTAGTGGCAAATGTGCATCCTGTTTGCGAAAAGTGATCGGATAGAGTTGCTAGGAACGAAGTAGTAAATTTAAACACGTTGAGTAATGCGGTTGTTTCTCACTCATTCAATGCTTATGACATATCGCATCAACTAAGTGCCTTACAGTGATGTAATGGTTCAAGTATATTTAATGATATACGTCTGCAAAATGTCATTTTTACACTTTCTAGTAAAGTAATAAATTAAAACATCATACTGCATAAACAGAGAAAATGTAGTAAGCGATAAAGTTTTTCTTCTTTTTTTTTTCATCACTTTTTGCGTGGTTGTCAGCGAGCAAAAGTTTAAAAGGTTTGAAATTATGTGTACAGTTTGTTGGAAATCTCTGCTCACATTCTCAAACACTGGATCACTAAAATATGGGTTTTCCCGTGTTGTGTGCTAAACTGCTTTTTCACTCCCAGCCTTTCCTCTTGATAGGTGGGTGGTTCTTGCCCCCGCAATGATTCTTTCTAAACAATACATGGTATGTCTATGAAGTTTGTTTGAAATTGGTCCATTGGTAACAGAAGGAGATGTATCTACAACGTTTAAAATTCGGCTTTCAAATTGTTCACCTCACAGCCTTCACCAACCAATGGACTCCACGAAACGTACTTATCCCACCCCACCGTCACCATAACAAAGACTGGCTAATGTGAGACCACCTTGTGCAGTCATTCGCCGTCAAAATAAAATTCAAAAATGTTCTTCATATCCTAAACGAAATATGATCGTTCCAAGTAGTCTATAAGTCAGGAGAACAAGCACAGCGTAGCGTATTGTTTCCAGAATCAATATTTAACTCTGCAGCCGAGTGTTCACTTTTTTCCAAACTCTCCAGCAAATCAAAACGGTATGCCGCACGACTAGTTGTAACAGGACAATTTCCCTTGCGGACAACGGCTAAGAGGCGTCCACAGAAGCAACTTCTGTGGAAGACCAGATTATGGTTTATAATGCTGGGCTGGTACCAACGTTTGGTTCGCCAGGCAGTTTCAAAACGGAACGCACACTGCTGCAGAGTAAAAGATTATTTTCGAACTGCTTTTTGATGCACTAGCATGTGCCGAACAGTAACACCTACAATTTTTGTGTGAAATTATTACAGCTTTTTACATCAAAAAGACGTTGTTAACACTCTACATCCTTATTCTATAAGTCTACATAATTATTTCTCAGCATAGTCAACCTGGGGACGAGCACATTTCTCCCCACCAGAGACCAGTTTCTTGATACCACCAGTGTAAAGTCTTTGACTCTGTTAACGGAGCCACAGCTTCACCTCTGACTGCACAACTTCCTCGACCGCACTCTTTAACTTTCGGAAACAGATGAAAATCGGATGGGACCAAGTCAGGAGTGTTGTTGTTGTTCTTGTTGTGGTCTTCAGTCCTGAGACTGGTTTGATGCAGCTCTCCATGCTAATCTATCCTGTGCAAGCTTCTTCATCTCCCAATACCTACTGCAACCCGAGTGTATGGAGGACAATCGAGGACAGTTAACCGAACGCGTCGGGTTGTTGTAGATGTCAAAGCGCTGGTGCATAGCAAGGCATTGGCACGTTGGAGAGGGTTCCCGTGTGTGGACGAACTCCTCGAGTCGGAAACACGATTACCACACTCGATTTCTCACCCACGTTACGTTACACATCGCTATGTTGCACGCAACAACTCAGTCATCCAGCGGCACAAGGCTACACATAAGTACACAAGAATAATAAAGCTGTCGGATGTTAATAAGGTTTGTTTTATTTAGAAAGCTTATAATAGTTTTCACACAAAAATCGGGAGGAATTACTTTTCAGCACGCTCTAGTATTAGAAGTTTATTCAGAAGGAGGGATCTGATACTCGTCAGTCAAGTGATGGACGTACAGGACTTAATTATACGTGGTTTCTATTAATTTTGTCGAAATGCGTATGTTGTTTCAACCGGTCGATGAATATTTGGTGCTGATAACAAGGGCTATATCGATGACTGGGAAGACTGAACCACCTAAACTGCTATGAACACTTGCTCAGTAGAGGAGATGTGTTTCACATTAGCGAAGATGAGCGAATGGTCATAGCTCCTCAGATATGCAATTTACAGCCGACATTTATTGGACATTTTTTCTCGTTTTTGTCCACACTACCATCACTGAAAGGTACCAGCCCTACACTCTTCCCAACACAAGAACCGGTACATGTATTCAACTTTCAGAGGCATCAGAACGATTTTCGTTTATAACTTTAAACTCGTTCGTTTCTGGTACAGGGATCCTTACTTCAAATTAATACATTTATAATTCTCCATCATCCTAGAAAGTCTGTAACATCATCATTTAATCACCCCATGTATACGTACGCTTACAGACGCCCGTGCCTATAACTTTGACGCTCTGTAGTCTCGTTGGATGACGTTTCCAGACATGGGTTCCATTCAAAATACGATGTACTCACCCCCCTCAAGAAGTCCTAGGATTCTGTAAAGAGAATTTCCGACCACTCTGTAAATCTTAATTTTCCTGTCTCTCTGTCTTTAAACGCATGGCCTTTACTTGTATAAGCTTGACGTGTCTTGGATGTGTCTCTGTGGAAGTTTAGTATAGAGGCTGATGCTGGCCAGACGTCAGAGGTCCCTAGGGAGAACAGTTAGCTAGTTACAGTTAGAATGGGGTCGTCGGGAGCAGGACCAGTAACTTGGGTACTCGAAATCAAGCATACAGTTACGGGCCCCCGTCTTGTTCGGGGTGAGCGCCAATGTTGCGCAAGTGGTCAAGACAGCATCGGAAGCAGCACTGCTTTATGAGGCCCTGGAGTCTCTAAAAAACAGCCGGTATGATGAACCGTCTCGTCCCTCTGGCAAGTGCAAAATAACTTATTTTTACAATTCGATTTCTCTGCTCAAAGAGAACACCTGAGTGGCCTGATATCTGGTCTCAGTCTGCTCAGGAGATTTCCATACCCGCTTTCTCCTCGGACCCAGGGGAGATGTTTATTGTTAACAGTCCCAGTAGCGGTGTGGTGTAGCATAAACGAAGGTTGCGCTTTTGATTTTGACAACTTCAACTCGCTAGGCTCAGCAACAAGCTACTAGGACAGCGTTGTAGCCCATCAAAGTAAGTAGGGACGAAAGTTACTAACTCATTTCGGTATCCATCCCGCGTTAGCGGAAGTACAACGGGAGCGCCACTAGCAATGTCCAGCACCAAACAAACGCATCTTTAATACCGATGCAGAGATTCGACAGCAGGCTCCATGGTGTCCACCGCCACCACCACTCTACTCCCACCCTTCCCAGTCGCCGGCCGCAGCCAGGCAGAAGGCGATCGCATCACTAGTATAAATATTAGAAAATCCGGAATATCTCGATACTGTACTTCCCTGAAAGCAGGCTGGTTTTGTACAGGATTCAAATACAACACAACATTCCCCACTCTTTCGGCTGCAAACCCTGTTTCTCAACATAATCTCCGTTCAATGCGACGGTCGTATGACACTTGATTACACTCATGCTCATAATAAATTAAGGCTAATATCGGAATGCGGTGCCACACAACGTGGCACTAAACAAAATTGCCGCTAATAGCATAGACACATAGGGAACACACACGACACAGATGTGTAAGTCCACAGTATTGGTGACAAGTTGAGAAAACTGTCCCGAAACACATGTGCTACAAAACGCCACTGTTTCCTGCGTATGCACCCCGACATCAATATGGGATATGATCACCATGCACTTGTACACAGGCCACACAACGGGTTGTCATACTCTGGATCACGTGGGCGAGCAGCTGCTTGGGTATTGCACCAGTGGCTGTCGGAGCTCCTGAAATGTCCCTGTGGTTTGAAGACTTGCAGCGATACGTCGATCGAAAGCATCCCAGACGTGCTCGATGGGGTTTAGGTCTGGAGAACAGGCAAGCCACTCCATTCGTCTGATATCTTCTGTTTCAAGGCACTCCTCGACGATGCCCGTTCGGTGGGGCCGTGCGTTATCATCCATCAGGAGGAAGGTGGGACCCACTGCACCCCTGAAAAGGTGGACATACTGGTGCAAAATGTCGTACCAATGCACCTGCCCTGATACAGTTCCTCTATCAAAGACATGTACGTGCACCAATCATAATCCCACCCCACACCATCAAACCACGACGTCCATACAGATCCCTTTCAAAGACATGAAGGGGTTGGTATCTGGTTTCTGGTTCACGCCAGATGAAAACCCGGCGAGAATCACTGCTCAGACTATACCTGGACTCTTCCATGAACACAACCTGGGACCACTGTTCCAATGACCATGTACTTTTTTCTTGACACCAGGTTATACGGGCTCTCCTGTGACCAGGGGTCAGTGGAATGCACCTTGCAGGTCTCCGGGTGAATAAGCCATGTCTGTTCAGTCGTCTGTAGACTGTGACTGGGGACAATTGTTCCAGTGGCTGCGGTAAGGCCCCGAGCCAGTCTACATGCAGTACTCCGTGGCCGTCTGCAGGCACTGATGGTGAGATATCGGTCTTCTTGTGGTTTTCTACAGTGTGGACGTCCCGTACTGTAGCACCTGGTAGTGTTTCCTGTCTGCTGGAATCGTTGCCATAATCTTGAGATCACATTTTGTGGCACACAGAGGGCCCATGCTACGACTTGCTGTGTTTGACCAGCCTCCAGTTGCCCTAATATTCTGCCCTTCATAACGACATCAATATGTGTTCTTTGAGCGATTTTGGGCACACAGTCACCATTAGCACGCCTGAAAACGTCTGCACACTTACTCGCTGCACCGTACTCTGACATGCACCAACACATCTCTGTGTATGTGGACTGCTGCCAGCGCTACTGGGCCACGATCGTAGGTCAAATGCACCGCATGGTCATACCCCGATGTGATTGAAAACCGCAAACCGCCCACCAGAGCGTTGTTTCACCATGTATCAGCATTATCCTTAATTTATGAGCATGAGTGTAAGAGGCTCTGTATTCCCCTTGTACCACTCTACTGGGCAGCGTCGGAGCTAATGTCTTGCTGCACCAATAATCCCTCCATCGCAATCAACCTTGTAACGCGCAAGCAGTTCCGCACACATGGTCCTTCCTTGATCTTTATGGTCTTCTGTTAGGCGGCGAGGAACCCTGCGGGCATAAACCTTCGAGTACCCCAAATGGTGGGCGAATTTGTCGGTACCACAAACAGACGGCCAGTTGTACATCGAGGTTTTTAATAGTGATTTATCATCTTGAATGAGGGTGTCCGAACGTTCCAAAATTGCAGGAGTCGCAGTTGTCTGCTGCAGGTCAGCAAGCAGTTTTGCGCGATCTTCCTGTGATGATGATAGAAGCCTCAACAACGACTCACCGTGGTTTTGTTCACCGCCAGCTCTCAGTAGGTTTTCAGCAATCGCCGATGAATATCGCCGATGCTCTGGCTATCCACCTTTGAAACTCAATGACAGCTCTCTCCATGGAACGCACCTCAGTTAGAGATGTCATCTTAATGACTGCACATGGCGTCACCACCAGTCGGAACTTCATGAAACTGCAGAGGCTGAAGCAGGATTTACACAATATCCCACAACAAATCCCCCGTTTTTCAGCCGAAACTGAACGAAAAATGTGTTGCACTATTGATTGATCTCCTCTCGTACACTGGTAAAATCGACATTCGCAACATAAAAACTCAATTATCATCAGCGGGAGACATTAGCGTAAGAAAACAGACATAGGGATATTATTTTAAAAAGTCCGAAATTCATTCGTGTTACACAGGCACAGCGGTAGATACATATTTTGTCTTTAAACTGCTCACAATAACTGTTGCACTATCGTCTGACGTAAATATTTTTTAAATCCGGAACTCCTTTCCTCATTACTGCCTTGACAGAGGAAATTTCTGTCCAGGCAAGGGGAACGTAGGGTTTTGGTGTGCGGTGAAAGTCAAACTCCATTTTCAGTTCAATGGAACACACTGTGTCCCCAATAGTCAACTGGACAATACTGCATTTGCACGGTTCTGCCATTCATTATGCCTTCAAGGGAAATGTCAATTTTAAATCCTGCATTTATCGTATCTTTAAAGCAAAAGAGACTGTGAGCACGTGACGTTCCCTATAAAACTGGCGTACACCACAGTGACACTATTTGAACATTCAAAATATATCGCAAAAAACTAAGTAGATCTACCTCATGTGTTCGCTAGCGGTTAGCAGCATCAGCTGCTTAGAAAACACCACTAACCACTATTCTCTCTCCCCCTCCCCCCATTTCTTTAATGAATCGATCTCTCGGGTATAGAACAGCTAATTTTGACAATATCACTGTCCAAGATGTCACATCTTCTGAACTATGAGCCACACAATGACATAGTTTTGCAGGTACATTAACTTCATTCACTTGCATATGTGTATACTATCCGGAAAACGTGTTGCGAGCAGTACTGATAATAAATTAAACTTACTGCCTGATACTAAGGTTTAAAGTTGTTTCCTATCATTGTTTAAGGTCTTAATCTTGCGTTACCTCAAAACACACAGGATCATCTCTAAGTGGGACGGGGGTGTGGGGGTGGAGGGAAGGTGGTCTGCCACCGCTGGCAAAATCTTGAAGTTTACTATGATCTAAAAGAACGAACTAAACATGAAAGTCTTGTTCAAATGAATAAGGGTGAGAATAAGATGGAAACAAAGCGTGTGAATAAGTTGGAACATAAAATCTAGTGTCTTACTGGATACTGTCGAATGACGAAGAAACCGCTGAAGTTGGTCACCTTGGCTGCATCTTTCAAAATAGCAAAGATTGCTGGTGAACAAGTTGGCAACCTCTCTCTCTCTCTCTCTCTCTCTCTCTCTCTCTATATATATATATATATATATATATATATATATATATATATATATATATAAGATTGAAATCCCCTACAAAAAGTAAAGAAATCGTCAGCTTTGGATGACCTAACAACTACTTAAATACCAAAAAGAGTATCGCCGAGAAAATTCGCTGTGCGAAACACTTTCTAATAAATAAAGAAAGAATAAGTAAATTATGAACATCGCGGCGCATGCCGTAGTCCTTTAAATCCAGACGTTGTGGTTAATGGGCATTTACAAGTGGTAAGACGAATCGCATCCTTCCTCCACTACTCTCTCTCCTTTGAATGTTACATTAATAACACTAACAGTTCTTTCTTTGTTGTGGCGTTCCTCTAAATCAATTTTTTCTCCTTTGTCTATAATTTCAAGTTTTGCCCCATTTTTCTTTTTCTCGCTGTTGAAGCTATAACCCATACATATTGATATTTAAGAAGTTACGGAAAAGACTGTCAAACCATGTCTTAGAGCTGAAGCAACTCATGAACGTTTTGTCGTATTTCGCACTGTTTGCTGCTGTTCAGCAGCTTTATTTAGTATACAACTGTAAGCAATAACCATAAATCATGGTCGTGGCATGTAGGAAGGCAAGTGTGCTGATTATTCGACCATAGCCGTTTTCCCTTTGTGTGCTACGGACACACAAAATACACACTATAAAGTTATACACTTTCTTTCAACAAGTAAAGTATTTACGACAGTATGTAAGTCACTCACTGTCCTGTGAGCTTCCTCTTTGTACTGAACAGGCGACACTCTAGTACTTAGCAGTGGTGGTTGCTACAGGACGCGCACCGCACACCACCCTCTCCTCAGGGAAGGAGAAAGAAGTTATCTGCGATTGACGTAACTTAATTTATGTTGCGTAATTGATTTTGGAGCTATAATTCAAAATGTATTACACTGTAAGCGTTTCACTTCTGTCTCACTGGCGCCCACATCTGGCTTTTATCTTAAAGACATATTCACATCAAAAAAGACGTATGAGGAAGTTGTGGATGAATGACATAGTGAAAGAGTTGAATACGTCTCCAAAAGCAGGAATGGGTCAGAGGGAATGAGGTAGTAGGTTCTGAAGATAGATAAACAATTTTTAACTTCAGTAGTTCTCATGTGTATATGCAGACTGATGCGATGAATGAAAATTTGTACGGAGGCCAGGATTCAAACCTAGGTCTAGGCGCTATGCCACCTTGGCACAGTGACTTTACAGAACTGTACCGACTACACTAGCAAGCCTATCTCCTCAACGTAAATTTCGAATACGAATTTGGCTGAGGTATGAATGGGAATTAGTCTTGACGAGATAGGCATGCTTGGATAGCCCGTGCAGTACTAAAATGCCACTGTGATGTAGTGGTTAGCGTATCTGCCCAGTGAGCAGAAAACATGGGTTTCGAATCCCGGTGTTAGTACAAATTTTAATTTGTCGCTTCCAACTGCATTTAAATTATATGAAATACTGAAAATCAAATTTTCGGACTCCCGCAGGTTGTCGAATAGACAATCTGCTACAAGGACTTGCACCGTGGACTGTGCACAATATTAGCTGTTTATAGAGTACAGCAGAGTTGTACGCTTGCTTTTGCAACAAACGGGGTGGCTTTCAGCCATAGTTACACAACTCATGATAAAGTTGGCGCCTTATTGTCCAATACAAATTGATTAAATGGCATGTAGTCCCAGTGGACTCAGCGTGGAGGTGTGTCGTTACTGTTTTAATTTTGTGTATCACGTACGATTATCGGACGCCTCTCGTTAGTTTGAGGGTTCTGTAGTGTCAGTACTAGATCCTAGAACACGTCCAACGTAACATGCGACATTTAGGTGAGTGGATGTCATTCAAGAAGATAATGCACCGACCCACGTTGTGAACACCTTGTCCAGGCGGTAGGAAATCGAAGTGAATGGACTGTGGTACTTGCTGACATGTCCCTGCCACCGAGAGTGGTTTCTCTACATGCATCCTGCTATCGAGGGTAGTTTCGGAGTTGTGAAATGTTGGTACTGAATCCTACGACTCGTTGTCCAGCTTTACATTCAAAAATTCCGTGATGGGTAAAGCAGATGCCAGACTGAGATTCATTGGAAGAATCCTAAGGAAATGCAATCCGACAACAAAGGAAGTAGGTTACAGTACACTTGTTCGCCCAATGCTTGAATACTGCTCAGCAGTGTGGGATCCGCACCAGGTAGGGTTGATAGAAGAGATAGAGAAGATCCAACGGAGAGCAGCGCGCTTCGTTACAGGATCATTTAGTAATTGCGAAAGCGTTACGGAGATGATAGATAAACTCCAGTGGAAGACTCTGCAGGAGAGACGCTCAGTAGCTCGGTACGGGCTTTTGTTAAAGTTTCGAGAACATACCTTCACCGAAGAGTCAAGCAGTATATTGCTCCCTCCTACGTATATCTCGCGAAGAGACCATGAGGATAAAATCAGAGAGATTAGAGCCCACACAGAAGCATACCGACAATCCTTCTTTCCACGTACAATACGAGACTGGAATAGAAGGGAGAACCGATAGAGGTACTCAGGGTACCCTCCGCCACACACCGTCAGGTGGCTTGCGGAGTACGGATGTAAATGTAGATGTAGATGTAGATGGGTTCCTCATTCAATAAAACACCATCCTATGTAGTGAGCACCTTTTCCAGAAGGTAGGCAACCAAATGGACTGCGTTATTTGCTGACATGAAGCCGATTCAGCAGGAGTGGGACGTGTAGAAGCCTACTGAGCACCGTTACAGCAACCCACTTACCACACCGGATGACACGACGAGGGCTGCCATCTGTCGTGGACCGATCTGAGCAACAACGCATCATTTACTTCACGGGCAGCGTACCAACGAGGCTCCAACAGCGTTACAACACGAGGGTTACAGCAATGTTACCCAGTAATAGAGTCTTATTTCGTAGATGTGTAACGATTTACAGTCACCAATAGACTGCCGTTCCTATTTCTTCGATTAGGCAATCTAGTTGCTCATGATACCGTCGTCTTTCCTGCTACTCGGACTTTCCAATATTTCTTCGTTCTTTCACTGTGTTATTTCCTTCTTTCTTCTATCTACACCGTTATGCGCTTTCTGAACTTTTCCTGAAACCCCAGAAGTTCCTGATCCTGCTTCGAAAAGGAGACACGTCCAGAGTTCGTGCTTTCATAAAGTTTATTTCTGCTAATTATTTTTGGCTTTCATGGAAAAACATATCTGAATTTTTTGATTTTTGTGTAAATATTGAAACATTCCTTCAGTCATTCTTTCGGGGTTCATTCGAACTAAATGACCATAAAACGAAATTCTTCTTTACCCTAGCAGCAGCAGGTAGTTTTTCAGTTAGCTGTGAATATCTACATTACTTCCTCTCATCCAACTTTTCTTGGCACAAGTGTTTTCGTAGTACCTACTTTTCCTTTTTGTCCAACACGTCAAATGCTCTCTTTTTATTGAGATGTCAACATTCCACTGCATAATGGTACTCCAGCTTTATAACTGTATTGTAGAGCTGAATTTTTCTTTTTACTGAAACTGATGTTTCATTGTAAATTTCCAATGTTAACAGAAAAGCCATTTCCATTTTCTGCAATCTGTTTTAGTTTGCCTCATTGTCTGCTCCATTTGTCTGTATTATTTCCCTAAAGAATGTAAATCGATTCACTCTTTAGATTCTGACGTATCTTCCGCTGAAGAATTTTGAAGCATTTTTAACGTTCGTTGTGAATTCTATCTTCTCGATATGAACTTTTAATCCACCCTGTTTCGCCATGACTTTCGACAAGTTGATTTGCTCAATTCCTGGACGATCGTTCTAGGTAAACATTAGTAAATAGTCTGCAAAGGACAGATGGTTGAGCTCGATGTTAGAGTTCTTATATCCCCATCAGACTTGCTGTTTTTTCTTTAAATCTAAGAGTTTATTCCTTTCACACCTTTTCCAGAGTGAAACTGAAGAGCATCAATGAGACACCATCACATTGTTTAACAAGTGTTTTCATTTCGAACGCTTCGGAAATTTTTCCATGCAATTTTGTTTTTGACTTCCTTTCTGTCAATGTTTTTTTAGTTATTACCGATGCTTTTGTCTGCACCGAATTCTTCTAGTATATTGAAAACTGTATCTCCATATATGAAGTCGTAGGATAGTGTGCAGTCTACAAAAATTTTCACTAGATATTTGCTTCTTAGACAATAGTTCCTTAAGGTCAGTTCCAGATTCATAATCTGTCCTACGCAAGACCGGTCGTTTCTAAATTTGTCTTGATTTTCACCGAGTTGATGATCTAATTGCTCTTCGAAACTATTCTGAAGATCTCTGGATACCATTTTGGACGTAAGAGCCACTAAATAGATTCTTCTACAGTTGTAAACATGACTACCTGTACTTTGATTATTGTTTTATTTGCATTACACAATAATTGTTTTTAGTTTCGTATGGTTTGTTCTTCCTTTCGCTCTACTAGTCGTTTCCAGTTACTCGAAATAAGATAGCACGCTAATTGGTACTATAACGTAAACGATAATTTCCTCTATTTAGTTTTCCATGTGTAGCGTTTCGATTTTTGGACGCAGTAAATGAAATAGCAGTACCAGAAGCGAGGATCAGAGAATTTGTTTGATAAGCAGCAGAAGTTGTAAGTAGCAGAGGCAGTCTTAGCGGTGGCCAGCTATTTATGTTCTTTAAGACCGTCTGAGTTCCGTACCGCTTTCTAGGGCGGCTTGTTCGGCTTACCGACTAATTAAGAACTTTTCTCTTGGCAGAATTAAATTGCCTTTCGGCCTGTCACAGAGAGCTGAAAGCCGCTTTCAACGTGCAAGACGGATTGGAATCTCATAAAGGCACCTAAAAATACTTCATTTGCAAGTGGAAGCTCCATCAGGCCCGCCTTCTGAGAAACAGTCGCTACCCTTTTTAAAGAGTGGACACCGTTTTAGCTTTTTAAAAGAATTCCGGTACAGAAGTGGTACTGAATTCTGCAAGGAGCGACAGCTGCACGGGTACAACCAGTCCGGACCACGTGCAGTCGGCGTCGGGAACTGTATTGTCCTGAAAATGGAAAAGCCTTGTAACCTTGTAACGTAGCAACTACATTGCGTAGTGTTGTGCACGTACCTCCAACCCTCTTTCTTCGTGGTCCTTCTATTTCCAAGTTAGAGTTAATTATTTCTGTTAATACTAAAAACAATACAATGCTTCACCTAAATTTAAAGAAAAGAAATCACACCACACGTAAGGTGAAGTGATAAAACTATTTACTTGGTAGATCATTTCCTTATTAGATTTCTATACTGAAGTAGAAGACAGGAACTGACTTGCACAGGCATAGAACATTTTTCGTATATGAATGCCGTCAGTGGCATCAAAACGCTCCAAACGTTCTGTCGGATGGGACTCCCAGTAAGATGTCTGCTCTGCAACAAATAGAGATACTGCTGACGTCACGAAATACTTAGAGATTTATTAACCTTTCAGGTTATAACTGATCATCTTAGCAACAAACTAAAGCAAAGTATAGAGGAAGAAACCTAAAGCCGTAGCTGCCTTTGAAATAAACGGTTGTAGTTTCGTCAAAAGTTGCACTGAGAAGTGTTTATTTTTTATTTGTTGATGGGACTATTTTCGGACACCTGTGTCCATTTTCAAACCATCCGTGCCTGAAGTGTGTCAAATACCAGCGGACGCCCATGAACAGAAACTGACCCTGCAGTAACCAAAGTGGTGTATCGCCGACTTAACAACAGCAAGTTACACCACATAGGACAAAAAATGCTCAAATGTGTGTGAAATCTTATGGGATTTAACTGCTAAGGTCATCGCTCCCTAAGCTTATCACTACTTAACCTCAGTTATCCTAAGGACAAACACACACACCCATGCCCGAGGGAGGACTCGAACCTCCGCCGGGATCAACCGCACAGTCCATGACTGAAGCGCCGAAGACCGCTCGGCTAATCCCGCGTGGCCACATAGGACAGATACTATAAATGTTCATCTGCAGCATGCTGTAAGTTCGTAATTGCCTCTGTAATAATTAATATTCATTCATTCTTTTATAACAATGAGGATTATAAAAGACAAAGAAAAACAGTTATCTGTCTCAGACACATTTAATTTCCTCCGAAGACTCGTTTAGAGTGCTTATAGTGTCATCTTCAGACGGATGAGACGATTACATTACAGTTTTGTTTGCTGGATGTAGCGACTTGTCTGTTTTGAGTTTCATTTCACTACGAATAAGGTATAGTCAACACATGTTACCTTAGTATGGTACTAGGACTACAAGTTTTGACCAGCAATACAGCTGTATACTTATACATTGTTCTAGCTGAAAGAACTCTTAGTTTCGTAATCAGTACACATTTTCACCTTTATAACTCATACAAAAATGAAACATCATAAACAGCCCATAGACAATGCAGATGTATAAATACAGTGTTTTGTAAGTCAAAGAGCATTCATTATTGGTTTAAATTGCGAACCAGAGATGCACATATCAAATATACAGCATCTACACACTGAGGTGTTGAATTCGTGGGATAGCGATATGCATATATACAGATGGAGTTAGTATCACATGCACAAGGTATAAATTATATTGTCCAAGTTAAAGATTGAGTTCCCTAAGGGTTCCGATATAGGGAAGGCTATTTACATGTACAGTGAGAATGTCACTAATTCATTAGATAACAAATTAGAGGCTACTGGCATTTTCTGTGACCTGTCAACAGCCTTTGACTGCTTGAATCCCTGCATTCTATTAATTGCAAGAATATAAATTACTACTGACATTGCTGTAAAATGGTTCGAGTCCCAGCTAACTGGCAGAAAACAAAGGATACCGTTAGAGAATACCTGTAGAGTAAGCAGTCAGTCTTCACCTGACAGAGAATTAAATACATGTTGTGTTCCTCGAGGTTCCATCTTGGGTCCATCGCTTGTTCTTGTGTACATTCATGACCTCTTGATCTCGTGTCTGTCAGATTCTCAGATGATAAGTTGGTTCTGTTGGTAGATGATCCAAATATTGTAATAAATAGAAAGTCTAGTACAGATTTAGAAATGAATGTTAATCAAATTTTCAGTGACTTTTTAAACTGTCATTAAACTTTGAATAGCAAGTATGCTCGAATGGTGTAGGATGCAGGAGATACAAATATAAAAAACAAACTTGCATACTTTGTTTACTTTCATTGTATTACATCATATGGGATCATATCCTTGGGTAACTCATCAAACCACACAGAAGTCTTTTAAGTGCAAAAGCGTGTAATAAGACTTTTGTGTTGTAAATTGGAGAAATCACGTAAAACGTGTTTAAGGAAATGAATATTCTAACCACTGCTGCTCACTATCCTTATTCCTTAATGAAATTGGTTGTTAATACTGTATCTATTTCGACTCAATAGCTCAATACATAGTATCAATACTAGGAATAAGATCACATATATAAAGATTAAAAATCAGTCATTTTCGACCAGAAAAAGAAGTCTAACATTCTGGATGACACATTTTCAATAAATTACCAGCAACCATTAAAAACTTTATTTCAGACAAATCACAGTTTAAACAGAGTTTCAAGGACTTTTTGGTAGGCAACGCCTGCTGCTCTATAGACGAATATCTTAACAGGGATTGTTAGACTAGCTTAAGCAAAAATGTAGGTTATGTTTCAGTTTTGACAGCAGTTGATCACAAGAGTCAAGATTAAGTATTTTATGTATGATAAATTTATTAAAAGCGCATAACTGTGTTTCATTCTGAATGTGTATTCATTCTGCAAATATTAGCAGTTCCAAATTATTGTATTGTAGTCACAGATATTGACAATTGCCTGACAAATGATCAGGGGAGGAAGTATTATATTCATATGTTCTGCATGTATTGTGTTACACTTTCTGACATGTTCCACACCCATGAGAATCATCTTCTTTTTTGGGTCTATGAAACGAAAACTGAATATAATCTAATCGAATTTAATATAAAGGGCAGTGCATTGGTGGAGCTGTCTATTGTATCACATGATGCACTTGAAACTGTTTTCGATGTGATTTTGGCCATGCAACTGGAATTAACTGACTCTGAACGGTAGGCGCATGGGGCATTCTATTTCGGAAATCGTTAGAGAGTTTAGTATTCCGTCATTCACATTATCAAGAGTATGCTAGGAATGCCGCATTTCAATCTTTACCTCTCACCAAGGACAAAGCAATGGCCGACGACCTTTCCTTATCCACAAAGATCAAAGGCCTTTGGGTAGAGTTGTCACTGCTAGCAGACAAGCAGCTCTGCATGAAATAACTGTAGAAATCAATGTGGGACGTGCGAAGAACATATGGCTTAGGACACTGCGGCGAAATTTGGCGTTGATGAGCTGTGGAAGCAGACAATCGATGCGACTGACTTTGATAACAGCACGACTTTGCCTACAGTGCCTCTTCTGGGATCGTGATCAGATCGGTTGGATCCTAGACGACGGGAAAATAGAGACCTGGTCAGATGAGTTCCGATTTCACTTGATAAGAGCTGATGGTAGGCTTCGAGTTTGGCGCAGCCCCCACAAAATCACTGACTCAAGTTGCCAATAAGGCACTGTGCAAGCTGGTGGTAGGCAAATAGTGGAGTTGGATGTGTGTTCATGGAAGGCGTTCGATCCTCTGGTTCAACTGAGCCGACCATTGACTGGCTGCATACAGCTACTTTGAGACCATTTCCAGCCATTCATGGACTTCATGTTCACAAATAACGTTGGAATTTTTATAGGTGACAATGCCCTTTGATCATGCCAGAGTTGTTCGAGACTGGTTTGAAGAACATTCAGGACAATTAGAGCGAATGATTTAGCCACCTACCGAACATTTATGGGACATAAACGAGAGGTCAGTTCATGTACATAATCCAGCACAGTCAACACTTAAGTAATTATGGACGGCTGTAGAGGCAACAATGGCTCAATATTTGTAGAAGATACATCCAAAGACTTTTTGAGTGCACCCGAGTCGAGTAGCTGCAGTACGCTGGACGAAAGGAGAACCGACACGGTATTAGGAGGTCTCCTGTGACGTCTTTCACAATGCGGATACACAGACGGAAAAATTATTCCGATACAAAGACGGAGTTGTACGAGATAAACAAAAATTGGTAGATACGATTCTAAACCCGAAAAATGTCCATGCAATTATGATATTTCCAAACCTGTGATCATTATGAAACTTTACTTCTTGAGCATAGCAAGGAAAGATATTTCCACGTCAGTGAGATTTACCTTTCTGGGTTGCACAGATAATCGCACATCCTTAAGGTGGGTTAAAACCTGACGAAAACGTTGGAGATTTTCAGGAAAGACTGACTATAAATTACATCATCATCTAAGTACTTCTACGCGCACTTCAACTTACGTTCCTCAAGAGAACTGTCCAACAAATAGCATAATACAGCAGCCTCGGTACAGGGCACCCTGCTAAAGGTAGTACTAAAGGCAGCTAACGGCACAGATTGTTCAGAAAATGGAATTTGATGATAACCCTGATTATGATCAAAATCTGCAAGATAGTTTTCCCCAGGAAAACAGACCATACAGGTGTGAAGACCGGATATAGGGACGGACGGCTAAATAATTTTTGATTAAGGACAGCATAATCACGTGCTGACCTTATAACACTTCCGTCCGTTTGCTACTGCTATACCATAACCTTAAAGCAGGTTGTGAAATAAAACAATCTTATTAAAGTAATTATGGTATAGCGCAACAGAGCAGTGTTACCCTCTGAGAGAAATTTTGTTGTGTTGACCGTGTTGTACCTAACGGAGGTGGCTTATCGGAAGTGAAAGTAGGAATTACGGAAATATTTGAACTGTAACAAACAAAATTTTGCCTATCTGCACTGTTCAACGGATAAAGAAAACGGTTGCCAGCCTAACTAGGCAAGATAATGATTAACATTCTCGTTCCAGAATATAGTTATTAATAACGTTAATGGATACACACAACCTATACTTTGTCACAAGCGAGTGCAGTGAACTCCTGACACATACATATGTTTACTGTAAGATTGAAACTAACAGTTAGAGCAGCACAAACTATTTGCAAAATTATAACAGATACCGAAACACACTATTACTTACAGGGCTTACACAAACTAAATGGTCTTTATATCGTTATTATTACTGTTCACTGCAGAATCATTAATTGGATATAGGTTAAGTCTCTCTCAGTTAATTACTTTACTATTTAAAATGAAACTTAATTGGGATCCACTAACAGGTTGCTTCTCACTATCATTTGAATAAAGAAATAATGTTTTTCATAATTAGTGGTCTTCCTATTACTTGTTAATTAGCATTAAGACAATCGGCAAACTGTGGATCCTGTTATATTATTAATATGCACTTCCAATGCACAAGAGAGACAATCACTTTGCAAACATGAGTATATAACGTTACACACTGCAGTTTTCCACTTTTGCTACATTGAGAGACAAAATTAACATATATGTAAGATACTGACTCACCTTCTGCGATTTACTACAGGCAGTAATGTGATCATTTACTAAGCAAAGCTTTATAAGCGTCAGTCTTAAGAACTCTTAATTTGAAGTTGGCGACAATACATTAATAAGCAGTTTTACAAGGAAAATTATTTTCAGCAAGCATCGTTGACTTTATTTCATTCTCCTGCCACTTTAACTTTCTTTTTACTATGTTCAAGAAGCATCAATTAGCAAAAACACTGCTCTTTAATGTTATTTCTGTAGGGACACTCGGTAATCACTTTAGTTCAAACGGAGAGGAACCTGAGAGGTGTTATGATAAGGAAAAAGTCAAGGTAGGTACATAAATTCAGTCGTAAATTACCTTATATTTGAGCACACTAACACATCCATTTAGCTGATCCTTCACTGTACATTATTATAGTACTCCTTTACAGTGATTGCGCAATGTGGTGGCAACTGCAAGTCGGTAGGTGGATTTGCAGGTAGAATTGCTGGACTCTGTCATTTCTTGGTGGCGATGATAGATACAAATTCCAGAATAGTTCCAGCTATGTATCCATCCATCCGAGGCATTGGAAAGTAGCAGAAAAAAACCTCTCTCTGAACCAGCACAATTGTAACATTTACATGGCAGTGCATAGTTTGGTAGCTTGTCCCCGACTGGTAGAGCTCGTCCCCGACTGACTCTTGTTCCACCTTTTCTACCTAGGCCAACCACAATTTTGAACGCGCTACACAGTTCCGTTCCCGTGGGGAATCACTACACGTTTTACATAGAAACTAACTAAGAACCCTAAGTGAGGATCAGCAATTTACATAACAGCAAACAAATACAAAAAAATAAAACAGAACATTGGCACATATTGGCATTTCTGCCAAAAATTATTCACACAAAATTACAAGTATATACAGTAAGTTTTGTTCCCTCCAAATGGGACAAAGAATTTAAATGACAGATACACTACTTTGCATAGAACCAAACCAAAACATCAAATTTTTTACAAAGAAAGGAGTATACAATTCTGTGTTCTCTATTCACTCAAACACATTTACAGAAGCTTAACGATGTAATATTAAATGAAACAAATACAAAATAAATGAGTACGGCATTAGAGTTATGGTGTTACAACCTCTGACGGTCTCCCTTGCCTTCCGATAACAGAAACGTGAGATACGCATAGAGAGAGAAAGACTTCCTCATAACCCATACTTCGAGTAACTTATCAGATAGTTTCCTCAATTCCAGCATCTTAAGCGGTGACAAACAGCAGGGAGGATGCCTGACAGGGATTTGTTCAGTAAGCTTAATTTCATATTCAGTTTTACTACTAAGCCTAAGATTGTCAGTCGAAATGACGGGGAACTGATTAAGCAAATGCAACAATTGATCGGCGTATTATGAGGTAAATGTCCCACCCCAGGCTGATATTCACTAGTTCTAAGGTTATTAACTAGACGATGGAATAATGACGACACCTGGGATAACACTTCTCAGGGCGAAATTTGAAAAAAAAAAAAATCTTGTGATATAATTGTGGCATACCGCTGTTTGATATTATTTCATTTTTTGCGCCAATTTTTCCGGTTATCTAGTGAGTTGAAGCAGTGTATCTGAGAAAGTAGCCACCGAAAGCATCCCAATAGCCTCTCTTCTCGACAGAAAGACCATTGCTGAATTTTATTAGCTCGACCACGGCACGCTTTGGAGAGAACAGGAAGTCCACAGAACCCGGGCAGTGACCTGGTCTGTGGCTACTTAAGGCTGAGCTGTCACCTGAAATCCCCCTGTCTCCCTTCCCGCTCGCTCTCGGGAGGGGCAGTGTGCTCCACACCTGCCCGCCCCCATCCCCGTCCCCCCGTACAGCGCCCCAGAGTGAATTGAGAGCGACTTTCCATCTTATATGCATGGTACTCATACTGTGTGTGATACGAGCCAATTGGGTAAGAGCAGATACACTGGCCAGACAGGCACGAATTTCTAAACGACATTTAAAGGACATAGAGACCTGGCCAATTCCGCGTCAGCTCTTACAGTGCGTTTGACTGGCAACCAGAATCCGCTGCAGCAGGTTAACCATAACTTAACTGCCTTACACAATGCATAGAAAGCTCGGATACTCAGTGGACTGGAATCAACTGAAATCTGAAGAAGTCTTCATTCCCAGCCTCTCAAAACATGTAATGAACACACTGACCGGACCACAAAAATGTTTTTGTTAGTCATGACATAATCCAGGCACGTTAAGGTATCCATATAATGTAATATTATTTCCTTTTTTAAGCGCAGGTCTTCTTCCTTCTTAATGTTATGATTTTTCCGTCTACTTTCTGCTGTTGCTTCCGGCTTTTCCTGTTTAAGCAGTTCACCAATCACAAGTCAGTTTCACGTATGCGGCCTCAGTTCCCACGCCTAGCACTTACTCTTACATAGTTTTCCTATTCGTGTTCCCGGACGCGCAGCATGGAGGACCGGCTTTTATGGAATCTCTGTAAATAATTCAACATAATACGTGATTTATCTTCCCCTCCTCCACTTTTTATTCCATTTTACATGTTCAAGATTTTGGTGACTTTTGATTGAGGTCGTGATGTCGGTTTTTTCGGATTGTTTTTGGTCCGTTTTATTCTTTCGATACGAAACTTTTGATGCCGTGATGGAATTGGGGTGAGAAAGGCCTCGGATGATTAAGCGAATTTAATTATAAGTAGATTCCTGTTCTCTCCTTCTTCATTTTAATTCATGTAAAATTCTAGCTGCATATCTGCATTCCTGATCCTTTATACTTGAGGATACCCTCCGATTATCGTTTAACACAATATTTTCATTATTATTTTACACCAGATGATGGAACTTTGAGTTCATAAACCGGCCGTCTACACAGTAAAAGATTGTCGATTAAGCATCTGTTGTGCGGTCTCTTTATTTTATAAAATGGAATCAGTTGCATTCGCTCTAAAAATATGGTTAAGCCAGTAGTGACGCGTCACTACGGATAGAATTCTTGGTGCAAAGGGCTGACCAACAATAAATACTGCTCCAACGAATGCTAACTTCCCGTTGAAAAATGTGCGTCTTGTGCGAAAAAGGAGGAAGTTAGTCTGCCTGCCTCTGCTTTTTCAGGGATTTAGCAACAATTCTCGCCCATCAAATTGGTAACAGCATCCCTTCCAAGTAGAGTTTCTGAGAAGAGACAGTTGAGGGCCATGAACTTGGATTTTGGGACCGATGACCATAGCAGTCTGGTCCCTTTAATCCCACAAACCAACCAACCAACCAACTTGGATTTTGGCCACTCGGCTCTGGGCCATCGAGGAGACGGCATTTCCTCCAGCCGCCGTTCGGTGATGCGTGGCGCATGCTTGCTGTTTAAGCGGATGTAAGTAACTCCCTTGTAGTCTTGTTCCACATTCTGCACAGCTTGTTACTTGTCAACTTGTGTTGCTCATTTTGAATATACTTGTGGATTCTTGTTGTAACGCTGTCGTGCATTACGTGAGCTGCCCAAATGAGCCTTCTATAATTTTCTGGTTCCTACCACTGCGTTAGCCTCATTTTGTAATCTAATTTTAGCTACATATAAATTTGATCCCTGTTAATATAACTGTGATTCAAGACAGTTATTAGAGCAAATAAATACTTGCTAATCTCAGTCATGACTAGAATTCAAGATCATTCAAACTGTCCTGGTTAAGCAACCGTTTGAGAATAAATATAGCCTATTGTATTTGCAACTGGTTCACTAGGGGAAGATCAGTTTGGTTTCCGTGGAAACGTAGGAACAAACGAGGCAATACTCACCCAACGACGTATCTTGGAACATAGGCTAAGGAAAGGCATACCTACATTTATAGAATTTGTAGACGTAGAGAAAGCTTTTGACAAGGTTGACCGGAACACTAACTTTCAAATTCTGAAGGAGGCAGGCATAAAAAACATGGAGTGATAGGCTATTTGCAGTTTGTACAGAAACCCGATAACAGTTATAAGAATCGAGGGGCATGAAAGGTAGGCGGTGGTTGAGAAGGGAGTGAGACAGGGCTGTAGCCTATTTCCCCGATTGTGTTCAATCTGCATATTGAGCAAGCAGTAAAGGAAAGCAAGATAAAAATATTTAGTAGGAATTAAAATCCATGGAGAAGATATAAAAAAAAATTGAGGTTTGCCGATGACAATGTAGTACTGTCAGAGACATCAGAGGACTAGGAAGAATGGCTGAACAGAACGGACAGTGTCTTGAAAGGATGATATAAGACGAACATCCACAAACGCAAAACGACTACAATGGAATGTAGTCGAATTAAATTAGTTGATGCTGAGGGATTTAGATTAGGAAATGAGACTCTTAAAGCAGTAGACTGCACTACTGGCCATTAAAATTGCTACACCAAGAAGAAATTCAGATGACAAACGGGTATTCATGGACAAATATATTATACTAGAACTGACATGTGATTACACGTCGTCGAACTGTTCGTGCAGATGGTTGTTGTCTTGCAAACGTCCCCATCTGCTGACTCAGGGATCGAGACATGGCTGCACGATCCGTTACAGCCATGCGGATAAGATGCGTGTCATCTCGACTGCTAGTGATACGAGGCCGTTGGGATCCAGCACGGCGTTCCGTATTACCCTCCTGAACCAACCGATTCCATATTCTGCTAACAGTCATTGGACCTCGACCAACGCGAGCAGCAGTGTCGCGATACGATAAACCGCAATCGCAATAGGCTACAATCCGACCTTTATCAAAGTCGGAAACGTGATGGTACGCATTTCTCCTCCTCAAACGACGCATCAGAACAACGGTTCACCAGGCAACGCCGTTCAACTGCTGTTTGTGCATGAGAAATCGGTTGTAGGTGTTGCCACCGGCGCCAAGTTTGTGTGAATGCTCTGAAAAGCTAATCATTGGCATATCACAGCATCTACTTCCCGTCGGTTAAATTTCACGTCTGTAGCATGTCATCTTCGTGGTGTAGCAATTTTAATGGCCAGTAGTGTATTTGGGAAGCGAAATAACTGATGATGGGCGAAGTAGAGAGGATAGAAACTGTACACTGGCGATGGCAGTGAAAGCGTTTATGAAGAAGAGAAATTTGTTAACATTGAGAATAGATTTAAGTGTCAGGAAGTCTTTTCTGAACGTATTTGTGTGGAGTATAGTAATGTATGGAAGTGAGACACGGACGATAAACAGCTTACACAAAAAGAGAATAGAACCTTTTAAAATGTGGTGCTACAGAAGAATGCTGAAGATTAGATGGGTAGATCACCTAACTAATAGGGAGGTACTAAACAGAACTGTGCAGAAGAGTAATTTGTGGGACGGTTGGTGGGACACGTTCTGGGGCGTCAAGGGATCACTTGTTTAGTACTGGAGGGAAGCGTGGAAGGCAAAATCGTAGAGGGGGACCAACAAATGAATACAGTACACAGATTCAGAAGGATGTAGGTTGCAGTAGTTACTCGGAGATGAAGAGACTTGCACAAGACAGAGTAGCATGGAGAGCTGCATCAAATTAGTCCTTCGTCTGGAGACAAGAGTTTTTTTTTTTTTTTTCTTTTGTCATCAGTCTACTGACTGGTTTGATGCGGCCCGCCACGAATGCCTTTCATCTCAGAGTAGCACTTGCAACCTACGTCCTCCATTATTTGCTTGACATATTCCAATCTCTGTCTTCCTCTACAGTTTCTGCCCTCTACAGCTCCCTCTAGTACCATGGAAGTCATTCCCCCATGTCTTAGCAGATGTCCTGTCATCCTGCCCCTTCTCCTTATCAGTGTTCTCCACATATTCCTTTCCTCTCCGATTCTGCGTAGAACTTCCTCATTCCTTACCTTATCAGTCCACCTAATTTTCAACATTCGTCTATAGCACCACATCTCAAATGCTTCGATTCTCTTCTGTTCCGGTTTTCCCACAGTCCATGTTTCACTACCATACAATTCTGTACTCCAGACGTACATCCTCAGAAATTTTTTCCTCAAATTAAGGCCGGTATTTGATATTAGTAGACTTCTCTTGGCCAGAAATGCCTTTTTTGCCATAGCGAGTCTGCTTTTGATGTCCTCCTTGCTCCGTCCGTCATTGGTTATTTTACTGCCTAGGTAGCAGAATTCCTTAACTTCATTGACTTCGTGACCATCAATCCTGATGTTAAGTTTCTCGCTGTTCTCATTTCTACTGCTTCTCATTACCTTCGCCTTTCTCCGATTTACTCTCAAACCATATTGTGTACTCATTAGACTGTTCATTCCGTTCAGCAGATCATTTAATTCTTCTTCACTTTCACTCAGGATAGCAATGTCATCAGCGAATCGTATCATTGATATCCTTTCACCTTGTATTTTAATTCCACTCCTGAACCTTTCTTTTATTTCCATCATTGCTTTCTCGATGTACAGATTGAAGAGTAGAAGCGAAAGGCTAAAGCCTTGTCTTACACCCTTCTTAATACGAGCACTTCGTTCTTGATCGTCCACTCTTATTATTCCCTCTTGGTTGTTGTACATATTGTATATGACCCGTCTCTCCCTATAGCTTACCCCTACTTTTTTCCAGAATCTTGAACAGCTTGCACCACTTTATATTGTCGAATGCTTTTTACAGGTCGACAAATCCTATGAACGTGTCTTCATTTTTGTTTAGCCTTGCTTCCATTATTAGCCGTAACGTCAGAATTGCCTCTCTCGTTCCTTCACTTTTCTTAAAGCCAAACTGATCGTAACCTAGCGCATTTTCCATTCTTCTGTATGTTATTATTGTAAGCAGCTTCGATGCATGAGCTGTTAAGCTGATTGTGCGATAATTCTCGCACTTGTCAGCTCTAGCCGAGACCACAGTAACAACACTTGACTGTGTCGGTTTTGTCATTGCGCACAGTGGTCCCCTACAATCATAACATGCTTATTATTCTGTCATAACAACAGTTGCTGCGTTCAATCGCCTTGTATAATAGCGATTTCGTTTCTGCAAGTATTATAAGTATTAGTTTGTCAAAGCAGAGAGAATTGCACTCACTCGCCTTGAATCAGTAAGGGTTAATTTCTCATGGTAGTCGGTGACAAAGCAACGGGAATTGTATTCGCTCAACCTGCATCAATACGTCACAGTCCTGAATGTTGTTGTGTGAAATCTACGAGCATTGCACACGGTCCCCTTTGTACCACTGCACACGCACAAGATGTCTACAACGGTTCAGTCTGTTTGTTGAATAATAAAGAAGATATCGAGTTTTATCAAAAACGTCACTTCATCAAGGAATATTAATGTAAAGTTACTGAATGACGAAGTCTTCAGTGGTCCAAGTTCAAACGTATTTTTCCAAATTTTCCCTAATAAGGATAAATGTTCTCCATTAACCGTACAGAGCTTCTCGGAACAGTCGTAAGCTTACCAAATACTTTTGTACTTAATATACCGCTATTACGACATCAAATGAAACACCACTATTTCTGTCTAAAAACCCGAAAACAATTTCATAGTGATCCGTAAGGCAAACTCTAAGCAAGGAAGGCTTAGCAGCGCCACGTAGCTGGTTACATCCTTCGCATGGGCAATTCCTTTGGCAAGCCTGCTTCTGAAAGCATCGGCTTTTTCCAGACTGCTGTCGTCTTGTCTTACAGTCATATGCAAAATTCTATGGTTGGTTACATTTAACGCTGATCCGTAATTCCTCATATTTGTAAATCACCCCTTGCAGATGGTTTTATTTTGGCTCTGATCGTTTTCTTTTTTGATTGGATAAACTAACAGTGTCGGTATAACGAGTAATTTCACCGAGTTCGAGAAAACTCGGTTTGTTACTGAACGTTACCCTAGAGTGGTTCTCAGATCATATACCAAAAATTATGTTTTCAATGACCTTCTTAATACTCTCCACATAATTAAAGAAAAGTTCCTGTCAACCTTGCATGCAAAATAATTCTCATTAGTAAGCTGAATTTTCAGTCTGTGGGATAAATTTTGATGAATAATTCTCTTTTTCAAATCCCCTACGATGTCCCTTCCCACAGTAACCTATTCAATAATCTATCCTATATTCCCTGGTCCAAGAAATAATAAAAGTGTAGGGAACCAGAAGCAGGGTAACAAATCGTTGCATTTAAACTTACAAATGAAGTATTGTGCAACCGGGGCGTTATTATCGATGGACCATTAATAGGTACCTTAGAAAATAGGCAAAGTGGCCTCAAGTGGATTTGGTAAACCATTAAAAAGTTACCACATTCCCATATTACCCTCATCGAATCCTCAATCCCCATCTCGTTGGCCTGTTTGAACATCAGAGTTTTCGTCCCATGAAGCAAATGAACAAGGTGATAAATTTTCTGACATTTTCCTGTGGTACTTCTATTTAAGCGTTTCTCTTGACACTCGAATTAACTTGTTGTAAATTGTTTAATCGTTAACATATATGATAAAGATGGGCATTTACTCCAAGCAACTGAAAACGCGGTGGACAACGCCGGCGAAAGACTCACAACGAATGGGGAGTGTGTCAGTTACCACACCAAGGATAGTGGAGTTTAGCGGCTGATTGCGCCCCTCAAGCGCTAATTCGTTTCAGTAACATTTCACTCCGTATGACAGCCGCAAATTTTAAGTTCGCAGGCCGACATCTCCTTCTTGAGATGCCAGGAGACTAAAGCGGAGTAGGCCACTACGGTCTTGAGTATTCTACCAGTGGACCAAAAACAAGAAACAGTACATAAGATTCATACAAACGTTAAAGAGCTTAAATCAATTGCTTGCCTTTCCTGGTATAACCGCTTGCTTGCTGTTACGCACTGCTACCATTAACAGAAAGCAGGCAGATGTGTTGGAGTGGTAATGTAACTTAAACAAGTGTAATTCTTAACCAGTGTATTTGCACAAACAATAATCAAAACTAGCTTCACTTTTCCATAGTAAGAACATTAATCAAACTGTGTTTGTTAAAACAGTGTTTCCCGTGAAACAGATTTCAGAATTAACGAAATGAATAAAACAGATTTTATTTAGTTCATTTGTTAGACAGTATTTAGAAAATTAGAAAGCAATGAAGGCCTTTGAATGAATAGTTACAATTAAGTAGCTCTCACTTCAGGACAGTTAAAGAGATATAATTCCATTAATTCTTGTGCCAAACAGACGGCTCTGAAATAATTAGGCTCGCAGATTTTGGGATAAGCATTAACTCAGGCATCAGGACAATACATTGGTTGTTAACAAGCCAGTTGGAGCCATGGAATAGCAGTAACAGTTTTTACATCAGTCAGGTTAACAAACGATGCAGAACTGTAACAGAGAGACAAACACAACTGAAAAGAGTATTTCATCATTAAGACACCAGTTCAGGAAACGTAGATAAATTTAACACAATGAACATAAAAGAAATAGAAAGACGTCAACTATATGGCTGAACAACTCAAGACAATTTGCCGGATATATTCTGAAAATATCTAAGACGTTTGAGTTGTGGTTAAATACCGTTAAAACTTGCTTATTCACTCCCTGTACTATCACAATAACTTAAGGAGACAAAAGACAGTGGTTACTAAAGACACACAGATGAAGTAATATTCTGAAATGTTAAACACAGTACTCACCCATTAGCAGCCACCCAGAGGAAGATTAGCTGTGCGCAGCAGATATCGATAAAACGCTGTCGCTCGCTATAACATTTAAACATATTTATAAATATACAGGGAGGTTATTAACAGTGGCTAGCAGGAAAGGTAAACTGAACATCGGCGGCTTCTGTGAGAGCGCGCACGTCATCCTATTGGGCGCCACTTGCGCTCGGGCTCCATCGGTTGTCGCTGTCGTCATAGACTCCTGGAAATTGAAATAAGAACACCGTGAATTCATTGTCCCAGGAAGGGGAAACTTTATTGACACATTCCTGGGGTCAGATACATCACATGATCACACTGACAGAACCACAGGCACATAGACACAGGCAACAGAGCATGCACAATGTCAGCACTAGTACAGTGTATATCCACCTTTCGCAGTAATGCAGGCTGCTATTCTCCCATGGAGACGATCGTAGAGATGCTGGATGTAGTCCTGTGGAACGGCTTGCCATGCCATTTCCACCTGGCGCCTCAGTTGGACCAGCGTTCGTGCTGGACGTGCAGACCGTGTGAGACGACGCTTCATCCAGTCCCAAACATGCTCAATGGGGGACAGATCCGGAGATCTTGCTGGCCAGGGTAGTTGACTTACACCTTCTAGAGCACGTTGGGTGGCACGGGATACATGCGGACGTGCATTGTCCTGTTGGAACAGCAAGTTCCCTTGCCGGTCTAGGAATGGTAGAACGATGGGTTTGATGACGGTTTGGATGTACCGTGCACTGTTCAGTGTCCCCTAGACGATCACCAGAGGTGTACGGCCAGTGTAGGAGATCGCTCCCCACACCATGATGCCGGGTGTTGGCCCTGTGTGCCTCGGTCGTATGCAGTCCTGATTGTGGCGCTCCCCTGCACGACGCCAAACACGCATACGACCATCATTGGCACCAAGGCAGAAGCGACTCTCATCGCTGAAGACGACACGTCTCCATTCGTCCCTCCATTCACGCCTGTCGCGACACCACTGGAGGCGGGCTGCACGATGTTGGGGCGTGAGCGGAAGACGGCATAACGGTGTGCGGGACCGTAGCCCAGCTTCATGGAGACGGTTGCGAATGGTCCTCGCCGATACCCCAGGAGCTACAGTGTCCCTAATTTGCTGGGAAGTGGCGGTGCGGTCCCCTACGGCACTGCGTAGGATCCTACTGTCTTGGCGTGCATCCGTGCGTCGCTGCGGTCCGGTCCCAGGTCGACGGGCACGTGCACCTTCCGCCGACCACTGGCGACAACATCGATGTACTGTGGAGACCTCACGCCCCACGTGTTGAGCAATTCGGCGGTACGTCCACCCGGCCTCCCGCATGCCCACTATACGCCCTCGCTCAAAGTCCGTCAACTGCACATACGGTTCACGTCCACGCTGTGGCAGCATGCTACCAGTGTTAAAGACTGGCGACAACATCGATGTACTGTGGAGACTTCACGCCCCACGTGTTGAGCAATTCGGCGGTACGTCCACCCGGCCTCCCGCATGCCCACTATACGCCCTCGCTCAAAGTCCGTCAACTGCACATACGGTTCACGTCCACGCTGTCGCGGCATGCTACCAGTGTTAAAGACTGCGATGGAGCTCCGTATGCCACGGCAAACTGGCTGACACTGACGGCGGCGGTGCACAAATGTTGCGCAGCTAGCGCCATTCGATGGCCAACTCCGCGGTTCCTGGAGTGTCCGCTGTGCCGTGCGTGTGGTCATTGCTTGTACAGCCCTCTCGCAGTGTCCGTAGCAAGTATGGTGGGTCTGACACACCGGTGTCAATGTGTTCTTTTTTCCATTTCCAGGGGTGTATCATCTTCGCTGGGTCATGATTTCCCTCTGGGGCTGTGTAGTGGCGAGTGCTGTGTTGGACGCGAAGCTGGATGGGTGTGCCTGAGTACTCGGCGTCCTGGTGATTGGAGCGAATGAACACTGTTGACAGTTGGGCTGTGGGCGGGGGGGGGGGGGGGGGGTGGCTGCGTTTTCCTGCAGCCATGACCGTTGCTACTGGCGAGTTCAGTGGCCAAGGAGCGGCTCTCATTGGATGGACAGTTTACGACGTGCGTCAGTTAATTCTTTCTTTCTCTTGCTGCAAACTGTATCCTGCATTGTGCGCAAGGTCGGCAGGGTTAAGGACGGAATTGGCATGGTTAATTTTAAAGGGTGGCCGGATGCCCTTCCTGCCGCCAGCCCATACCCCCTGGGACGGAATTAGTGTACCACAGCTGTGTGTGTCTAGTGTAATCATGAAATAGTGTGTGTGTGAGAGAGATCTTATGGGACTTAACTGCTAAGGTCATCAGTCTCTAAGGTTACACGCTACTTAACCTAAATTATTCTAAGGACAAACACACACACCCATGCCCGAAGGAAGGATCGAACCTCCTCCAGGACCAGCCGCACAGTCTATGACTGCAGCACCATAGACCGCTCGGCTAATCCAGTGCGGCGTGAAATAGTGTGAACGTGTTTCAAATGTCTGTGAGTCGTGTACCTGAGGTGGGACGTGGGGACCAGCTCGGTATTCACCTAGTAGGATGTGGGAAACCGCCTAAAAACCACATCCAGGCTGGCCGGCACACCAGCCGGTCGTCGTTAATCTGGTGGGCGGATTCGATCTGGGCCCGGCGCGCCTACCCGAGTCCAGGAAGCAGCGTGCTAGCACTCTCGGCTACGCTCGTGGGTCGACGTGAGTCAATTAATGTGGTGTGCTAAATACGCCAAGATGTGCTGAACAACTAGTTAGTGGACACGACTGATAGGTCAGTATGATCCGGTGCCCGCCTGGAGTCCTGAAGCTGTTGGTATCATTAATTTAACAGTCAAAACTATTTGAATGTATTTCGCAAGAATCTTGTTGTCACTTGACTCATGATTGAATAGTTATCAAATAAATATATTTGTTATGGAATGATAAACGACGCATCAAGTTGGTCCATCCTTCCACGTCCTTTCCTTAAATTAATCCCGAGCCTTGTTGTGGGACTCCTTCAGTGCGAATATTTTGGCGAACCCCGAAGCGACGACAGCAACAAGTTTAACAGAAAATTCTCAGTGAACAGTTATCCTCTGTCTTCATACCGAGCGAGGTGGCGCAGTGGTTAGCACACTGGACTCGCATTCGGGAGGACGACGGTTCAATCCCGTCTCCGGCCATCCTGATTTACGTTTTCCGTGATTTGCCTAAATCGTTTCAGGCAAATGCCGGGATGGTTCCTTTGAAAGGGCACGGCCGATTTCCTTCCCAATCCTTCCCTCACCCGAGCTTGCTCTCCGTCTCTAATGACCTCGTTGTCGACGGGACGTTAAACACTAACCACCACCACCTCTGTCTTCATGTTGGAGTAACAGATTGAACAGATTGATAGCTTCGATACCGTGTGACAGGGTTGAAATACTCAGGCTAACTTACTTCTCAAGGAGCTTCACCAAGTTAGCTGTGACGCCTTGACTGCGGTAAACGCACAGCCGTCATCTTCAGAAGATGGTGTGAGTAGAATCACAATATATACTGCCAGTGTGGGATTCGTAGACTTTGTCTAGTACATGTCAAACACTTAACGACCATTTAACATGCGTTGTATAAAAGTAGTAACTGTCTACTGTAGGACTTTGTCTTAAAACGTGTTAGAACATCACGTCGATAATATGATTCTACGTGATATATCTTCAAAAGAAGATGGTTTTGACAGCATCGAAACCATGGTCAAGGTTTAATAATCCTGAGTATTGCAACTGCTGTAGTTGGCCGTTATTTCTCATCTAGTGAAGCTCCTGCATGCACAATTAGTGAAGTGCATTCATATTCAGAAACTTGTACTACAACAATATATCACGCATAAACCACCACCCGTGATAATGCCTGTAATGAAGCCCACGATAATAGTGGAAAAATTCAGGTAAAATGTTAATTGCTCTGTGGCAGATATATTACGAGAGTTGCTGTAGGAGCAGGAACTCCTACAATTAATTTTGAACTGGAATATGTTTTGAATTAAATTACCACTGTAGCTGTCTCCGCACGTGTTACGATTCGTTGATCCTATTCTGATGAAGTCACGGAACAGAGATCGCTGTTGTGTAGCGATAAGTTCAGTTATGCATGACCTTATGAAAATACAGTACAGCGTGGTGAAATATATCACAGTGCACAGCAAGAATAATGTAACTTCATATTTAAAACGAAGCAGACTGCAGATACTAAAATAAATTATGTAAGTAAGCACGTAGTATTGCGTAGATGGTGTGCTGAAATAAATAGCTGAAACATGTGTTGATAAACCAAAACATTGTGACCCCTGCCCATCGCGGCGTTGGATGCCTCCTGGTGGCGTTGGAAGCACGTCACGTGGTAAAAAAGTTTGTAAACGCAGGAGACACAGGCGGGGTATGACTCTAGCAAAGATATGGTCTGCAAATGGGAAAATCATTTGAGATAAGCGAATTTGACAAAGGGCAGATTATTAATAAGCAGAGCCTGTGAATGAGTATCTCGAAAACGGCGAAGCTGGTCGAATGTTCAAGTGCTAATGTCATGAGCATTTACAGGAAGAGGTAGGTAAAGCCACTACTAGGCGCTAAATTGTTGTATAACATCCGCTTGCTGTTACCCTCTGTTGGCCGTGAATGTCTCTAATGGATTAAGGTATCAGCCAGTAGTTTTGAATGTATTGTAATAGAAAAAACTAAACAGGCTTTTACTTTGGGGACAATGAAAGTAGTTAAGTTCATATCATCATCATCATCATCATCATCAGCCAATTCAATCACTAAATGATATGCCCTGTTCGAGTCATGAATTCAGGTAGGCTTTCAGCAGTGTTCTCCAAATGGGACGGTCTTGGGCACTTCTCTGCTAGCGATCTTCTTGATGTCTTTGTCCCATCTGTCTGGTGGTCTTCCTCTAGGCCTCAATGGTACTGTCTCGGACTCCACTCCATTACTAGCTCCGTCCAACTGTTGTCGCTTCTTCTTGCGACGTGGCCAGCCCACTGCCATTTCAATGCACCTTCTGACTCTAAGATGTCGTTAACCTTCGCCACAGACGGGATGTCATCTGCCCTTTTCCTATCCTTTCTTGTGTAGCCCAGTATTGATCTCTCCATGGCTCTCTGCGCTGTCCTAAGTTTCCCTTTTGTAAATGTGTTCAGTGTCCATGTCTCGCAGCCATACGTCATCACAGGAAGAATGCATTGATCAAATATTGCTTTCTTCAGATTTACTGGCATTTTTGATCGGAATACTGTTGAATTCTTCCCAAATGCTTGCCGGCCAAGCTTGATGCGTCGATAGATTTCTGGCCTTATGTCTCCCTTCATATTTATAATCTGGCCAAGGTAGACATATTCACTGGCCTCTTTTAATAGACTGTCCTTGACTTTCACATCTCCAGCTGGGACCCATTTGTTGGACATTACTTTTGTTTTGGAAAGATTCATGTTCAAGCCAACCAGCTGACATTCATATATGAATGGAAAATTGAATGGTAACCAACCCTATTAGGCACATTAATTTAAGATATTATGTTCAAGAAAATTGAATGTTAGTTGTTGCAATGACTTTCATTAAGACTCCATTTGAATAGCACACTGGATACACACGAATACAGGGCAGCCTAAGTTGTGGTAATGCAGAAACCAGTAGTCATAGAAAGCAGAATTATATCCCACTCATAATAATAACAATTACAATCACGTTCATTACGTGACTCAGTACTGAGACCTTACTGCAGGAAGCACTGAATTTAAGTTGGATATGCAAGGGTTTCTGACTTAACTGCCATATATATATATATATACCAGAAATAAAATTAAATAATATTAAAATTACACTGTTTATAATCCTACTTATAGAAATGTTGTATTAGATTTCTTTAGTGGCAATATTATTCCATCTATCTTTCTAATATGAGAAGAATATAATGGGGACCCATAAACTGACACTGCATCACTAGTCCAATTCTATTACTATTTCAGTAGAAAAATCTGTTCACTAAATTTGATTCCTAGCCTCACTTCTAATAGTCTGCGTTTATAGTTTGGAAGCAAGTTAATCAACATTGAGCTCAATTAACTTAAAAAAAATTTCATGGTAATAATCAAGGCTAAATTATGTTTCAAGTAAGTTTAACTTGTCTTTTTCAACACCTGCGAAGCAGGTGTTTTAGACAGTAACATTTACACAGTCTGGCACTGAAGTTTTGCACATTTAATGCACAGAAATAAATCACATGATACTCTGTCTTCTGAACATTTGGAGGGGATCCTGCATAGGTTCATGATTAGGATAAAAGTTATGGTTCCAAATACAGATTTATACCACTTGGATTATTACTGAAAACACTCGCAAACTTAACTGGTCTATGCTCTGATACATATCTGTATGCAAGAAGTTGATGGAGCAGTGGCGAAGTAGTGGTGGCAAGCAAAGTGCCAGCTAACTGTACTCACGGCTCTTGCTGTTTGAATGCTCTTTACAATACCGTGCAGCGGGTAGCCACTGACTGCGTACCGTTCCCACCAAGGAGCCGCCCAGTTCGGCCGCCGAAACCACCTTTTACATTGCAGCAAGCCACTTCCCTTGATGAGGGACTTCCCTACAGCTTTCATGTTATACAATACAAGTGTCCTAAGCATGAACTAGCTTCCAATATACAATGCTTTCTTAATAAACATACACTTATTATAAAATTTCATTATTTTATACACATTTAGCTTTTCCCATAGATACATTGCAAACTTTAAATTTCCTGTCACACATCAATGACCTTAACTAACAAAGAACAAACACTTCATAATCACAGATACACAAATACATAGTATAATCCCTTTCTAATCGATATAGGGGTGTTATAGTTGGAGATCGACGAGTCTTCACAAAACTCGGGTTCGGAGGCATGTCTACACTGTAGGTTAAGATAGATGTGTGATCTGTGGCATCTGTGCCAAAAGTGTACAATGCTGGTGCATGCGCAAGTGTTTCGGGGCATACCGTTCATCCTACATTGTTGAACATGTAGCTCCACAGCAGAATACCACTACGTTCTCATATTGACCCAACGACGTTGCCAGTTACGACAATGGTGATCCTACTGTAGATCAGTGGAAACTTGTCGGCTCTTCGGATGAAACACATTTTGCTCCAAAAACTGCATCATTGATATGAACGGTGGGGTTGGTCGAAACGAGCAACGCGCCGTGGACACAGGCTGGTGGGAGCAATATAACGCCATTGGAGAGATTCTCCTATGCTTGCGTGGGACTTGTGGTAGTAATCAAAGACATGCTGACAGCTGTGAAACATCTGCATCCCTTTGAGGTCTTCTCCGACGGCGATGTCATCTTTCAGTAGTACAATTTCCGTATCTCGGCGTCAGAGCCTTGCTACAGTGATTTGATTAGCATTATAGTGAACTCACGTTGAAACCTTCCCGTCTCCTCTATATCTCTTTTGTTATTGATAATCTTCCCTTTTACAATAACCTAGGAAACCCTTCCTTAGGATTTCATCTCTTGCTTAGTAATAACAAATGAAATCTTCCCTTTGAAATTTATTCTCTTTCTCAATCTTTGCATACAAATTTAATTGCTGCTTTTTAAAAGAGATTTTCTGATTATTTCGACGAAACATAAAATGTATCGTCGTCCTGGCCCTCAGTCATTTGCAATAACCTAAAACTGTTCCTTACCTTTTTTACTGTTAGTGGATCGCCATCTGACTGCTACATCGAACTGCGACATGAATATACTTAGTCTGGTTTACTATATTAACTGCTGGTGGACTGTTATAATAAGTTGCTGTATTTATTACCAAGCTGACGTTATTCTTTAATAGCAAATCTGACGTTATTCTTTAATTAATTTGACTGAAGTTACGTAATTCATAATTAAACTATTTCTTGACAAAAATAAAATTTTACGTTGATGGTTTTTGGGATGGATTATAATTAGAAAAGCAATATTGCTGGCAAACGTTAATTATATTCTGAATGAAATGATTTTACAAACGTTCAAATGAGATTTACTTTTTACAATAATATTACAACTAGCAATGCGCAAACATACCTTCAATAGTCCTGAGTTTCTCAAAAAATGAATTCAATAATATTAGTTCCTCTTATGATAATAGTTATCTGATGTCTCTGTTTATCCGTTTATAATCTCTTGTAAATCATAGCTGGTGGCTGGCAGACACACCGCTCCTCTCAGCCTCTCGCTTCAGACCTGTTACCGACTCGCTTCACTTCTCGCTTACTACTGACTTCCTACGAACGCTAAAGTGCGGTCTCTCCTGCCAACAATGCTTTCTGGTGTAGACAATCCCTGCTACCATTACAAAATGTATCAATGCGCGGTCTTTCCCGCTCTTCTCTTAAAATGTATTCTTACGCGGTCTCTCCATCCCTTTTTAAAATTATATCAATTTGCAGTCTCTTTTGTCAACAATACTTTGGTGCAGACATTCCCTGCTACCACAATTATTTCCAACATGATAAATACTAATTACTCCTACTTAATCCTATTCATAAAATATAAACATTTTTCATAAATTGTGGTTTGACAATAGACAATAGAAATATACACGTCTTACAACGTTGATATCGCGGCGACCAAATTGGCCCGATATGAATCCTCTGGCAGCCATCTGGGTCGCTATTGGACGTCATCACCGAGTACGCAAATCAGCGCCCCTTTATTTAGGCTAATTAAATGACCTGTGAGTAGAAATCTAATGCCGCACATGTCGAAAAACCTACCAACAAATTGTCGGATCCTAGATACGCAGAATCAATTACATATTTGGCACCAAACAAGGACAAACAATCTATTGAATATGTGTCCACAATATTTTGGCGCATCAGTGTAGAATGCGCTTATACAGATAATTATAGATACATGACGGGTATATGTAATTCATATTAAACCACTGGCTCTCAAAGTATGAGTAATATCAGCAATTAGCTTCAGAACACAAATATCGAAGTATAATTTTAAGAAAATACTTTATTTTTCTGGAATTATATATTACTGATCTGCCGGATAACATTAGAAGTTGCATGAGGCTGTTCGTGGATAATTTTGTTGTCAATGGGAAGGTGGTAACACCAAGTATTTGTAGTGAAATGCAGGAGAACATGTAGAAGGTCGACGCTTGGTGCATGTGTTCCACAACTATGGGCGCGGCTAACGCACGCACGTTTGACACAGGGAGAGGTTTTCATATTTCGAGAGGAGACAGCATTTTGGACCTGTCAGATATGGGTGAAGATCACATTTCAGCCACTACTATTGCCGAGATTCAAACGACTACGAAATAAGTGTAGCTGTTACGAGAGCCTACTGTGTTCGACTTTGCCTGGCAAGCAACCGTCTCAACTACATTTGTTCCTTAAAAATTTATAACCTCAAAGTGCTCTAAACAATCATAACAAAGAATCCACTGATAGCACTTCAGCAGCGCCGTCGAAAGGCAGTACAAGATTTTTTTTATTAAATAACTACAGTTTGAATAATGAGACAGAATGTCGATTTCAATAATGACGTAACTTATTAAGTAACTATAATTTACAAAACAGAGAGCATAGTGACAGTATGTGATACGGAATCAGAGATGTCTTAGAGTTAGAAAGTTAAAGCAACATTACAGTAAATTTGAGTGATTAATGATAAAGGCATATAGAGCAGAAAAAAGTGTTCCCAAAAGCAGGGATAACAACTAAAAGCTGGCAAAATTCTAACCTTTAATGATGTGTATCACTCGTCGCGGCAATAAGATTTAATACAGTATTTATTCGTTGAAAATTCAGAGAATGGGAGATAATATGCAAAATTTGCCTGTGAAACTGGTAGGTCATAGGAATCGTCGCGCGATTTTGTGTGGTATATTTTTAATTTTAGTTGTGATATATACAGTTAACGCACACTGGAAAATTTTTCCAACGACATGTGAATGGCAGTACAAGAGACCTGGCTATATTTGCCATAGTCAGTTGTTAAAACTTATTAGCAGAGGTAAAACTTGTGCGGATGTCTGGCACTTCAGTCGCTTCTAAAAGTGTTTAAATTCCTTCTAGCGACAAGTTTCCAGAAACGATAAAAAAATTTCGTGTGTTCGTGGCCTTAGCTTAATTTCGCACAATAGGTTTTGCGGAGTTTTAACACGTTGTGTACAGGACTCAGTAAATTCCTGAACGTGTCCAGGGATTCGTAATTTCTTTTTCTTTTTTAATTTGAAGACTTTTTAAACATATGAATATTCACCGGTATACGTGGGAAGGCAGGGGAACCAGATCTGTCATTGACTATATAATAACAGATCAGGAATTCAGGAAGGCTGTGAGGCATACACGTGTATTCAGGGGATTCTTTGATGACACTGATCATTATTTAATCTGCAGTGAAATTGGGATTGTGAGGCCGAAAGTGCAAGAAGGTCAGGTCCATATGTAGGAGGATAGGAGTGGAGAAACTACAGGATAAGGAAATCAGGCACAAGTACATGACAGCGATCTCAGAAAGGTACCAGTTAGTTGAATGTAGTCAATTGCAGTCATTGGAAAAGGAATGGACAAGGTACAGGGACGCAGTACTAGAAGTGGCGAAAGAATGTCTTGGAACAGTAGTGTGTAAAAGTATGATGAAGAAAACAGCTTGGTGGAACGACACAGCCAAGGCAGCCTGTAAAAGGAAAAAGAAGGCGTATCAAAAATGGCTACATACTAGAACTCAGGTAGACAGAGAAAGTTATGTTGAAGAAAGAAACAAAGCCAAACAGATAATTGCAGCATCCAAGAAGAAATCTTGCTAAGACTTTGGAAACAGGTTGGAGACTATGGGTCAAGCTGCTGGAAAACCATTCTGGTGTGTAATTAGCAGTCTTCGAAAGGGCGGTAAGAAGGAAATGACAAGTATTTTGGACAGGTCAGGAAAACTGCTGGTGAATCCTGTGGATGCATTGGGAAGATAGAGGGAATATTTTGAAGAGTTGCTCAATGTAGGTGAAAATACGATCAGTAATATTTCAGATTTCGAGGAAGAATGGGATAGGAATGATGATGGAAATAGGATCACATTTGAGGAAGTGGAGAAAATGGTCAATAGATTGCAGTGCAATAAAGCAGCTGGGGTGAATGAAATTAAGTCGGAACTCATCAAATACAGTGGAATGTCAGGTCTTAAATGGCTACACAGGATAATTGAATTGGCCTGCGAGTCGGGACAGGTTCCATCAGACTGGACGAAAGCAGTAATCACACCAATCTTTAAACATGGAAAAAGAAAAGATTGTAACAACTACACAGGTATCTCTTTAATCAGCGTTGTGGGTACAATCTTCTCAGGTATTGTTGAAAGGAAAGTGCGAGTATTAGTAGAGGACCAATTGGATGAAAATCAATGTGCGTTTAGGCCTCTTAGAGGTTGTCAGGACCAGATCTGTAGCTTACGGCAAATAATGGAAAAGTGTTATGAGTGGAACAGGGAACTGTATCTATGCTTTATAGATCTAGAAAAGGCATATGACAGGGTTCCTAGGAGGTAGTTATTGTCTGTTGTACGTGATTATGGAATAGGAGGCATACTTTTGCAAGCAATTAAAGGTCTTTACATGGATAGTCAGGCAGCAGTTAGAGTTGACGGTAAATTGAGTTCATGGTTCAGAGTAGATTCAGGGGTAAGACAACGCTGCAACCTGTCTCCATTGTTGTTCATATTATTTATGGATCATATGTTGAAAACTATAGACTGGCTGGGTGAGATTAAGATATGTGAACACAAAATAAGCAGTCTCGCATATGCGGATGACTTAGTTGTTATGGCAGATTCGATTGAAAGTATGCAAAGTAATATTTCAGAGCTAGATCAGAAATGTAAGGACTATGGTATAAAGATTAGCATCTCCAAAACGAAAGTAATGTCAGTGGGAAATAAATATAAACGGATTGAGTGCCAAATAGGAGGAACAAAGTTATAACAGGTGCATGGTTTCAAGAACTTAGGATGCATATTCTCACAGGATGGCAACATAGTGAAAGAACTGGAAGCGAGGTGTAGCAAATTTAATGCGGCGAGCGCTCAGCTACGATCTACTCTCTTCTGCAAGAAGGAAGTCAGTACCAAGACTAAGTTATCTGTGTGCCGTTCAATCTTTCGACCAACTTTGTTGTATGGGAGCGAAAGCTAGGTGGATTCAGGTTACCTTATCAACAAGGTTGAGGTTACGAATATGAAAGTAGCTAGGATGATTGCAGGTACTACTAGATGGGAACAATGGCAGGAAGGTGTCCACAGTGAGGAAATCAAAGAAAAACTGGGAATGAACTCTGTAGATGTAGCTGTCAGAGCGAACAGGCTTAGATGGTGGGGTCATGTTGCACGCATGGGAGAAGCAAGAGACTCATGGGTTCAGTAGTAGAGGGTAGGAGGAGTCGGGGCAGACCAAGGAGAAGGTACCTGGATTCGGTTAGAATGATTTTGAAGTAATAGGTTTAACATCAGAAGAGGCACCAATGATAGCACTGAGTAGGGGATCATGGAGGAATTTTATAAGGGGGGCTATGCTCCAGACTGAACGCTGAAAGGCATAATCAGTCTTAAAAGAAGATGATGATGATGAAGACTTACGATGATTTCCATTGAACACCTTAGTGATCAGATCTTTTTCGCAAAGTGTCACACATAATTCGGACGCTTAACTATCGAATGTGGAGAAAACATGTGCAGGGCGTATAAAAACACTTGTCAGAACATTCAACGATTTAGTATTGGCATCAAAAGATTGCTAAAAGTTCACTTGAACTTGGATCTAAAGATCCTTCGTTAGCGAGTTGTGAAAGGATTTTACTGTAGTTTCTCATGGTTATGTTATTTACCTCTACCATGCATGATTACGCTTTCTTGCATCCAGTTGCTCACAGCATTTTTTTTGTCTGATTGTCTCTTGTCTTGCTTTAGAGTAACTTACAACACACAACAGCGTCTGAAATGTTGGATATGCACTACATGTACCCCCTAGTAATAGGAATGCAGACGCAGCGCGGTAACTTTACGCTGAAAGTTACCCTGGAGGTAGTTACCTCTTAGACTACATGAACGTTTCTACGACGCCACCAACACTTGCGAGAGAAAGGCTCAGTTTGTGAGAGATTCTCACATGGAGGGAGACCATGCCATGTACGAATGGCTGAACTTCAAGAACTGATTCCCGGTACTTTCAACAAAAATCCACCAACTAGTAAAAGGAGAACTGCGACAAGGTAAAGCGTTAACCACTTGACGATCTGGAACAATATGCATGAAAATTTTCTGCAGCCATATCACCCTCAATGGATCCAAAAATTCAGAAAGCCAGACTTTCAGCGAGGAATAACCTCCAGTAAGAGCAGTATAGGACAGTGTAGGCTTCTTAGCATGTACTGGATGAGTCAGCATTACCTGATGTTTTTCACTCGAGAAGTAAGGGGTGAGTCAGCGTAGTGGAGGGGCGTGCTTGGGGCCATTGTTTTCCCCTACAGAAACAATTGAGTTTCAGTGGAGAGGTGAACTGTGCAACATTGTGCGATCATTGTAGAGAAGTTCTTTGAAAATGCAGAATCTGTGACCATCACTCAGTGGAAGTTCCGTCTCCAATTCAACGTTGCACATAATGGTGCAATTTCAACCTGCAATATCATTCCGCTATGAGTTAAAAACTTTCGTGAGGCAGGTTCGCAACTGAAAAAAAAAAACGGAGGAAGTGCAAAGGCGGCGACACAACCGAAAACATTGAACTTGTGCATCATGCAATTCAACAGAACCCAAACGAACTGCAAGACGACAAACACAGTCTCTTGAGTTATCAAACTTGTTCGTTCGGCCCATTTTACACAGTATGAATTTTCGTCCCAACAAAATTGCAGTTGTTCAGGAGCTGAATGCTAAATATTTTGTAAAAATGAGACGTTTCGCTGAAGTAATTAAAGAGATGTTGGAGGAAGAAACTGGAAATGTGATTTTAATGTCACTTTTGATAGAGTGTTAATCAACAAAACTGTCATCACTGGTCTCCAAACAACCTTCAGCAGTTGCACCAGAGTAAACTGCATTGTGGAAGGGCTGCATTAGGAAAATTTGGTGTAACACGGCTAATTTCTTCGAAAAAACTGGGAGACCCGTCACTGTAAACTTGGAGCATTATTTGACCATGTTGCGTGAATTTCTTGGCCCAGAAATCTGTCGAAATGTTTGGTTTTAGCAAGACGGTGCGACAGCCCCCACTCCCACTGTGTGTATGTCTGAAGTAAGGAAGCTGTTTCCAGGGACAGTGATATCAAACACAGGAGATGTTGACTGGCCAGCCCATCCTCCATACCTTGCTCCGTGTGATATTTTTTATCGTGGTTCTCTGCCAAGAAACAAACTGTTCATCAGTGAGCCATGCACTGGGCTTCAGTTAAAGGATAACAATTGAGCAAGAGATTAGTGCTGTATTCCGTAACATACGGGAAAGAGTGATGACAAGCTTCACGCTGAGGTTCGGCAATATGCTGAGTAAGAGGGTCAGTTCTTAAGGGACATTATCTTTCGCAAATCACTTATTTCTGAGAAAATTTACATGTAAAATATGAACTATTATTCATTGTTTATCTTTTGAAATAAAACAAGTTGCTCTATTATAAAATCTCATTGGGTACGATAAATTCAGAACCATCAGTCACGTTAACTATCCTCAACGTTATCCACTGATGAGAGTGGCTTTTCATGTCATAGGATCGCCAGTCATCGTAACAATGAACTGCCTTGGCCCATTTTCCGTAACCTCTTACTGGACAAATGTATCAGACTTTAGTTGCTTCATTTAATTAATGTTGCATCCCTAGACGTCATCTAACGAATATGGTTTATGCGCGATGGCGTTCCACCTCACTTTAAACTAACAGTTCGTCAGTATATTGATAGCCAGTTAAATTATGGGTATATTTTAATCCAGTTTTCTTTTTGTTTGTGAACAGTTAAAAACCAGTCTTGAACTCAACACTCATATGCAATGTGATGTTCTGGATTCGACCAAGTTGGGACGCACCAGAAATTTTCCACAAAGTACAGAAAAATATACACTCCTGGAAACGGAAAAAAGAACACATTGACACCGGTGTGTCAGACCCACCATACTTGCTCCGGACACTGCGAGAGGGCTGCACAAGCAATGATCACACGTACGGCACAGCGGACACACCAGGAACCGCGGTCTTGGCCGTCGAATGGTGCTAGCTGCGCAGCATTTGTGCACCGCCGCCGTCAGTGTCAGCCAGTTTGCCGTGGCATACGGAGCTCCATCGCAGTCTTTAACACTGGTAGCATGCCGCGACAGCGTGGACGTGAACCGTATGTGCAGTTGACGGACTTTGAGCGAGGGCGTATAGTGGGCATGCGGGAGGCCGGGTGGACGTACCGCCGAATTGCTCAACACGTGGGGCGTGCGGTCTCCACAGTACATCGATGTTGTCGCCAGTGGTCGGCGGAAGGTGCACGTGCCCGTCGACCTGAGACCGGACCGCAGCGACGCACGGATGCACGCCAAGACCGTAGGATCCTACGCAGTGCCGTAGGGGGCCGCACCGCCACTTCCCAGCAAATTAGGGACACTGTTGCTACTGGGGTATCGGCGAGGACCATTCGCAACCGTCTACATGAAACTGCCGTAGGGGACCGCACCGCCACTTCCCAGCAAATTGGGGACACTGTTGCTACTGGGGTATCGGCGAGGACCATTCGCAACCGTCTACATGAAACTGGGCTATGGTCCCGCACACCGTTAGGCCGTCTTCCGCTCACGTCCCAACATCGTGCACCCCGCCTCCAGTGGTGTCGCGACAGGCGTGAATGGAGGGACGAATGGAGACGTGTCGTCTTCAGCGATGAGAGTCGCTTCTGCCATGGTGCCAATGATGGTCGTATGCGTGTTTGGCGCCGTGCAGGTAAGCGCCACAATCAGGACTGCATACGACCGAGGCACACAGGGCCAACACCCGGCATCATGGTATGGGGAGCGATCTCCTACACTGGCCGTACACCTCTGGTGATCGTCGAGGGGACACTGTATAGTGCACGGTACATCCAAACCGTCATCGAACCCATCGTTCTACCATTACTAGACCGGCAAGGGAACTTGCTGTTCCAACAGGACAATGCACGTCCGCATGTATCCCGAGCCACCCAACATGCTCTAGAAGGTGTAAGTCAACTACCCTGGCCAGCAAGATCTTCGGATCTGTCCCCCATTGAGCATGTTTGGGACTGGATGAAGCGTCGTCTCACGCGGTCTGCACGTCCAGCACGAACGCTAGTCCAACTGAGGCGCCAGGTGGAAATGGCATGGCAAGCCGTTCCACAGGACTACATCCAGCATCTCTACGATCGTCTCCATGGGAGAATAGCAGCCTGCATTGCTGCGAAAGGTGGATATACACTGTACTAGTGCCGACATTGTACATGCTCTGTTGCTTGTGTCTATGTGCCTGTGGTTCTGTCAGTGTGATCATGTGATGTATCTGACCCCAGGAATGTGTCAATAAAGTTTCCCCTTCCTGGGACAATGAATTCACAGTGTTCTTATTTCAATTTCCAGGAGTGTAGTACGCAGACTTGGGGGATGCATGAAAGGAAGAGGGAGTCGCTTTGAGCAACTTCTCCAGATGTAAAGGAGTTTGTTAAATACATAATTGTTTTGCTCGGAATAACAAATCCTTCCTTACATGTAACTGTGTTCTGTAAGTGCATGAATATTTTGCCACGAATAATGAACCCGTTGATACGTCCACAACGAACGATTTTCAGACCTGTGTTCATATTAACGTTTTTAATGTTTTGATGTCTACAATGAATCTCTAAAATTTTCGTGCGCTTTGTAAATCTCATAACGTTTAAGCACATATAAAATACGACTTACTTAGTACTCTGTAGGTAACTGTGATGAGGGCGTTTTTACGTTGTCTACAACACAAATAATATGCATCACAGAGCAAAACAGTATAAGGGGGATGATATGAATATGCGGCCGCCCTCTGGACACAAGTGATGCCAAAGAATGTTATTGTTCATTGTACTACACGGTCGGAGCGCCAGCGTTTGGCAACGTTCCTACGGGCCTTTGACACGCAATAACTGACCCAGCTTCGTATTGCCAAATGTTTCTATTTTAATTGGAAATTACCGTGACTGTATTTTGTCTGATGCAATGAATGCGGCTTTTTTAGCACCACCACATGCACAACAGCAGAAAACAGTGAATTGAAATGGAATGTAGGAAAACTTTTTTGCGTACGATTTAAAATTACATGACATAAAAATGATGTCCAGCCAGTAACAACACACGCTGTTCTGGACTAATTGATTTTTTCACTTGTTAAGAACCGTACTGACCTGAAATAGGGTAAACGATGAACAGCTCACTTTCAAACTTTAATATTTTTTTAAATTTTGTAATGCTGAAACTACTGAATTTCTAATGAATTTAGACGTTTATGCATCACTATCTATTTAGTAAAGAGAAATGAATAGAAATATTTGGATAGCATAGCTTGAACTATGTTACTTCCGTACTATATACCTCATAGCACACTTTAAATTCTATTACTCATTTCATATTTTTGGGGAAGGAGTAGAAGAAAAGGTTACGGTAGAATATGGGCTTGGAACAAGGAATGAGAGAATAGAAAGACTAAGTGAGTTCTCTAACAAGTTTCAATTAGTAATAGCGAATACTCTGTTCAAGAATCACAAGAGGAGGAGGTACGCTTTGAAAAGGCCAGGTGTTATGGGGAGATTTCAGTTAGATTACGTCATGATCAGACAGAGATTCCGAAATCAGATACTGGATTGTAAGACGTACCCAGGAGCAGATGTAGACTCAGATTACAAAGTAGCAGTGACGAAGAGTAGGCTGAAGTTTAAGACATTAGTCAGGAAGAATCAATACACAAAAAAGTGGGATACTGAAGTACTAAGGAATGACAAGATACAGTTAAAGTTCTCTAAGGCTATAGATACAGCAATAAGGAATAGCTCAGTACAGTTGAAGAGGAATGGACATCTCTTAAAGAGGGCTATCATGGAAGTCAGGTAGGAAAACATAGGTACAAAGAAGGTAACTGCGAAGATACCACGGGTAACAGAAGAAATACTTCAACTGATCGACGAAAGGAGGAAGTACAAAAACGTTCTGGGAAACTCAAGAATACAGTAATACAAGTCACTGAAAATGAAATAAATAGGAAGTATAGGGAAGCTAAGACGAAATGGCTGCAGGAAAAATGTGAAGACATAGAAAAAGGAATGACTGTCGAAAGGACAGACTCAGCGCACAGGAAAGTCAAGACAACCTTCGGTGATATTAAAAGTAAGGGTGGTAACATTAAGAGTAGAACAGGAATTCCACTGTTATATACAGAGGAGAGAGCTGATAACCTCTATGACGGGGAAAACTTGTCTGGTGTGATAGAAGAAGAAACACGAGTCGATTTAGAAGAGATAGAGGTTCCAATATTAGAATCAGAATTTAAAAGTGCTTTGGAGGATTTAAGATCAAATAAGACAGACGGGATAGATAACATTCCATCTGAATATCTAAAATCATTACGGGAAGCTGCAACAAAACGACGATTCACGTTCTTGTGTGAATATAGGACTCTGGTGACATACCATCTGACTTTCGGAAAAGCATCGTTCACACAGTTCCGAAGACGGCAAGAGCTGACAAGTGCGAGAATTATCGCACAATCAGCTTAACAGGTCATGCATCCATGTCGCTTACAAGTATAATATACAGGACAATTGGAAAAGAAATTGAGGATGCGCTAGATAACTATCGGTTTGGCTTTAGGAAAGGTAAAGGTACGAGAGAGGCAATTCTGACGTGGCGGTTAATAATGAAAGCAAGACTAAAGAAAAAACAAAACACGTTCATAGGATTTGTCGACCTGGAAAATGGTTCGACGATTTAAAATGGTGCAACATGTTCGAAATTCTGAAAAAAAAGTAGGCGTAAGCTATAAGGAGAGACGTGTCATATACAGTATGTACAACATCCAAGAGGGAATAATAAGAGTGGACGATCAAGAACGAAGTGCTCGTATTAAAAAGGGTGTGATACCAGAATGTAGCCTTTCGCCCGTACTGTTCAAGCTGTACATCAAAGAAGCAATGATGGAAATAAAAGAAAGGTTCAGGATTGTAATTTAAATTCAAGGTGAAAGGGTATCAATCATACGATTCGCTTATGACATTGCTATCCTGAGTGAAAGTGAAGAAGTACATGATCTGCTCAACGGAATGAACAGTCTAATAGGTACACAGTATGCATCGAGAATAAATTGAGGAACGACAAAGGTAAGGAGAAGTAGCAGAAATGAGGACAGCAAGAAACTTAACATCAGGATTGAGGGTCACGAAGTAGATGAAGTTAAGGGATTGTGCTACCTAGGCAGTAAAACAAGTAATGAGGGACGCAGCAAGGAGGACATCAAAAGCAGACTAGCAATGGCAAAAAGGGCATGTCTGCCAAGAGAAGTCTACTAATATCAAATACTGACCTTTGTTTGAGAAACAAATTTCCCTGATTATACATCTGGAGTACATCGTTGTAAGGTAGTTTAACATGGATTGGGGGAAAACCGGAACACAGGAGAATCGAAGCATCTGAGATGTGGTACTACAGACTAATGTTGAAAATTAGGTGGACTGATAAGGTAAGGAATGAGGAGGTTCTGCGCGGAATCGGAGAGGAAAGGAATATGTGGTTGGTTCAAATGGCTCTGAGCACTATGGGACTCAACTGCTGTGGTCATTAGTCCCCTAGAACTTAGAACTATTTAAACCTAACTAACCTGAGGACATCACACACATCCATGCCCGAGGCAGGATTCGTACCTGCGAAAGTAGCAGTCGCACGGTACCGGACTGCGCGCCTAGAACCACGAGACCACCGCGGCCGGCGAATAAGTGGAAAACACTGATAAGGAGAAGGGACAGCATGATGGGACATATGTAAAGACGTGAGGGAATGACTTACATGCTACCAGAGATAGCTGTAGAGGGTAAGAACTGTAGAGGAAGACAAAGATTGGAATACATCCAGCAAATAACTGAGGATGTAGGTTGCAAATGCTACTCTTGGATGAAGAGGTCAGCACAAGAGAGGAATTCGTGGCTGGCCGCGTCAAACCAAACAGAAGACTAATAAAAAAAATATTTTTGGCCAAAGTCATGTAAAACTGTTTAAATGATATTTCCGCCATTTCACTGTACGATTTCGTTATTTCATATTTCTCTCACAGATTCGACATTAAGTTATTATCAGGTATAATATAAAATAAAGTAACACAAAATCGTACAGTCAAATGGCGGAATAATCATTATAATATTATTACATAATAATGGTCCAAAAATATGAAAAGATTGTCAACAACTGGTCTAGCCTGGCATTTGAGGAAGTCCTTTTACTTCAAGGTGGAAAGACCAACGTATGAAGACACCTGAATGTGTTACGTTCAACAAAAGTTGCAGGACGAACAAAATTGTTCCAAAATACATCCAGCTAGAAACCATCTACAATTGGCATTAAAGTGTTTTGTAGTTAAGGCCAAAATCATGACAGTAATTTAGCAATTGCGGGAATATCATTCAACTTGATTATTAACTTTATCCAACAAACACTCAGTGCTGATAGTTCTACCGTATTAATAACTTTGGCAACGCCGTAACAGCGACACATCAATGAAAAGAAAAAATGTGAGTACACGCGTTAACAATCTCATTGCCGTAACACATCATATTTTGCAACATGAAATTAAATAAATGACGAAGGATTACCAAATAAAACTTACTTTATAAATTGTAATAGAGAAAGTGTTGAAAACTTGAGCATTTTTGCCTAGTGGGTTAGTTGATTTTGTCACGCAGTACTGTTTCACTTTATAGACTAGGAGCAGGGTGCTAATACTGTTATAATGATTCTTGATACGTGAATTACCTTAGATACAAATATTCACACACTTGAGAATTTCATTGATCTACGTGTTAACGCAGCTCTATTGGAAATGTATACGTTCTCTGGCTCTGGCATGGCGCTGGTGCTTTCGTCAAACGATGTCCACAAATTGCAGTATTTGGCTCAACATTACTAGTCTGACATCGCCTCCGCCATCCGAGGCACCACCTTGCACGTCCGTCCAAAACAGACACTCACGCGTCGTCACCCTCCTCACCGCGCTCCGGCAGCTCCTGTAACCAAAGTGCCTTCACAGCCGATTTCTTTCACCTTTACAGAACAAATTTAATGGTTAATCTAATTCTTTATGAATAAAAGTGACCATACAGTGACTGTACACATTCATCTGGAAATAACAACCTGACCATTGTACTCTGGCAAGATTATTAAATATCTCATAGTTTGACTTTGAATATATACTGAAATTAATCAGTGGAAAGAAAATCATTAAAACTAACAGCAGTAGACGGCCATTGTTGATGGTTGATGCATCCTTGTTAGTGGTCAAATTGACTTCTATAAAACTGCGATAAAAAAATTAAAAATACCACCATCAGTTTTGCGGGGCTGGTGTCTGTTATATACGGGCGAAATGTAATCATAGCTTCGAGACTGTGGCCAGATCATTGAAGGTTCCGCACTTGCTTTCAAGTTTGCAAAACGCTTCTTGATAATCAGCAATTAATCTCACGGCGCTGTACCTAGTTGTAAATGAACAAATGGCAGAATATCAACTGCATTCTGCCATCACGTATGCACGCCACAATCCGCTAAGCTCGTATAGTATTTGGCTGTAAAAATAAAGCATTAAAACTTATCATGTGCCTATTAATACAACTGTTAAAATGGGAACCCATGAGATTTAACTAATTTACATCAGTTTAATTGCAAATGGATCTTACACCGCATTTGTCTACACAAAACAAAGATTAATCAAAGATACCCATGGAACGCAGCTATCGTGTGTACTATAGGCGTGAAAGCTAACAGACGAGAGAGGTCCGAGCAGGAACGCTCTTCACTTACTTTTAAAACAAAAGAAAAAAGTATTGCAATCGATAGCAAACAGCCACAGGCTGACTGTCACTGTATCGCTAAAATATTATTTATGAAAAAATAATTACCTTTCACAAAATCTATTTACGTAAGATACTTAGATTTTAAGTTATTTACAGTACATAAATATCTAAGTGCTCATTTCTGTGGTTTCAGTAGTTCTTGCGACATGAAATTACGTAGATCTGTCCATGTAATGCTTCTTTCGCTCCCACGATGGCATGAAGTTATTTTGTTTGTAACTGCTGAAATGAATTTATACAATGCTATGTAGACTCGTTGTCCTGCTGGTAGATGGCACTACTAAGTTTCATTGTTGTCTTGATGTTCGGCGGTTATAGGTGTAGAGTTTCGACGAAATGAATTTATATAATGCTATGTAGGATCGTTGTTCTGTTGGAAGATGGAGATTCAAACGTTTGTCTTTGTGTTTCGTCGCTCCACAACCCAGGGTGTGGGCGTGTCTTTAACGCGCGGGAGGCGCCACGCTGCCTTCCTCTTGAATGTTTACGTCTGTACCTCGCCAGCACCTGACTGGCTCAGCTCTCAGTTCTCTGTGGAATCTGACTCGCGCAGCGGACTTTCCCAGAAACGAGCTGCAGGTCGCTAACTCATTCACCAGTATGCGAGATTGTTTATGGAAAATATCAAATAGCAGAGTCAGTTGTTTGATAGTTGTTGCAAAACGTTGAGTAATACACATTGTAATTGATGACTGACTATTTTTCTGCGTAAATTTATTTTATGAATCATTATTTAGAAGTTTGCGTAAACTTGTATTGTTTATTTTTCTAAAGTCGCTAAGGAATATGTCGGTAGCTGGATAGACCACGTAGCACAAATCAAAGTTTGTTCATGGCCGTAGGAGTTCGCTTTTTTACTGTTCATACATTGCTCTAACCCAACATTTACAGTGCGCGCACGAGTGTCTTGTTATGCGTTTTTTTTAGTCACTCGCTCACGATAACAGTGTTGAATTTAAAACACGTACTCGTAGCACTCGTCAGGGTGGGCAGCGGCCGAATTGGTTGGCAAACGTTTATGCAAGCGCTAAGTTTGCATACGTACAGGTGTTTTTTGTCCTCTAGTATCCTATCGATACCAGGATGCTGTGTTTACTGTTTCGTCATTTATCTCTTCGCGTCGCAGCTTGGCGAAGGTGAGTACAGTCGTTTACTCTAGCCTCGCTTGTTAAACTTCCGTAGCAGAGCCTCACATTTAACTGTATTTGACAGTCGGTACTGTATTCCGAAGTGCGTTTTTCTCGGCTTTATAGTCTGTGCAATTTCACTTACAGAATTGTCTACAGAGAATTTGTCTCGTCCTTGCATTACTTCGTGTTGTGAAACTTTGATATTTACAATTTTACAATTTACAGATCTTACAATTCTATTTTATTTATTTTTATTTATTTATTTACTTTTTTTGTTTTGCTCTGGTTTTCACATATTAATTTTCTCCTGTGTATGATTCGATGGTCAGATACCTTTTCTTGTCGCACCATCTCATACATTTGAGTAGTTCGAGAGTAAACGTTTCGGACCCAATTTGTATAGATACGCCTATTAGGTGACACAAGGCTCCTAACTTTACAAGACGGAAAATTAAGTGACAAAGAGTCAGCAAAGACACAAACGGTCATGGTAAGGGATCATCCTTCACGTAAATAATGCACGGCTCATCCCTTTATAGATACCATGACATATATACACGTATGAGAAAAATGCAATAAATATACAAATAAAAATAGAGTGACATCTTATTTCTAATATAAATCACAAAAATGGAAAACAAGCATTACATTTTCTGTCCTAAACGTAACATTCGCTTGCTAGCTTCTAAAGCCAGCCACGAAATTCTGTACATACTTTGCACTCTCATGTAAACATACTCTTATATGGAATATGTATTTTACAGAAGTCTTTGGTTTTATATGGTGCATTGCTGCTCATTTTTGTACGTTGAAAGAATTGGCAGTGTTTGACATGTACTGGGTTTCTCTCGTTAGTCCCATATTTGTTTAAAATTGTTTGATTTGTAACAGACTTATATCTAGATTAATTTTCAAGACATGAATAAATTCCTTCATCATGACACTTCATCTTAAAAATTTTCAGCTTTCTGCTGATGAGGCACACTTTGTCAACATGGCATAGGCAAGAAATCTTTTTACACAGTACAAATAACATTTGCTTGTCAATCTGAGACAACACGAAACAGTATAAGATAAAAAAGGTTAAAATACACACTTAAGTATATGACAAAATAAGTATACAAACTAGTCTACAGACAAGTTTTCCAAAATGCGAAACATGTGCCTTTACTGGATAAATCTTTTCAGACCGTGGTGGTGGTATAACTCTTTGATTTTGTTTGTATTTGGACATGCCGTTCTTCATGAGATATGTTGACAGTTTTGACTAGACCGTAATACAGTATTTGCCACTACGGGTACAATAATTTTGTTTATGTTTCCAGCGTCAAGTACGAGACGCACGATCCCATCTGCTTTACTTACTGCTAATAATGGACTGCTATAAAGTGAAATGAGTGTTTCTATAATATTCCAGGCAAGCATCTTTTGATTCTCCTAATCATCTTGGTATTGAAGCTCTTTTTTCCGTGTTTGCTTTAACAATATATATGTTTTTGGATAGGGTCCGCCTTTAGCAAAACACAGTTTTGTTTTTTAACCCAGACATGTTTCACTGCAGTTGCAGCATCCTCAGTGGGCTTTTATTTTCCTTCTGTTAAAGATAAAGAACGTTCATTGTTGTTTTGTATACATGTAGTTATTAGTTTTAAAAACGTAATTATAGATATTTGAAAAAACACATAAATTATGAAAATCCATACCTTTTTACCACATGGTGTGGTTTTTCTGACGTCTTGTGTTTCTACAATGACCGACAGTTTGTCATCTGCAACCACTTATACCTTAAAGTAGATAAATTGTTTAAGCCAAAATTACGATTTGAAGAACTATGTTATTATTATGCCTGAAATTATTTAATTCTATGTGTGTGTGTGTGTGTGTGTGAGTGTCTATTTACATGGTGTTTCACTTACTCTTTTTTCGTCTTCATCACTGTCAAACACTGATAATTGAGTTGCCACTGCCACTGTCACTGCCACTCACTGTTTCACTGTTTATCAGCTATAAAAACAAAACATGGCTGGCAGTGGAACAGCTGGAGGTGTAAAAACAAGATGGCTGACAGTGGAACAGTTGAAGGTGTTCCTGGCGGCTGTTTTGAACCTTTCAGAGGTGACTGAGATATTTTTACTTTTTTTTTTAGTGTGTGTTTGTGTGTGTGTGTGTGTGTGTGTGTGTGTATGTAAAAGGGGGAGACAGAGAGAGAAAGAGAGGGAGAGAGAAAGGGAGGGAGAGAGAGATTTTAGGTTTCAGGATCTTTTTTTTCTGGTGGGTGGGGGAGGGGGGTTAAGATCTCTATAGGTTGGTTTTGTCTGTTAATTCTTTGAGGGCAGAGAACAGAGTGCCATTGCAGAGAGCTGTGTATTCATTTATTATTTGTTTGACTTCTACTATGGCTTTTTGTATCTGGTAATTTTCTTCGATTATCATTTTTTGTGAGGGGCTGTTGCTGCATTTGAAAATTTTCAAATCCGTGTTGATGTTTGTTAGGCTATGTTTGTTGTCCATGAGGTGTTAGGCAAATGTGGAATGACAGCTGTTACTTTTTAATGCTCTTTTGTGTTCTGTATATCTGGTATTGAAGTTTCTGGTAGTCTGTCCTATATAAACTGCTTTGCAATCCTGGCATGTTAATTGGTAAATACCAGATGTGTTGTGTTTGTCTGTGCTTGTGTTGGTTGTCCTTAGTTTTTTCTGTGTTGAGTTGTCTGTCCTGTAGGCTATTTTTATCCCTTGTTTTTTGAGTATGTTGCCTATTCTGTGTACTGTTTTGTTGTTATAGGTGAGAGTGAACCATCTGTTTGTCATTGTGGGTGTTTCCTTTTCATGTGTGTTTATAGGTTGAGGCTTTTGTTTTTGACTTTGTATGTTGGGTGTCCTTTTTAGTTTTGCTTTAATTTTGTGGTTTAGTTTATCTATAGTGTTTGTGTCATATCCATTCTCCACTGCTATTTGTCTGATTGTCTGCAATTCATTCTTGTAGTTGTTATCAGTGAGTGGGGTTTTGTTTAGTCTGTGTAGCATATATTGGAAGCTGGCTAGTTTGTGTGTAATCGGATGATTAGAGTCTTTGTGAATGGTTGTGCTAGTGGTGGTCGCTTTCCTGAATATGGAGAATTGGTGTTGGTTGTTGTGTCTGTATATTGTGAGGTCAAGGAAGTTTAGCCTTTTGTCATGTTCTGTTTCTATGGTGAATTTTATTTTTGGGTGTACTTTGTTTATATCACTGTGGAGTTGTTGGATGCGACTTGGTGTTTCATCTATAAGGCATATGATGTCATCTACATAACGGTACCAATATATTATCCGGTATTGTTTGGGTCTAACTATTGTTTCGAATATTTTATTTTCAATGTGATTGAGAAAGATGTTGGCTAGGACTCCACTGACTGGTGACCCCATTGGAAGCCCATCTTCTTGTGAGTAAAACTGATTGTCAAAGGAAAAGTAGTTTTGTTGTGTGATAAGTTTTAGGATGCTAGCTATTTCTTTTATGTGGGGTTCGGGAATTTTGGATTGTTCTTCTAATTGTTGTCTGATGATGTTGATGGTTTCAGTGGTGGGGATATTGGTGTACATGGATGTGATGTCAAATGATGTGAGTGTGGCTGTTGTGGGTATGTTGATGTCTTTGATTTGCTGTACCAGCTCTTCGGTGTTGCGTATGCTTCTGTTATTTGTGTATATGTAATGTTTCTGTATGTATGTGTGAATTTCTCTGGCTAAGTGGTATGTGGGTGCACTTCTGAAATTGACTACAGGGCGTATAGGAATGCCATCCTTGTGGAGCTTTAGTAGGCTGTTCAGTGTAGGTGCTTGGGGGTTCTTTTGTTTCAACCATTTTGCTTTCTGATTTGTGAATATGTGTGAGATATTTTTTAGGAGTTTTATTGTGTTTTTCTGGTATCTTTGTGTTGGGTCACTGGTTAGCTTTGTTATGTTATTGTCTTCCAGGAATTTTAAGGTTTTTTGCTTGTATTCATCCTGTTTTATTATTATCATGGTGCTGCCCTTGTCTGATCTTGTGATGAGTGCCTCATTGTTTTTAAGTTTGTCCTTTATTTTTCCAGAGGTTTTTTCTTCTTCAGTTTTTGTTCCTGTCAATATGTTGTTTTTGTTTTCTTTTACTATGTATCTTATTTCTTCTGTGATTAATTCTCTTGTCAGACCTGCATTGAAGTTTTGATTATTGTTTCTTTCTTGTTCTTTTATGATGTACTCACTTTCTGTGATAAGATTCTCCACTGTCTTGTGTGTGATGTGTGTGTTGACATTGTATTTTGGGCCTTTTTCTAGAAAACTTATTTCTTGGTTGGTTAGTGGTATGTCAGTAAGGTTTACCAGACGTTTGTGGAATGTGTGGTTTGCTTGCTTTCTATTTTTATGTGCATAAGCTTTGTTTTGTTTTAAAAGAGTGTTTAGTTTTTGTTGTTGTTTATTCCATTTTGATTTTATTTGTGTTTCTGTGTTTTGTTTGACTGTATTCATGATATCGTTGAATATTTCAGAGACTTTAATGTGATTTCCTAGTTCCAGGTGAATTTTGAATAGTTCAACATTGAGTTCTTGCTTTTTTGTATGTAGGTATCACAGCGTCCACAATGCGAGCAAGAAGAGCATCTAAATTTGGTGCCGGGGTTGGGTAGACAAGAGCTTTCAAATGCCCCCATAAATGAAAGTCAAGAGGGTTGAGGTCAGGAGAGCGTGGAGGCCATGTAATTGGTCAGCCTCTACCAATCCATCGGTCACCGAATCTGTTGTTATTAAGGGTACGAACACTTCGACTGAAATGTGCAGGGGCTCCATCGCGCATGAACCACATGTTGGGTCGTACTTGTAAAGGCACATGTTCTAGCAGCACAGGTAGATGGTGGTGGTGGTGGTGGTTTGTGTTTAACGGCCCGTCGACAACGAGGTCATTAGAGACGGAGCGCAAGCTCGGGTTAGGGAAGGATTGGGAAGGAAATCGGCCGTGCCCTTTCAAAGGAACCATTCCCGGCATTTGCCAGAAACGATTTAGGGAAATCACTGAAAACCTAAATCAGGATGGCCAGAGACGGGATTGAACCGTCGTCCTCCCGAATGCGAGTCCAGTGTGCTAACCACTGCGCCACCTCGCTCGGTAGCACAGGTAGAGTATCGCGTATGAAATCATTATAACGTGCTGCATTGAGCGTAGGTGGAAGAACATGGGGCCCAATCAAGACATCACCAACGATGCCTGCCCAAACGTTCACAGAAAATCTGTGTTCATGACGTGGATGCACAATGCGTGCAGATTCTGGTCAGCCCACACATGTTGATTGTGAAAATTTGCAATTTGACCACGTCGGAATGAAGCCTCATCCGTAAAGAGAACATTTGCACTGAAATGAGGATTGACACATTGTTGGATGAACCATTCGCAACCGTGTACCCATGGAGGCCAATCAGCTGCTGATAGTGCCTGCACACGCAATACATGGTACGGAAACAACTGGTTCTCCCGTAGCACTCTCCATACAGTGACATGGTTAACATTACCTTGTACAGCAGCAACTTCTCTGACGCTGACATTAGTGTTATGGTCAACTGCATGAAGAATTGCCTCGTCCATTGCAGGTGTCCTCGTCGTTCTAGGTCTTCCCCAGTCGCGTGTCATAGGCTCGAATGTTCCGTGCTCCCTAAGATGCCGATCAGTTGCTTCGAACGTCTTCCTGTCGGGACACCTTCGATCTGGAAATCTGTCTCGATACAAACGTACCGCGCCACGGCTATTGCCCCGTGCTAATCCATACACCAATGGGCATCTGCCAACTCCGCATTTGTAAACATTGCACTGACTGCAAAACCACGTTCGTGATGAACACTAACCTGTTGATGCTACGTACTCCTGTGCTTGATGCTAGTACTGTAGACCAATGAGTCGCATGTCAACACAAGCACCGTAGTCAACGTTACCTTCCTTCAATTGGGCCAACTGGAGGTGAATCGAGGAAGTACAGTACATAGTGATGAAACTCAAATGAGCTCTAGCATGGAAATTAAGCCTTTCCGGACACATGTCCACATAAGATCTTTTCTTTATTTGTGTGTGAGGAATGTTTCCTGAAAGTTTGGCCGTACCTTTTTGTAACACCCTGTATAAGTGCTCCCACCTTTAGCTGTAATACCTTCATTTGTGTAAACCATGGCTTCGCCACAGGAACAGGCTTCACTGTCCGATCTTATACGTTTTCAGACTCAGCAAATGACGCAACTGCTTGCTGCCAACAATGGACTTGTCACACTACTAACTGAAGCTACTTCGGCAGCTCCGACGACACCGCCTGTACCGACGCCGACGACGCCTCCGGCGCCGCCATTTCGTGCCTTCGGTCCTGACGTTGAACGCTGGCCAGAATACATCTCCCGGCTGGAGGCACACTTCGCAGCATACAACATACCAGGTACAGAGCGGCTTGCCTTGTTCATTACCAACTAAAACTTACGACGAAGTGATTGATGCTTTGAACTCCCACTCACTTGACAGTGTAAATGTGGTAGCTGCACGCTACAAATTCTTTCGTCTCCGGCGTGGCCCTATTCAGTCTAATAAATCATGGTTAGCGGACCTTCAGGGAGTAACATCTGATTGTGACTTTCCTTGCTCGTGTGGACGCTCATATGCGGATATCATGATTAGAGACGCTATTGCGCAGAATGTGGCGTAACACAGCATCCACGACCAAATCCTCGAATTTAAAAACCCGTCATTACAGGAAGTAGTTGACTTGCTAGGCAGACAAGTTACATTAGGCATGGCTACTTCTTCATTCGACTTCACACATAGTTGTGTGGGTACTGTTAGCGTGGCACAACACGTGCCCTCCTGCCTGGCCACAGCACAGCACGCCACGCCACGCAGCTAGCGTGGAAGTAAACAAGTTTCAAGCCTGGCACCCTCTAAGAAACTGAAATCATTTCCGAACTGCTTTCGTGCCCACCCACGGAACAGGTAGCCATCCCGTCAAGCACAATGTTATTTTTGTAATTAGAAAGGACGTGTTGAAGCTGTGTGCAGTAAGAGAGCCTCTAATTCACAACTTGTCTCCAGTTAGCGTGACTCGCGTGGGCGTCACCGTAACGGAAACCGCCGTGATCATGATTCCCATCAGCCTGTTGACGGTTGTTGTTGTTGTGGTCTTCAGTCCTGAGACTGGTTTGATGCAGCTCTCCATGCAACTCCATCCTGTCCAAGCTTCATCTCCCAGTACGTACTGCAACCTACATCCTTCTGAATCTGCTTAGTGTATTCATCTCTTGATCTCCCTCTACGATTTTTACCCTCCACGCTGCCCTCTAACGCTAAATTTGTGATCTCTCGATGCCTCAGAACATGTCCTACCAACCGATCCCTTCTTCTAGTCAAGTTGTGCCACAAAAACCTCTTCTCCCCGATCCTATTGAATACCTCCACATTAGCTATGTGATCTACCCATCTAATCCTTAGCATTCTTCTGTAGCACCACGTTTCGAAAGCTTCTATTCTCTTCTTGTCCAAACTAGTTATCGTCCATGTTTCACTTCCATACCTGGCTACACTCCTTACAAATACTTTCAGAAACGACTTTCTCGCACTTAAATCTATACTAGATGTTAACAAATTTCTCTTCAGGAACGCTTTCCTTGCCATTGCCAGTCTACATTTGATATCCTCTCTACTTCGACCGTCATCAGTTATTTTGCTCCCTAAATAGCAAAACTCCTTTACTACTTTAGGTGTCTCATTTCCTAATCTAATTCCTTCAGCATCACCCGACTTAATTCGACTACATTCCATTATCCTCGTTTTACTTTTGTTGTTGTTCATCTTATACCCTCCTTTCATGACACTGTCCATTCCATTCAACTGCTCTTGCAAGTCCTTTACCGTCTCTGACAGAATTACAATGTCATCGGCGAACCTCAAAGTTTTTATTTCTTCTCCATGGATTTTAATGTCTACTCCGAATTTTTCTTTGGTTTCCTTTACTGCTTGCTCAATAAACAGATTGAACAACATCGGGGATAGGCTACAACCCTGTCTCACTCCCTTCCCAACCACTGATTCCCTTTCATGCCCCTCGACTCTTGTAACTGCCATCTGACTTCTGTATAAGTATTTTACCCCTGCCACCTTCAGAATTGAAAGAGTATTCCAGTCAACATTGTCAAAAGCTTTCTCTAAGTCTACAAATGCCAGAAACGAAAGTTGGCATTTTCTTAATATAGCTTCTAAAATAAGTCGAAGAGTCAGTATTGCCTCATGTGTTCCAATATTTCTATGGAATCCAAACTGATCTTCCCCGAGGTTGGCTTCTACCAGTTTTCCATTCGTCCCTAAAGAATTCACGTTAGTATTTCGCAACTGTAACTTATTAAACTGATAGTTAGGTATTTTTCACATCTGTGAACACCAGCTTTCTTTGGGATTGCAATTGTTATATTCTTCTTGATATCTGAGGGTATTTCGCCTGTCTCATACATTTTGCTCACCAGATGGTAGAGCTTTGTCAGGACTGGCACTCCCAAGGCGGTCAGTAGTTCCAACGGAATGTTGTCTACTCCGGGGGCCTTGTTTCGACTCAGGTCTTTCAGTGCTCTATCAAACTCTTCACGCAGTATCGTATCTCCCATTTCATCTTCATCTACATCCTCTTCCATTTCCGTAACATTGCCCTCAAGTACATCGCCCTTGAATAGAACCACAGTATACTCCCTCCACCTTTCTGCTTCCCCTTCTTTGGCTAGAACTGGTTTTCCATCTGAGATCTGAGCTCTTGATATTCATATATGTGGTTTTCATTTCTCCAAAGGTCTCTATAATTTTCCTGTAGGCAGTATCTATCTCACCCCTAGTGTGATAAGCCTCTCCATCTTTACATTTGTCCTCTAGCCATCCCTGATTAGCCATTTTGCACTTCCTGTCGATCTCATTTTTGAGACGTTTGTATTCCTTTTTGCCTGCTTCATTTACTGCATTTTTATATTTTCTCCTTTCGTCAAATAAATTCAATATATCTTCATTCAGCCAAGAATCTCTAGCAGCCCTCGTCTTTTTACCTACTTGATCTTCTGGTGCCTTTACCACTTCATCCCTCAAAGCTACCCATTCATCCCCTACTGTATTTCTTGCCCCCATTCTTGTCAATTGTTCCCTTATGCTCGCCGTGAAACTCTTTACAACCTCTTGTTTAATCAGTTTACCCAGGTCCCATCTCCTTAAATTCCCACCTTTTTGCAGTTTCCTCAGTTTTAATCTACAGTTCATAAATAATAGATTGGGGTCAGAGTCCACATCTGCTCCTGGAAATGTCTTAAAATTTAAAACCTGGTTCCTAAATCTGTCTTATCATTACATAATGTATCTGAAACCTGTCAGTGTCTCCAGGCTTCTTCCGTGTATACAGCCTTCTTTTATGATTCTTGAACCAAGTGTTAGCTATGATTAAGTTGTGCTCTGTGCAAAATTCCACCAGGCGGCTTTCTCTTTCATTTCTTAGCCCCAATCAATATTCACCTACTACGTTTCCTTCTCTTCCTTTTCCTATTATCGGATTCCAGTCACCCATAACTATTAAATTTTCGTCTCCCTTCACTATCTGAATAATGTCTTTTATCTGATCACACATTTTTCAATTTCTTCGTCATCTGCATAGCTAGTAGGCATATAGACTTGTACTACTGCCGTAGACGTGGGCTTCGTGTCTATCTTGTCCACAACAATGCGTTCGCTGTGCTGTTTGTAGTAGCTTACCCGCATTCCTATTTTCCTATTTATTATTAAACTTACTCCTGCATTACCCCTAGTTGATTTTGTATTTATAACCCTGTATTGACCAAAAGTCTTGTTCCTCTTGCCACCGAACTTCACTAATTCCCACTACATCTAACTTTATCCTATCCATTTCCCTTTTTAAATTTTGTAATCTACCTGCCCGATTAAGTGATCTGACATTCCACGCTTCGATCCGTAGAACGCCAGTTTTCTTTCTCCTGATAACGACGTCCTCCTGAGTAGTCCCAGCCCGGAGATCCGAATAGGGGACTATTTTACCTCCGGTGTATTTTATCCAAGAGGACGCCATCATCATTTATCCAAACAGTAAAGTTGCACGCCCTCGGGAAAAATTACGGCCATAGTTTCCCCTTGCTTTCAGCCGTTCACAGTACCAGCACAGCAAGACCGTTTTGGTTAGTATTGCAAGACCAGATCAGTCAATCATCCAGATTGTTGCCCCTGCTACTACTGAAAAGGCTGCTGCCTTCAGATACACCTCCATTGTGGTTGCACATACGGTACGGCTATCTGTATCGCTGAGGCACGCAAGCCTCCCCACCAACGGCAAGGTGTATGGTCCATGGGGGGTGGGGGGTCTGGGAGGGTAATGCCATTAATTTAAAGCCTTCTGCTTCACGTGCTTTTTCGTGCGAATAAAGTTTTGCCAGCACTCCTTCTCGCATTCAGCTCGATGTGAGGAAACTTTTTGTGACTTTGAACATTTGTAGACGTTCTTTTCGCATACATCTCGACACAGTTGCGTCAGTTTCTTTGTTGAACAGATCGATGTATGACGTGCTTGGTCCGCCCCGGTTTCGCCGTTCAAATTCCACACTTCGTGCATTTACTGGACAGGAAACCTCTGATCGGCGTGTGTAGTTTGCAAGCCACGTATGGTGCAACGAACCGTACAGTGTCTTTTCATGTGCTCAGCTCTAGTGATGCTCCGAACATTTTTGGCACGTACGCGTTTCAACGTTTTGGCCCTCGCAATTCAGGACAATATACTTTGCATCAACGCTAGTGACCCTGGAATGTTGCCGCCCTTTGGGATGATTTTGCTGAACTCTTTTCTGATGGTCTTGGTTGCGGCACTGACTTTGCAGTGCATGTTATAGCGCACACGCCCGGCAGCGCACGCACTACGCGACGCGTTAGCTGCTGAACTTAAGCATTTGCTAGACAGTGGTGTCATTCCACCTGTTTCTGCTACACCATGGGCTTCGACTACAGTGTGTGTGAAGAAACTAAACGGTCGTCTCCGTATTTGTGCTGATTTTGTCTACAGTAAATCCTCAGACAGTGGGAGCTACGTTTTCCTTAACGCATCCTGAAGACATATTTGATAAGCTTGGTGCACGAAAAACTTTTCTACGATTGCCTTGACGAATAGTCGCAGCGCTATTTTGTGATCAACACCCACCTTGGATTGTTAAAGTATCGCCCCCTTCCGTTTGGTTGTACTTCGGCTCCTGCTGGTTTTCAGTCTTTGCAGTAGTTGTATGCCTCTCTCCCTGGTTGTTCCAATTACCTGTACGATATAGTTGTATCAGGTCGCATCCCTGACTTACATTTGCAGAATTCGAGTGCCTTATTTACTGTACTTTTGCATGCAGGACTCAAGTGTAACAGAGACAGGTGCAATTTTTTTTTCAAACTGAGATTAAGTCTTTAGGACATGTGATTAACGGATAGGGTATCCACCCCTCGCCGTCACATCTCAGTGCGATTAGAGACTTGCCAGCACCCAGGAACTTCAAAGAACTTCAGTCTGTGTTTGGAAAAATTACATTTTATATTCGGTTTGCATCGCCTTCGGCATAAGAGCGTTCCTTTTGTTTGGTCTTCGGAATGTGACGCTGCTCTCCAAAAGCTCAAATCTGCTTTGCTGAGTGATCCCTGTTTGATTACTTTAGATACCCTCCAAACCAGTTGTTTTGGCTGTCGATGAACCTTCTCACGGCATCGGCGCGGTTCTCTCATACCACATTAATTTTGTCGATCGCAGATCGCTTTTGCGTCTAAGTTGCTCAATTCTTCAGAGCAAAACTATTCTCAAATCTAGAAAGGAGCTTTAGCTACTGTATATGGGGTGACAAAGTTTCATAATTCTTTTTACGGTCGAAAGTTCTATTACGTCACAGACCATAAGCCTTTGACGTCGTCGTTGCACCCATCAAAGCCAGCTCCAGCCGGTACTGCACAAAAGTTGCAGTGTTGGTCTTTGTTTTTGTCTTACTACGGCCCAGCATAGCAGTGCTGATGCTTTCTCATCTGCCTATCTGTCTTGACAAAGTGTTTGATTATACCGAACTGTCCTGCATGTTTTTTGATTAGCAAGATAAGGAATTAGTTGATGGTGTACCGGTGGATTTTCGTCGCATTGCTTCAGCGACAGCAGCTGATTCTTCTTTGCAAGTTCTTTTGCAGTATATTCGTACTCAGTGGCCTCCATCTGCTACCCAGATTAGCGAATTAGTGACCTCCTTGTACGGCGTTCCTTTGCGCAATGTCACAACTTGTCTGTACACCACGGTGTTGTATTATTACGGACTGACAATGATTCAAATCGCTGTGAGCACTATGGGACTTAACTGCCGAGGTCATCAGTCCCCTAGAACTTAGAACTACTTAAACCTAACTAACCTAAGGACATCACACACATCCATTCCCGAGGCAGGATTCGAACCTGTGACCGTAGCGGTCGCGCTTCCAGACTCAAGCACCTAGAACCGCTCGGCCACTCCGGCCGGCAACTGAGAATGATCAGTCTCGTGTGATTGTACCTCGTTCGTCACCCATGGAGGTCGTTGCTCCGGCCTGGGTAGGTTTTCCGCGGGGTGTTTTCCTCACCCCGTCGCTAGCGGGTGGACAGTGTGCCCCGTCAGTTCCGCTGTCGGCCCCCTTAGTTGCGCCGTCCCTGGGTCCTTCCACCCGCCTTCAGATGCCCTATGCAACGACGGTGCGTCGTTTCAGGGGGGAGGGGTGTGGTATCGATAGATATGATGCCACGGCGAAGTTACAAGTTCTAGGAAACTTTAGCGACAGCCCCGGACATTTGCACAAGCCCCGCCCATTTACCCCCCTCCACACCTACCCCCCGCCACACCAACCAACAGGGCATCAATATGATCTTTGGTAGTCCTCGCCGCTGTTGTGTTTTTGTTCGTCGTTTTTTGTTTTACCGCGGTTGTTCATACTAGCGGTGTTGTGCTATTAATACTTCTTAGCAGTTTGTGTAATGCTGTCAAAATGAAACATAGGTATGCACTCTCAATAAAGTTATCATACACAAGGTACCTAATCTTGACTGTTGTAGCCAACTGCTGTCAAAACTGATATCTAACAGACATTAAAAGACGATAAGATGTGTTGCAATGACACTGACGAAATAATGTTCATATGTTTAACAATAGGCAGCTCTAAAGCTCTCAAACACTGAAGAAGAACTCAAAGTAATCTTGTGTCTGCTATAAGCAAGCAGTCATAAGAGTTCACGAGTAAAAATTCACCCATTACACAGGCAAATACTAATGAAGAATGTCACTGTATAAATATCTGACTGCTTGCACTACGCATTTCTACGTTATCCCACTCTTATATTCTTTACTCTTAATGATGTAATCAGAAACAAACCAAGACATCGACTTTGCCTTGTTTATGCACAACATTGACTTTAGACAATCGAGATAATGGACAGCATCCTTGACGATACTACCAATTAATATTTTCCAACAGCTTTTCTTACACTACGCAATGTGACGAAAATTTGCGCTCACTGCAGTTAACAAATATAAGTTTTTTTTGTATAGTGCAGATGAAAGCTCACGAAATAAATAAGACAGTGTGGATACCATTTGTATTTTTCTTTCTTTTTGATGTTTTTTCAACTGGCATATTAATGAACATATTTCTAATTCTTTTCACAATGGTACCGGAAAAACTGTATTTCGTACTAACTACTGATTTTTTCCCTTGTTATGACTGACATATCTGTGATACGAACAACCTTGATGTTGGAACATGCGGCAGACCATGGGCGGAGCTTAGGATATGGATTGGTGTGGAGGGGTGTAATTGGGCGGGAGTTGTGCACAGTCCGGGGCTGTCGCTAACGTTACGCAAAGTTCTAAGACACAGAAACCGACGACAGCGCCCTCTAGCCGGTGCTGTGGAGCTCTACGAGCGCCGCTCCAGATTCAGCCCATTTGTTTCTGAGTAGACGACCTAGCAACATTGTTTCTATTTCACAGTGGGCGAGCCACTACAGATCTTGCCTGTATAACTTTTGTGAGCTTTGATACATCCGGATTCGCACCTACGTGTTCCTCAGTGCAAAGGAACAGACCCACGCACCGCCTTCCAGGCGGCATACAAAAAATTTCGGCTGCATTTCCTGGCTCGGGCACAACTTCCACGCTTATCATTTGCACTTCAGCACGTATTTCTTGTTCGGTCTTTTTAGTTATTTCGGTATCTTTTTTAGAAACCCATTTCTGAAATGCCTTATCATACTTTTCTCTCTGGGCAGTTACCTCTTGTCGCCTTCTGACAGTGCTCAAGAGACAATTTATTCACTTCGCTAGTGAGACCCCAGACTTAGTCTCTGTTTCGAAATACTTGTTTTATTTTTGTGACACATGATAATTTATTTACCATACTGGGTATCTCACGGTATGTCAAGGTCAAATTTGGAATTTGTTTTGACTTCTTCCGATGTCGTAGTGATACCTGAATTTATATCTTCCACTATATTTACAATTATGTTCCGCGATTCTGATATTTAGCTGTTTTAAATTTTACGATTGTGCTTTCAGTTTATTATCAATTTCATCAGATTGTTGTTTAAGTCTGCCCCATTGTTCTTTGTTGCCGAAAATTTTATGATTGATCTGAGAATTTATTTCCAATGCTTTCGGTTTTGTGTCTGAATCTGTTTTCAGTTTCATCAGGTTGTTTTTTAATTTTAAAATCGATTCCGTCCGATTATTCTTTCGCAATAACTAAATTCTGTTGCGGAAAATTTTCAGACTGTATTTTGGCATTAGTTATACTTTGTTCTTTGACAGTCTCCATGAAACCCGTAGCAATTCCCGTAATTAAATTGTTTAATGGGGAAGCTGAGTGTACTGGAAGCATGACCGGTTCGCAGATTTCTGATTGTACATCCACTCCCTCAAGCAAGGCATTTAAATTTTCCAATCCAGATTCTGACTTTTCTGTATGAGAATCTGCCTCCTGTTCAGTCAGCTCGACTGCGTTGTCGCAATAGACTGGAGTCTGGTTTTGTTTCTTCTGATTTTCATCCAATCTTTTAGGCTTTCCGAGTTTTGTCACAGGTACTCGATACACTACGGGAGTTACAATTATTTGCACAAATAGAAATAATTACACACTTGCAAAAACAAGAAATACATACATAAACACTGCAGAAAAATAATTTACAGTTACGAAAGGCAAATTGTACGCGTAATTAGACAGCAGGACGACTAACTGTATAAGAGCAGCCATTTTGGCAACTTCTGATACAACTGTGTTTTATAAGAATGTTTTGTACATAAACCATAATGAAAATAATTCCTTACGAATCTTCTACTTAATGAGCAGCACATTAAGTGTGTGAATTATGTAAGAAGTTACCGAAATACAGTGCCGGGCTAGCTTTACTGGTGTCCCATACCTTCTTCACAGCATGGCGTGTGAAGACTGGAATGATTTTTCTGGTTTCTCGGATACGCGCCGGTTAACTTCAATTTTTATCCGTATACTATCTCCAGATTGTAGTTTAGTCCGTCCTCCCACAGACTGGAAACATGCAAGAGAACGAACAAATCTAATTTATGAATAATTTTACTGCGCCCCACGCTGGGCACCAAAAATGATGCGTCTGATCGAGTAAGAGTATTAAAATTTGTGAGAATTTGACTTGAATAGAAATTGAAACTAACCTCTGGAAAGAAAACCGATAGAATTAACTGCAGCAGATGGCCATTGTTGATAGTGAATACATCTGTTAGTGGCCAAATTGACGAAATAGTGGACAGATCACTGAGGGTTCCGCACTTGCCTTCAAGTTTGCAAAAGTCTTCGTGATGATCAGCAATTAATCTCAGGGACCCTATATCAAGCTGAAGATGAATAAACGGCAGATTACCAGTTATATTCTGCCATTGCGTCTCCGCGCTACGATCAGTTAAGCTCGTAACGGTCGTTGGCTGTAACAATAAAGCATTAAAACATTTCATGTGCCATGTAGCTTTTAAGAGAAATGGTAAATCGAGAACTCATGAGAATTAACTAATTTACATTAGTTTAATTGCAAATGGTTCTAAAGCTAACACACTACACATCGCATTTGCCAACAAAAAACATGTTAGACACGCAAGGAAAGCAGCTTTTTTAGTGCGTCCTTTCAGTCTAAAGGCTAACAGATAACAGAGAGGTCAGAGCAGGTTCCCTCTTCATTTACTTTGAAAACAAAAATACGTATTACACTCGATCACAATCATCCACAAGCTGACTGCCGCAATATCTTTCAAATATTATTTATGAAATGATAATTACATTCCAGAAAATTACTTTAGGTAAGCTATTTAGATGGTTCAAATGGCTCTGAGCACTATGGGACTTAACTTCTGAGATCATCAGTCCTCTAGAAATTAGAACTACGTAAACCTAACTAACCTAAGGACATCACACACCCATGCCCGAGGCAGGATTCGAACCTGTGATCCTAGCGGTCGCGCGGTTCCAGACTGTAGCACCTAGAACGGCTCGGCCAACCCAGCCGGCAGCTATTTAGATTTAGATTATTTACAGTATATAAATAGATAACTGTACATTTTTAGGCTTTCTGACGATTTTGCGACGTAAAGTTTACATGAAATTACAATGTTTCAAACCTTTACAAACGATGATAAAATGTCTTAACAATAAGCATAAATACGAATAACAATTCCAGAGTAATTATAATAGGAATAATTTTCACATAAAATAAATAAGAACTCTGACATAATGTACCTATATCAGCACTATCTCATGTGTTACCAGTAAATAAATGTAGAAAAGCATATGCCAGTCCGGAAGAATTTTAGAGTGATGTAATACAACTACGGCAGATGTGGCATAGAAAACCTCTCTTTTACACATTCTGATGTTTTTCATCAGTAGGAGGCTCTTACTGAATAAGATCAATAGATAAGATCTACAGAGCAGTGGCACGTTTCATCCCAGGTTCATTTACTAAGCATAGAGCAGCACTGGGATATTCAAAGAACTGCAGAGGCAGACTGAGAGAGGAATTGGAGAGCACGGAGAGGTTCCTCCCTCGCAAAAACATCACGTAAAACGAACGTAATGGTAATTAGAATTCATACGGTGGCTTGTCAGTAGTGTTTCACTGCGTCTTTACATTAGCTGGTGGAATATGAAACGCATTTCAGTACGTTTACATCATTGGTGGCAGGACACCAGAAAATAATTACTGGAAAATACTGGGAGTAACCAAGAGGAGGAACCTACAGTGGATTGAGCGCATAAAACCAAATGTAGGCCGAAGTGGATGCCAGACTGAAATTCATTGAGAGACTCGTGAGGAAATGCCATTCTTCCCACCAAAAAAAAGTATTTTGCAAACACTAGTTGCACAGACTTCAGAGAACTGCTTATTAGTCTCGAACCGTGCAGCCTGGATTAATAGGAAAACTTAAAAGATCCAAAGAAGAGTGGTGCGTTTCTTCACGAAATCGCTTAGCCGCCGTGAGATCGTTACGGAGATGCTGAAAGTCCAAAGACATACGATACATACGCGTTAATACTGAAGTTTGGAAAGAGTAAGTTTCGCCAATAGTTGGGCTACACATTATTGCCTCCCACAACATCACGCCAATTGCCGACAACAATCAGAACTTGGAGCGAATACGAAGGTTAACCCCCACTCATTATTTCAACGGCTCATCCGCTAGTGGAACGAGGCTGGGCAAATCAGATAGTGGTAGCAGACGTACACTGTCACAAACCATACGATAGATAGCGAAGTATATACGTAGATGCAGATGTAGAAGGGAAGAGCGGTTATGTTAGATTAGATTAGTACTTGTTCCTTAGATCATGAATTCGACACTTCATAATGTTGTGGAACATGTCATTTTAATAAAAGGTGTCCATACAAGATATTACATTAGACAAAATATTACATGACACTCAATAATTTTTTTGTGGAGGTTGGGAAATTACCCACTTACTATAAAGTCATCTAATAAGTAGGAGTTGACATTAAGAAATTCTTTTAATTTCCTTTTAAATGGCTATCTGTCAGACTTGCGATGCTATTAGGTAAGTGACCAAAGACATTTGTGGCAGCATAATTTACCCCCTTCTGAGCCAAAGTTAGATTTAACCTTGAGTAGTGAAGATCATCCTTTCTCCTAGTGTTGTAGCCATGTACACTGTTATTACTTTTGAATTCGTTCGGATCGTTAATAACTACTTTCCTAAGTGAATATATATATTGTGAGGCTACAGCGAAGATTTCTAGCTCTTTAAATAAGTGTCATTAATATATATTAAGAACAGCAGAGGACCCAAAACCGAACCTTGCGGCACCCCATTCTTGATTGTTCCCCAGTTTGAGAAATCACCAGTTTTTTGCATATTATGTGAACTGTTTATTTTAACTTTCTGCAATCTTCCAGTTAGGTATGATTTAAACCATCTGAGCACTGCCATTCATACCACAGTGCTTGTGCTTATCTAGAAGTATTCGATGATTTACACAATCAAAAGCCTTGAAAAGGGGTTGTTAACGTTACTCAAAGTACCGTCTATCTCTTATTGGAATACGACTTCTTGATTATACATTGAAGACTTTGTTTTCTCCGGGACACACATATAATTATCACTACCAGCCAGTAAAATGGTAAAAATAAGAGGACGGCATGCAGGAAATTTCTAATTGGTATTAAGATAAATATGCGCTTGGATGTGCAAATGATTTCGATTTCAGCGCATCTGTAGATTGTAGGAAGGAGTATTGCCACCTAATTCTTTTATAAGAAAAGATTATGAAGCGAATTTCTAATTACGATATTTCATCTAAATATTGTAAGTTTGCAAGAGGAACTCCACAGTGGTATGAATATGGTCTATCGAGATTACGTTTTACCGATCCACGATGTTGCTACTCGCTTTGTTTCCAAGATTTTCATACGAGTATGGAATTGAAGGGTTGAAGAGAGGCGTAATCTTCATCACTCCTGGGGGATCTGGATGGCCCAAAACGGATAACGCCTGAGAGTGCAAACATACAGTCCGCGCTGCCGTGCAAGGCCAAATAAGCGTGCTTGAGTGTGCAAACGGGCAGGTTTGCATCAAGACAAGTACCCAGAAAGACATTGCGACAAAGTTTAGAGCGCCAAGGACTGTTAGGAGTCAGGACTGAGAACGTTCTTCTGGCTTCCTGTAACACGGCGACAGAGATGTGCTGACACTGGTACGCCCAATAAAAAAAATGGGCGGAGGCGCAACACCACGTCGTCGTTTCAGACTAGTGCCAACTTCAGAACAGATGTATCGGTGCATGGAGACTCCGAGGACAATACGAGCCGACCACCTGGCGCGATGGTATGATGTGCCATTGAGTTCACAATAAGGCCACCTCTAGTTCGCATAGCCGGTAATTTGGAGTGGCATGCCACCAGTCCTTACCTACTACGCCTGACGAAGTCTCGTATAGTTGCAGTAAAATACCGCTTTTACATCAACCGTATGCTAGCCCCCAAAGTGAAATTCTCGCTTTGGGAACAATCAGGTGGATGAAGGAAACACAATTCATTTTCCAAAACGGTCTGAATGGAGAGTCTCTCAGATTCTAACGCTATCCACCTATTGTAAGTAATCCAGTTTTTATTTAACAGTGTGAAAGCACTTTTCTTTTTTCTCTTTCTTTTTTTTGAGTTGTTAGTCTTCTGGCCGGTTTGTTGCGGCTCGACACGAACTCCTCCCCTGTGGTAACCTCTTCATCTCAGGGTAGCACTTTCAGTCTACGTCTTCAATTATTTGCTGGCTGTATTCCAGTCTATGTTTTCCTCTACAGTTTGTATCCTCTATAACCCCTCCTGGTACTATGGAAGTCGTTCCCTGGTGGCTTACCAGATGTCCATTCATCCTGTCCCTTCGTCTTGATGGTGTTTCCCTAATATTCCTTTTCTCCCCGATTCTGCGCATAACCATCCCGTTCCTTATCTTATCAGTCCACCAGTTTCTCACCGTTCGTCAGTAGCACAGCTTCTCAGATGCTTCGATTCTCTTCTGTTCCAGTTTTCCCACAGTCCATGCTAACCAACCATACAATGTTGCGCTTCAAAGGTACAGTTGTGGGGCGGCGAAGAAGTTGTCGAATGAGTTGTTTGAATGTTCATTTCACGTAACAGACTATTGCCGATGCAACATATGTGGGACGGCAAAGAAGTCGTTGTTTAATGTTGAATGAAAGTTGAACATTGCCACCTTAAATCACGCGAGCCTGGCAACTAATTTGGTGGCCAGTCAGAAAGCGAAGGGAAACTTACTGACCTTAGTTCCCAGTCTGCACGGCCACATTCCTGTACAGCCCAGCTAAACAAAAAATATCCATAGTTCTTCACGGGATTAGGGCTGCTTCAATAAAATTTAAAGTTCCAAACAAGATTTTATTATCTTAAAGACTCACACAAATTACTCGAAACTTCTGAAAATGCTAAAGACATTAAATATTGTTAATTCAGCCAATCGTTTAATAGTTCAGAGGCGACTTCTACAGCAAGTTCCTCCCGAATAGCTCATTACTCTAACTAACGGTGCTCTATTAATAGTCCGCAATAATGTTAAAAAAAAAGATTAATGCTCGCCTTAAAAGTGGAGTTAGTCACCACTTGCCACGCGGAATTATACTTCACACGGACGGCACAATAACAGTTTGTTAACGAAGTCTAAACGATCCAGGACGGTATACAGTCCTCGCGATTTTCAATGTCCGTTTACATTGCTAAGTACGCGCATGTCACAGCCCGCTATGACGTCACCCGAGGCGAGGCGCGATCGGACGTTAAGCTCGCGTGGACTAGGCGTTGGTCTAATGCGGAGTGAGCTTACTACTGCCTCTGCCGCTCTTTTTATATAGCTCCGGCGCGTACCGCCAAGAGAGCATCTGTTCTTTTCGTTCCTATGCAGACGCCTGCAGCCAAAATGATCGCTATCCCAGGCACATAATCTTAAATATCACATTTAATAATAGCTTTACAAACTTCTCAATTTTTGTATACATACATCTGAGCAGTACAGAAGCACGTAGAAAATCTCAGCCCGCTAAAATTAAAACTTTACTCTCTAGAATTTTTACAATGGAACTAACGGTAGATTGTTACCTCTGAACCATAGCTTTATCAAGACTTGTATCAGCTGTTAATTATGCTACAAGACTAAAACTTGGTGTAGCTTTGTTAATTGTCCTATCTGATCATTGGTCTTAAAGAATTTGTTTTATCATTAAAATTTAAAGTACTTAATCTATAATGCTTATGTACATTTTACTCACAAAAATAGTTTTTACTAAATTACTAAAAAACTAGAAGAGGTAACTGATTGTGGTATTTCCATTATTATTATTAGGGTGAACTGAAGCATCCTACCAATTTTCAATATTGTAGCTCTATTATTTCGCGCCTCTGATTTTTCCGAAAAACGCAGATTCTGGAGTCAATTTTAGTTTTATGGTTTTGGAAACCAGCACCACTCATTAATGACTTCTTACTGCACCTTCTCACCAAATTTTGGCTTCCTAGCGTCATTATTTAGCGCCTCCTATTTTTCTTTCAAAACGTGAATTTTACGTAAACTACTAATTTTATACCATTAAGATTTGTTACCTGAAACATTATTACATAGAACTATACTTTAACAAAGTTTTACACACAAATCTTAATTTTTACTTTTATGTTAAATGTGGTGCAATACTATATGCAGGCGCGTTACGATGACGTGACGCTACTAGCAGTAAACTAGGGTAAGTCCCGTGCACTCGCTCGCCTCTGTATCTTATACATGATACAGCGCTTGCTTTGCTTCATCACCCCCTTTTTAATTTTCGTGAAAATCTATTTTTGAACAAAATTAAATTTCTAAAAGAACAAACAAGCGATGGATTACTTTAGTATACCTCTTTCAACTTAAGTTGCTTCTTCTTAGGAAATTCCTTATTACTACATACACAAAATAACCATACTCATATACACATAGAAAACCTAGTACAGAAGACATTCACAAATTATTTACATACATTTACATGGAAATATAAATTTTTCAATGGTTACAAAATAGTTATTTTTTTTTCTTTAAAATCAGTCTCTTCCTGAAAAAGAAAATACACACGACTTTTATCACTGCAACGCACTCACATTTTTCTTTTACTATAATACTCGGCACTGTGGTGGGTGTCCTATTGTAACACTCATTTAATTTCACTGATTGACAAAATTGTGGGAGGAAATTGTATTCACTGTGGTTTGCGTCTCTACTTCCAATCTCCCTACCGCTTGTTGTCAGTCATTCATGCAGCCTGCATGTCCCTGAGAAACAGACAATACAGTCTAAGTTTCTGTTTTCAACTTATATCTAAGGTAGGACAAAGTACATTTTATAGTTTATATTCTGGCACTATTTTACTAATTGTGAAGTTGTCAGAAAGACATTTAGCACTAAGTCGTATCTGATACAATAGCTCCTACTTTCTTCTTTCATAAATAATCTTTTAGGTTCCTAAATAGTGAAAATTCTTTTAGCAAATTAATATATTAAGATCTTGCTTCAACTTAGAAAATTGAGTAACCTTTTAGTTTTAATGTACTCTGGCTTAATTATCGTATGGATTAGTTCATCAAAGAAGTCATTTGCTGACCAGCACTTTGCTTTATTGTATGAATTACTAAAGAAATTAGTTATTTTCAGTATACCGATTCCAAATTTCTGCATTTTCCAATATTTGTGTGTTTCTGTTGTCTGTTTAACTATTTATTTGCCTCAAGCAAGATTTAGCGTTTTTCACCATTTCACGAGACGTGAGGGAATTATTCTTTAATCCTACATCATTTACTTCAATTTACTTACTTCACTTCTTCACCTTATTCATTTTCTCCCTTTTCTTCCAGATTCAAAATACTTCATTTCTCCACTTCTTTCTCCCTTTTCCTTTTGTCAGCCTATTGACGTCCTGTTTCTATATATTTGGTGCGATCCTCACACCACTTCCACACATCTCCATTTATTTAATTCTAAAACGCCATTGCTTGCCTCTATGAGCATTACCTTCTTACGCTGTTTTCCTTCAGACAACCTTATTTCTAGCAACATACTACCTTCTGCATAATCTCATGGATTATTCATATTCATACCGTACTTCGTATACTGCAAAGTGTCTCTCTTAGTTGTAGTTTCTAACCCTTTACAATTACATGAAATATTTTAATTTATTTATTTTAGCCATGTTTGCCTCTTATTGGTACTCAGACTTTTGTTTTGCCATTCACTAGGTAGATCCTTACTAAGAATACTTAAAACCTAATAGCATATATACAACATGAAGACATATGTGATTCTTACCTGTTATGCTAGACCAGAAGAAGGGAATGAAACTTGAAAAGGAAATAAAGTTTCACCCAGCTGGGACTGCACGGTACGCCAAACCGTGTATCCGCCAAAGAGTGGCAGACTCCCTACAGTAATTAATTACTGTTAATTTTAAATTCCTTTAGATCCACAATATTTCTTAGACCTAGTTCTCTCTTACTCTTTGGATATTCCAAACGATAGGCATTTGCATGAGGTTTACTTACTATTCTAAATGGTCCATGATATACATGCATAAACTTTTTAGTTTCTGCAGAAATTTTCTTTGATTTTTCTTTTGTTTTGACCTGCACTAGCTCACCAATTTTAAAACTAGTGGGGGAAGCCCTTGCTTCACTGCCACTGTCAAGCAGACAACGCACAGTGACTCCTGATATGTTTACTTTGATAACAGGGTGAGTTATTTTACATTGAACAGGTTGCTCACACACCTCGTCTAATAAATCTCGTTCTATGTTCTTCCAGCTAAAGTAATTCTGATCAGTTGCAATTACATTTACATTTACATCCTGGGGCTCATCATGCTCTATAATCTTAGCTGCTTTCTCTAATCTGTCCACTAACTTTAAATCGAAGCATCTGACGACTTTTTCTACTTTTGTTTGCTGCACATCAGCCAAACTATCCTCTACCTCTGAGCAACTGCGTCCCTGCGCAATATTGCTGTTCATAAGAATGTCGTCACCTTCAACCATTTGTGGCACGTTTACACAGCTACTAGATTCTTTCACCTCGTTACTATTTCTACCCCCTTCATTCATCATTTCCTCCTCTCTAAAGTTTTGCAGTACTGATTCTACTTCTGCTACTTCTACTTCAGCTTTTAGATTGCCATTTTCATCGAAGATGTAAGCTTTTACTTCATCATTATTCCCATCAGACTCAAACCCATTATCTACCTTGAGTTCCTGTTCTTCCTTGACCCATTTTTCTAGTGTATCCAAAATACTATCCACTATTTTGTGAGAGTGGCTTAACACATCACTGGTATTATCTGTATTTATTTCGTCATCCATGTTGTCTGTCTGTGTATGTTGGCTGATTGTCTGTGTTTCCGTTACTGGCTGTGTTACTGTTACCGCCTGTTGAGCGCCAGTTTTCTCATAGACGGGATTTAGTTTCCCACACGCGGCCTGTTGTGTTCATCTGTGACACCACTAGATATAGTAGCATCATGACTCCCTTCTTGTCTTAATGGCATAGTATTTACTTCTCCACTTTCGTCATAGTAGTTGTTACGAAAGCGTGGTGAGTATCTACCCCCTCTTCCTCTGCCACGGCTTTGGTTTCGATAGTTTGTTTTGGTGTGCCTAACTTCCATATTTCTAACGTTCACGTTTCCATTATTTTGTACGTGATTGTTAGAAGATTTGTTATTCTGCTGCACCTGCTCCTCAGCAGCAGCTACTCTTTCTACTCTTTCCAGATATTCAATAAATTTGTCTATATTATCTCTAGGGGCGGAAATGATCCTCTTCTGCCAGTACCACGGCAGCTTACCTTCTAAACCCATAATGATCATATCTGGCTTCATCTTTTCTGTCAAATGTGACAGTCTTGAAACCCACTTCCTAGCGAAATCCTTTACTGATTCACGCCCTGGGAAAAACTTCTTACCACTCCAGAATTCCCTTAACACATCATTTTGATTGTTATGTGACCAGTATTCGTTGAGAAATGCAGACTTAAATTCAGATAAAGTTTTACATTTGATCATTACATCCGCTGACCATCGCAAAGCATCACCTGACAAATGACTTCTTATAAATGAAATTTTTTCTCTTTCTGACCAAGTGTTGGGGAGAACATCCTCAAAGTCATTCCAAAATTCAAGAGGGTGAATGTACTTATCAGGATCAAAGCGCAAAAACTGTCGACACCCTATAAAAGCGGCGTCAACTGAAGTCACATGCTGTACAGTAGAATGACTAGAATTAACAGAGGTTACTCTATTTTCTAGGTTAGCAATGTTAGTATTTAATTCCTCTACTTGTGACTCTACTGCTTCTATCCTGGCAGAACATCTTTGTTCCACTGCACCACGAATTTCGGTACAGGTTTCTTTTACTTTCTCAATGTTTTTCTGACAAGTATCTACTTTAATTTGTACCTCTTTAACTTTGTCAGAGCAAAGTTTGGACTCGTTGCTCAATCTTTCGGACAACCTCACTTCCAAAAGTTCATCTGCCTCTTGATAATTTTTTTGAATTTGATCTATTTCACATTTGAAAGTACTATGTATTTTAGTTAACTGTTGCCCTACTTTTACTTGAATGTCATGATGAATAGCATCTATCTTATAATTCAAACTATTCCATTTTGATTGCAGTTCTTCTTTTAGTTCTTTATTACTAACCTCAATTTTATTCTCCAACTTTTTATTACTATTTTCAATTTTAGCCTCAATTTTATTTTGGTTTGATTCGAGTTTGGCAAACAGTATTTGCATCCAATCCGGAGCTTCTACCTTGATACTTTGTATCTCTTGACTTGACTGAGCTGGAGATATATTGAGCTCAGTTTCACTACCTGACAAAGTTAGCAACTCTACTGGCTCCCTTTTGACTTCTATTTCACTTATTGATTGCATCCCTGCACTCTCATTTAAATTAAAGTCATAATTTACTGGTGACAAATTACGTTCTAGTTCAATATTTGAGGGATTAATGGAACCATCCTCATTAAACTCAATTCCTGATCCTGAGGATTCTTGGTCAGAGACCGGTTCCCTTCTGAAATGAACACTACTTTCCATATCTTTTAGTTTGTTAGCAGCAGTTAATAAATATTTTAAAAGTCTTTGACTTAACTTAAATGCTTGATTTCGACGAATGATGTCGTCGCGGTGTACCAGCAATCGTGATGCGACGCGTCGCGACGTATTGAAGGCAGCAGCAGCAGCTGTAGCGTCGAGTACCGCCACAGGAATCGCCTACTGCAATAGCTCCAGGGGGGGGCAGCAAGGCACCGTTGACCGCTCGGCGCAGCCGGCAGCTGTCTCGCAGATCAGCGCAGCTCCGCGATGACGCACCGTCTTCCTTTAGTCTCAGCGCCGTCGGCAGCCGCGATCCAGCATCGTCGCCTTCCTCACCATCGTCACTAACCAACGTACAGCGGTAGACACTTATTGTTATACACTACACCCGCCTTTACTGGTAACACTGTTCCCACACTAGTTCAATTCAGTGTCCTGTTATTGCCTACCGAGTTCGTTAATTTATACCAATCGCTTTCACACATCGAGCACTTTTATTTGCTTTTAATTCAGTTTTCCCGGCCGATGCACCATATGTGGGGCGGCGAAGAAGTTGTCGAATGAGTTGTTTGAATGTTCATTTCACGTAACAGACTATTGCCGATGCAACATATGTGGGACGGCAAAGAAGTCGTTGTTTAATGTTGAATGAAAGTTGAACATTGCCACCTTAAATCACGCGAGCCTGGCAACTAATTTGGTGGCCAGTCAGAAAGCGAAGGGAAACTTACTGACCTTAGTTCCCAGTCTGCACGGCCACATTCCTGTACAGCCCAGCTAAACAAAAAATATCCATAGTTCTTCACGGGATTAGGGCTGCTTCAATAAAATTTAAAGTTCCAAACAAGATTTTATTATCTTAAAGACTCACACAAATTACTCGAAACTTCTGAAAATGCTAAAGACATTAAATATTGTTAATTCAGCCAATCGTTTAATAGTTCAGAGGCGACTTCTACAGCAAGTTCCTCCCGAATAGCTCATTACTCTAACTAACGGTGCTCTATTAATAGTCCGCAATAATGTTAAAAAAAAAGATTAATGCTCGCCTTAAAAGTGGAGTTAGTCACCACTTGCCACGCGGAATTATACTTCACACGGACGGCACAATAACAGTTTGTTAACGAAGTCTAAACGATCCAGGACGGTATACAGTCCTCGCGATTTTCAATGTCCGTTTACATTGCTAAGTACGCGCATGTCACAGCCCGCTATGACGTCACCCGAGGCGAGGCGCGATCGGACGTTAAGCTCGCGTGGACTAGGCGTTGGTCTAATGCGGAGTGAGCTTACTACTGCCTCTGCCGCTCTTTTTATATAGCTCCGGCGCGTACCGCCAAGAGAGCATCTGTTCTTTTCGTTCCTATGCAGACGCCTGCAGCCAAAATGATCGCTATCCCAGGCACATAATCTTAAATATCACATTTAATAATAGCTTTACAAACTTCTCAATTTTTGTATACATACATCTGAGCAGTACAGAAGCACGTAGAAAATCTCAGCCCGCTAAAATTAAAACTTTACTCTCTAGAATTTTTACAATGGAACTAACGGTAGATTGTTACCTCTGAACCATAGCTTTATCAAGACTTGTATCAGCTGTTAATTATGCTACAAGACTAAAACTTGGTGTAGCTTTGTTAATTGTCCTATCTGATCATTGGTCTTAAAGAATTTGTTTTATCATTAAAATTTAAAGTACTTAATCTATAATGCTTATGTACATTTTACTCACAAAAATAGTTTTTACTAAATTACTAAAAAACTAGAAGAGGTAACTGATTGTGGTATTTCCATTATTATTATTAGGGTGAACTGAAGCATCCTACCAATTTTCAATATTGTAGCTCTATTATTTCGCGCCTCTGATTTTTCCGAAAAACGCAGATTCTGGAGTCAATTTTAGTTTTATGGTTTTGGAAACCAGCACCACTCATTAATGACTTCTTACTGCACCTTCTCACCAAATTTTGGCTTCCTAGCGTCATTATTTAGCGCCTCCTATTTTTCTTTCAAAACGTGAATTTTACGTAAACTACTAATTTTATACCATTAAGATTTGTTACCTGAAACATTATTACATAGAACTATACTTTAACAAAGTTTTACACACAAATCTTAATTTTTACTTTTATGTTAAATGTGGTGCAATACTATATGCAGGCGCGTTACGATGACGTGACGCTACTAGCAGTAAACTAGGGTAAGTCCCGTGCACTCGCTCGCCTCTGTATCTTATACATGATACAGCGCTTGCTTTGCTTCACAGTCACAGAAATTTCTTCCTCAAATTAAAGCCTATGCTTGATAATAGTAGAGTTCTCTCGGTCAGGAATGTCCTTTCTGAAAGTGCTAGTCTGCTTTTGATGTCCTCCTTGCTGCGTTCGTCATGGACTATTTTCCTACCTAGGAAGCAGAATTCTCAACTTGATCTACTTCATGACCACCAATCGCGATGTTAAACTTGTCGCTGTTCTCATTTCTGTTACTTCTCATTACTTTTGTCCTTCTTCCGTAGACTTTTCATTCCATTCAGCAGAGCCCGCCATCTTCACTTTCAATGAGAATAGCTATGTCATCAGCGTTTCTTATCATTGAGACATCCTTTCACCCTTAATTCCAGTTGCACTCTTCAACCTTCCTTTTACATCCATCATTGCTTCTTCTGTGTATGGATTGAACAGTAGGGGCGAAGAACTACATTTTTGCCTTACATCATTATTAATCCGACCAACTCCTTCTTGGTCTTCCACTCTTGTTTGTTGTACATGTTGTATATTACCCGTCATTCTCTAGAGCTTCTCAACAGCTTCTCTCAGGATTTGGAACATCTTCCACTATTTCACATTTTCTAACGTACGTCATATGTTACGGAACGCCGCAAAGTAGCAATTTGCGTGGCTAGTCAAAGCTTTCAGCCATTGTCAGTTGATAGAAAACCATCGCCAATAGATGAAACGACCGTCGACAATGATGAATGTCGTGTCTGTGTTAAGTCGCAAACTATGCACCTGAAGATGCAACTTCTAACCTGCGTAACCGGTTGTGTGGTTTTATAAGTGACCTGAACAAATACAGTTACAGCAGACACTGGGAATTTCACACAGTTCAATTTTAATAGTTCTAACCCCTATATTTAAAAAAAAATTCGCTAATGAATGCAATCAAATGTAAAAATTTTAGCTGTGGCTGCCCCAGTTTTAAAATTGTCTGTAACATTCTGATTGAGCTGCTGTTTCAAATACTTGATTCGTATGCTACACATACTTCAATAAAAAGACTAACATTCTACATTTCTACATGAATTTCCCTCAGGGTCGATTTCCTCAATTACACAGTACGGTTTCAGGTGTAATATCAATATTGCATTCCAGTTTCGTCTATTACCAACTGCTTTCAACAATGGGAAACAAACAGGCGTTTGAGAAATTCATTTTCAGATGGTAACCTAAATTGCACGCAATATCTACAATGCACACACGCTCTTGTAAAAGGGAACAAGAACGAGAAGGTAGAGAGTGGCAGAGATGATGAAAAACCGTTACATGTGTAAAGTCTGATTAAGAAATATGAGGAACGCGTATCTTGGAGGCGTAAATACAGCTACACTTTTTAATGAAGGCAGGTTAGTATTATCACAATTACAGTACACGACATTATTCCTCATTCTTTTGGCTACAGAACCCTACGTTTCGGTCATAACCTCTATTCAATGGGACGGCCTTACCCTGCTTTAATGGGAGAGCGTGTGTTCCAGAATCCTGCCCCTCTACTATTGGACGTCGGAGGCAACCGTCTCTCTGCATTAACACTCCAGAGTTCGCGAGTGATCTCTCAGATAAAAAGCTACGTATGGTCGTACTAGGCGGTCCGCGCGTGTGAGGACCAAGGCCCCCCTCACCTGTTCCTCTACCTAGTTGCGGGACGAAAGCCAGCCGTGCGGTGACTTCGTCCGCTTCTGTTTGATGGGTGTGAGGCCGTTTTGTACCACAGAGATACCACGCGACTATATTATCACGTAAGTGCACTGTGTTTGCTTTCCGATTTTGATGCTTGTTGCAAGTCGTTTACATAATGATGTCTCTCATGTGTAGTCATTCAATCGCCGATAAAAAAAACCGTCATTGTGATTTCCAGCATGCATGTGGTTGGAGTGATTCACGAAGAAACGGAGGACAAAAAGAAAAGAAAAGAAACGGATGCGATTACCTATTATAGGCGCCATGAATGTGGACATGGTTGACAAAATGTGTTCTGCGTACAATGTTCAAAGAGGCACAAAACGTTGGGCAATGGTTTTTTTTTTTTTTTTTTTTACGAGATGTTGAATGTTGCTGGGATAAACGGGCAGATCGTAAGATTGTATGTCTAGGCAACGGAATCGAAATGCTGGCCCGCCAAATCGTCCTCCGTAATCCGGAAAAAAGAACTAATAAGAGGCCAGATGCTAAAGCGTTCGTTCTGCCGCGCTTGCCTCGCACCATTTCATTCCGGCTTCGCGAACTTCTTCCCCAAACTGGAACACCTGCGTCACTCAGTAGCACACCTGCCACCGGCAACAAAACGCGAAAGCGATGCCAAATATGTTGGGCGAAGAAGACTTCAAGACTCACTCAGTACCACTGCAAAGGATGTGGTCAAAATTTATGCCTGCAACACTGTGGAATGTTTTAACCCTATGGTTGTGACGTTGATCAAGACATCTAAAGCGATGGCTGATGATTCATCTTCCGTTTATATTTTACTTTCTCTGAAAGGGACGTTATTTTGTATTAATTCCCTACCTGTTTCATTACTATATTCTAGGTACAGATACTGTATGCTGAGTAAAGTTTATAAATGTTAATACATAAAAGTTCTACACTCCTGGAAATGGAAAAAAGAACACATTGACACCGGTGTGTCAGACCCACCATAGTTGCTCCGGACACTGCGAGAGGGCTGTACAAGCAATGATCACACGCACGGCACAGCGGACACACCAGGAACCGCAGTGTTGGCCGTCGAATGGCGCTAGCTGCGCAGCATTTGTGAACCGCCGCCGTCAGTGTCAGCCAGTTTGCCGTGGCATACGGAGCTCCATCGCAGTCTTTAACACTGGTAGCATGCCGCGACAGCGTGGACGTGAACCGTATGTGCAGTTGCCGGACTTTGAGCGAGGGCATATAGTGGGCACGCGGGAGGCCGGGTGGACGTACCGCCGAATTGCTCAACACGTGGGGCGTGATGTCTCCACAGTACATCGATGTTGTCGCCAGTGGTCGGCGGAAGGTGCACGTGCCCGTCGACCTGGGACCGGACCGCAGCGACGCACGGATGCACGCCAAGACCGTAGGATCCTACGCAGTGCCGTAGGGGACCGCACCGCCACTTCCCAGCAAATTACGGACACTGTTGCTCCTGGGGTATCGGCGAGGACCATTCGCAACCGTCTCCATGAAGCTGGGATACGGTCCCGCACACCGTTAGGCCGTCTTCCGCTCACGCCCCAACATCGTGCAGCCTACCTCCAGTGGTGTCGCGACAGACGTGAATGGAGGGACGAATGGAGACGTGTCGTCTTCAGCGATGAGAGTCGCTTCTGCCTTGGTGCCAATGATGGTCGTATGCGTGTTTGGCGCCGTGCAGGTGAGCGCCACAATCAGGACTGCATACGACCGAGGCACACAGGGCCAGCACCCGGCATCATGGTGTGGGGAGCGATCTCCTACACTGGCCTTACACCTCGGTGATCGTCGAGGGGACACTGAATAGTGCACGGTACATCCAAACCGTCATCGAACCCATCGTTCTACCATTCCTAGACCGGCAAGGGAACTTGCTGTTCCAACAGGACAATGCACGTCCGCATGTATCCCGTGCCACCCAACGTGCTCTAGAAGGTGTAAGTCAACAACTCTGGCCAGCAAGATCTCCGGATCTGTCCCCCATTGAGCATGTTTGGGACTGGATGAAGCGTCGTGTCACGCGGTCTGCACGTCCAGCACGAACGGTGGTCCAACTGAGGCGCCAGGTGGAAATGGCATGGCAAGCCGTTCCACAGGACTACATCCAGCATCTCTACGATTGTCTCCATGGGAGAATAGCAGCCTGCATTGCTGCGAAAGGTGGATATACACTGTACTAGTGCCGACATTGTGCATGCTCTGTTGCCTGTGTCTATGTGCCTGTGGTTCTGTCAGTGTGATCATGTGATGTATCTGACCCCTAGGAATGTGTCAGTAAAGTTTCCCCTTCCTGGGACAATGAATTCACGGTGTTCGTATTTCAATTTCCAGGAGTGTATTTCTAATTTTCATAAATTAATGTTTTGTTGCTAATATTTAACGCCTACTTGGTTTGTTCTGCGTTTTGTTTACTTATTCTCCCCAAGATCTGATGTTAATTGAAGGTAATGGTGCAACGTTGGTCCTGTATCTCGCAAATTCAACGCGACCTCCTATGTTCCTCCTAGTGACGCGTCCAGTGGAGGGTTAATAACCCATCATCCGCCTACTGCTTCCTGCAGAGTGCATCCTTCATGTGGCGAAACAGATGGAATTTAAAATCTTCTGAGTTATTAGGCCGCGTCATGTTTCTTCTAAAGTATTCGACGTTCCGACCACTACTGCTAGCAGTAGTAGACACCAAAAGATCCTGAGGAAGACCCCAGAAGAGGGATCGGAACGTTGAACATTTTAGAAGAAACATGACGCGGTCTAATAACCCAGAAGATTTTAACTTCTGTGACAACGGCCACGAAAGCCTGCACACTTACATAAAACAGATGTAAATCGGCAGGCGGGGTAGCCAGCTGGCACACACCCGAATCGGTAGACGAGTGTGTCATCACTACCAGCAAAGAGTCCCATTGAGCAGCGGGGTGTATGACTGTAATCCGTCGATCGCGTCGAGTGAGAGCGTCCACACGTTCCAACACTGCACGAGTCACAGCTGTGCGCGGCCGGCCGACACGCGGGAGATCGGACAGGTTTGCGCGACATTGTTGCAGTCGTGACAGACGCCTCGCCCAACAAATCATCACGCATTTGTTTGGTCTCAGGTCTCCGTAGACATTCTGGAAGCGCATCTGAATATCTGTGATGTTCTGGCTATCAACTGAACAAAACTCAATGACATCTGTCTACTTGGAACGCACCTTCGTTACGAACGCTGCTTTGAAAACTATGTACAGCACCATCGGAACTACATGAAACTATAGATGATGAAGCAGGAATATTCCATGATGTTCCGCAAAAACTTGCGCATTTTTTCAACCGAAACTGGCCAAGGTTCAAATGGCTCTGAGCACTATGGGACTCAACTGCTGTGGTCATTAGTCCCCTAGAACTTAGAACTACTTAAACCTAACTAATCTAAGAACATCACACACATCCATGCCCGAGGCAGGATTCGAACCTGCGACCGTAGCAGTCGCACGGTTCCGGACTGCGCGCCTAGAACCGCGAGACCACCGCGGCCGGCACTGGCCAAGGAAAAAAGATATGTTGCATTACTTACTGAATGCCGCTTGAACTTAATAATTAAAGGATTCGGCAGCTTCGCGCTTTTAATTTGTTTAATTTATAGCAGTTAAGCCTCAATTATAGTGACTACAAAATTCTAGTTGCACAGTTAATTAGCCTGAGAAATAGGCGGTATCCCTCTCAAAATTTAGACAACCGGCATTTGAGGCTGGCTGCCAAACGATTCTGCTACCACCAACATTGACTGCGCGTTGGGACGTCGAAGATACTAGAAAAGGGCTGATACGGAGGCATATAGGCAGCTGTTTTACTCGCTCTGTATTGAAATAGAAAACTAAATGACTAGTGGTGCTACAGAGTACCCTCCTCCACACACTCTGCGGTGGCTTGCGGAATATCTATATAGATGTAGATGAAGTTTCCAAAAGGCTTCCTCTCCATACCCACGGCTGTGACGATGGATGGGAGGGATACGTTACTCGCTGCTCACAGTCTGTGAAGCCTTGTGCAAGACTGAAGTTAATGGTAGAGTTCTTTGGTTTTACGATCTTCGGATAACTTACTAAAAATGGGTCTGTTGTCTGTGTGACAGCTGCGTTTGGTCAACTTTGCTTCAGCCGTTTGGTAATAGATGGCAGTAGAGGTAAGTGTCATGCAATGGGCTTAAAGACATGCCGTCATAAAAATATTAGTCGATTTGTGATTGCATCGTAAAGCTATTCTCGATTGTTTTTGTCAAATTAAGAGACCTCTTCTTTTGTCAGCTGATGGGGTTTAAATTTCCTGGTTAACATGAAGAAAATCTGCGACAGAGACACATGAAATACTGAGTATAACGTATGGTGAGGCAAATATTAGTGAAAAAACACACAGGGAATCGTTTGAACGCTTCAAGGGCGGTGATTTTGACATCGGAGATCGGCATCGCGTGGATGAGGGTAGGGTTTCGAAGCCACTGAAACCGATGGAAATAATGGTAAGAGATGGTTATAGAAAGCACTGATACCAAAACGTTCACAGTTACAGAGACACACACGAAACGGTGATTTTGTAGCATAACAGTGATCGACCCCAGGTCGAAAAACTCGTCAAAACGTGCTTGTAAATGTTGATAATGGAAGTCCTACGCCACCCATCCTATTCTCCAGACACTGTTCTCTTTGACACCACCTTTTTCGGTCAATGGCACAGGGCATGGCTGATGAGCACTTCTGGCCATATGAACAAAATGCAAACTTGGATCGATTCATGGATATCCTCAAAAGACGCACAGTTCTTCTGGCGCGGGATTCTTGGACTGCCAGAAAGATGAGCAAAAATGTTGGCCAATGAAGACCAATACGTCGAATTTTCAATTTTATGTTAATGTTTCGCCATAAAGGCTCGAACGTCCAGAGAAAAAGGTGGAAGCGAAGTTGTAGACGAACTAACTATTACTATCGATTTGTTAATGGGCGGCGGTTACGGTTCTGTCACGCTCGCACAAAGTTCACTTCTTTATAACTGGACGAATCTCTACTAATTAAACCAACACAAAGGGCACATTCAGATTTTGATCGGCTTGGAATATGTTATAATGTGGAGCAAAATAACAGACAATTTTTTATACCTTCTCATACGTCTCTAAAGTGCTGAGGCACCCCACTGACATAAGTGAGTTTATTATTTCTGGAAGAATACCTTTGAAACGGTAACAGATATTTAACAAAACCTTCAAATAACAGTTGGTTTTTAATGTACTTTACAACGGTGCATCAAGATTTGTCGAAAACACCATTGTTTTCCAGATTACCCTACTAATTATTTTATTTCCCATTTCAGCATTTGACAAACAGCAAAACGTATGGCATCGTTAAAGTCAAATTCAGTATATATACTGAAATGGTATTATAAAAACACATTGCTCAGAAAGCAGCTAGAAATATCTCCACAAACGTTTGCTTCAATGCCAAGGGCCCTGTTGCGTTGATTATTGCGTATTTCCCAGATAAATATATTGTAAAGGTGTATATAGATGGGTAGATCACATAACTAATGAGGAGGTATTGAGTAGAATTGGAGAGAAGAGAAATTTCTGGCGCATCTTGACTAGAAGAAGGGATCGGTTGGTAGGTCATATTCTGAGGCATGAAGGGATCACCAATTTAGTGTTGTAGGACAGCATGGAGGGTAAAAATCGTAGAGGGAGACCAAGAGATGAATACACTAAACAGATTCAGAAGGATGTAAGTTGCAGTAAATACTGGAAGATGAAGAAGCTTGCACAGGATAGAGTAGCATGGAGAGCTGCATCTAACAAGTCTCTGGACTGAAGACACAACAACAACAACAGGTATTTTTTACATATATTGTTCTATACGTTTTTTCTTTTGGTTTAATTTATCATATCTTCTGTTGCACGTTTTTTGTATTTAACGTATTTTATCCAAGTTATAGCATTTTCGTATTTAATTAGTTGAAACTGTTTGTAAATTATTGTTGTAACATTACTGTAAAGCTGAACGAGAAAGAGGAAGTTAAGAACTGTTTGGGTCAAAAAATGTGTATGATTTTTCGACAGATCCTGGTGTACCATTGAAACGTACATTGGAATTCGTAGAACTTTTATTTCAAGTGTCCCTTTGTATCTGTTCCCATTTCAGTGGTAATGATTCAGAAATATTTAACACAGCTCTTTCTCAAGAGTTTCTTTCACTCCCTTAACAAACCGTCTCCTATTTTGCTGTGTACTACAGCATGTTACAATCCAATCGAAGTGCATCTCTTTGGTAGTTTTACTTACCAGTATTTGTGTCGGTAGAGGTATTTGAAAGATAGGGTGTCGACCTAGTAGACTCAGAACATGGAAGCCGAGTTTTATTCGAGGTTTCCTTGGGAACTGAACATTTCTATGACTCATCATTTCTTAGAAATAACTTGGATCTAGTCTTATTAAACTCTGAATAGGCGGAACAAAACGGTGGTGTTCTAGGCCGCCCTACTTTGATAGAACAATTCTATAAGGCGAGAAACTACGCCTACGCGAGTTACGGGTAACTTTTAAAATATTCACACGCAGACACGGAGGGCATATGTTGGCAGCGAAGCGTTCCGCCTCATTAATATTAAACAGCCGAGACGGGCACGCCCGCTCGCAGGCAACATGGCAGGCTGCCAGCCTTCCTCTACTGTACGCTATGGCCATCAGACACGCCAGCGCGAGTGGGGTCACACGTCAGCCGCAGAACGCGACTGGGCGATCACGCCCGGGTCGTATTCGATACAAAAAAGCACCTCACCATACGCGACCGGCATTGGTTGTTCTCATTTCCCGAATGTCTGCAGCATGATGCTGGAAAATAGGGTTGAAAATCAAACTGGCTTCTCACGATTCTCACATGAAGCACATCGGTGGTACATCTCCGTAACAACTGTATTCTGTACTGAGCCGTGTATCGACTCGTGCTACACCTTGTTTAGATTGCATTGGTTTTCCTTTCTACCCGTGGGTTGGTTGGATACAGAATCGCCCCACGAGTAGTTGCTGTTCATTTCACCTTAGTGGGACGTTAACAAGCTTCGTCAAATCCTCCGTTTCAACACTAGAGTTTAAAAGGAGACACCTAACATGAAAGAGCGGTCACTACCCGTCAACGTTGCAGAGAAGACGTGAAAACCGGTGACAGAGAGTGTTGTCGCGTGACCGTGGCGTGTTGGGTACGCTGGCGACGCGTGCGCGGTCGTATGTGTGCATCCTGGCCATCGGAGGTCGTGTACTGCCTGGTCGAGCATAACTGCAAGTTAAATTCGTGGAAGGTTTAATCATTAAGTAATAATTTTGTGTAACCAGCGTCTCTTCTGCCTTGTGGCCTCCGGCGACCGTGTTTCCTGTCTCTGGCACTGGAGTAATTGAAGACAGTGATCTTTCCTCCTCCTCTCGTTACTGTCCGAAGGGAGGTGCAGTTTAGGCAGTTTAATTGTTTCGCTACTCTGTCGTGGGTTATGAGTACATTCATGCTTCTGTTGGTTGACCATGTGGTCGCTCATTTAGAACTGCGTGGTGTAATGTTTCCTAGCATGAGGTTAGCTCTAATTCTGCCAGCAAGTTTAGCCATCTTAAAAGAAGTTTTCGCTGTCTAAAAGTCTGTGCAGTGAGCAGCCTGAGAGTGTCAATTGTGTTTACGGGCGTATTTAAATTGGTCAGTATTCTGTCTAGCCTGAGCATCCCTGAGTGGGTGATTTGTGGACGCCTTACACGGATCCGTCATATCTGTTATGTTCTAATGATATTACAGGACACTTTTGTTTAAACACTTTTTAAATTCCTTCATTCCTTTATTGCCATTAATCGTGTGTTTGCTAAGACCTTTGATTTTTTTTAATGGCGGTGTTGGTAGCTTCACTACCTTACCGTACTTTATTAACAAAGTTCTGTATTTACTTTAGTAGCCTGTTTACTAATGGTCTTTAAATTTTTTTATATTGTTGTATTGCCATAAATTACTTGATTGCTGTTAGCGGCGTGTTTAACAGGCTTTTTATTGCCGTACTGCTAGTTTCTCTAAGATATGAATAAAACATTTGTGTGTGAAAATCTCAACTCGACAGTAAACTACTAGAAATTTGGCCGCGTTTCCCAATTTGTGGTGTGGCTTGTAGTACCTGTAACCACTGTGTGTGTCCCATGTACAGTAACATGAAAAAAGTCATGGCATAATCCTCATATCGTATTGGACCTCCTTACGTCCCAATTAGTGCAGCAACTCTGTGGCATCGATTTAACAAGTCGTTGAAGTCCGCTTGCAGAATATAGAGCCATGCTGCCCTTATAGTTGTCCATAATTGTGAAAGTGTTGCCGGTGCAGGATTTTCTGCATGAACTGACCTCGCAATTATGTCCCATAAGCGAACGTGGGATTCGCGTTGGGCGATCTGGGTAGGCAAATCATGTGCGCAAATTGTCGAGAATATTCTTCAAACCCATTCTGAACGATTGCAGCTTAATGACATGGTGCACTGTGAGTCATAAAATGAATGGCTGCAAATGGTCTGCAAGTAACAAAACCATTTCTAGTCAATGACCAGAGGATGCAGTCCGCCCCATGGAAATGCAGTCTACACATCATTTAGCCACCACCAGCTTGCTCAGTGCAGTTTTGACAACTTGGGTCCATGGTTGCCTAGGGTCTGCACTACACTCTAACCCTTCTATCAACTTGTACCAAATGATATCAGGACACATCTGACCAGGACAAGGTTTTTCAGTCTATGGTCCAACTGATATGGTCACGAGCCGAAGTGAGGCGTTGCAGACGATGTCGTGCTTTTGCCAAAGGTACTCGCATCAGTTGTCTGTCGCCATAGATAATTAATGCCAAATTTCGCATCACTGTCCTACCATGGACATTCGCTATATGGCCCTCATAGATTTCTGCAGGTAATTCAGTCAGTGGTGCTTTACTGTTAGCACTGAAAGTTACATGCAAACCCGCTGCTCTTGATCGTTAAGTGAAGGCTGCTGGCCACTGTTTCATCTGCGGCAAGAGAGAGTGCCTGAATTTTATATTCTCCGCGCACTCTTGATACGGTGAATCTTGAAACATTGAATTCCTTAATGACTTCCGAAATGAAATGTCCTATGCCAATAGCCCCAACTACCGTTTCACATCCAAAGTCGGTTAATTTCCGTCGTTCAGGTACAAAAGACAGCTCCGCCACACCACTGCCCTTTTATACACTGTGAGTATTGAGGCAAAGCGGGTTTTGGCGCTCTTTCCTTAGCAAATTGTTGTGACAATTAATGAACTTGCTCTGCTGAGTGGTTTATGACACTCTGGGTGCAGTCTAACTCCCCTCCTCCTATTGGAGGCGGGAATATCCAAACTTTTCCCTCTGGTTGTGAAGTTTGGGAGTTCGTGAGGGATAGCTACCATTGACTGAGCACTAGAGAATAGCTCTACCCAGTAATAGAGGGCTCCAGCGAGGCTAGCCAATAGTACTATGTGGGAAGTATGGGTAGTAATAATAGGACAGCAGACTGCCACTCGAATGCACGGGAGTAACCTCCTGTTTATCAAAGAGTGAATAGCTGCTATGAAGTATGTAAGGAAGGGTGATAATATTAGAACACTGACAAGCTGTGCCGGTGCGACTATTTCCCTTCTCTTTCATTTATTTTTAATGTGGGTTGTCAGTAGTACGATTCTCCACTCTTCAGCCAAGCGAAATAAAATAATTTTACAATAAGAAATATAAACAAAATTTGGTTTTTATTGATTTCAGTTAGAAATCAAGTACAGTTAATGAAAAAAGGGGAAAATATATATATATATATATATATATATATATATATATATATATATATATATATATATATATATATATATATTAAAGACTTCGCAGGAAGGTAAAATTCTTCTGATAAAGAAACCCAGGAACTGTACATTCACTTAAAAACCGAACCACCTGCACTATGATGAGAGAAGCTGCAGAGGAGAGAAATGTTCCCCTGGGGTTGAGAGGTGTGAGTAGAACGATAGGTGGCGGTTAGACAAGAAAAACTACGGAGATGGGAGCTAGGAACTGAGGTGGATGGAGGAAAATACTGTCAGTGGGAATGACAGAGGGCGGGGAGTTGTGTGTCATGTAGGTAGGGCAGTGGTTGCTGGAGCAAACGGAAGGGAATGGATGCAATGGAAGGGAAAGAGCAGCCGTCATGCAGAGTGAGATAGGTGAGGAAGAGTTAAAATTAGGAGGGATGAATATCATGTTGGATGTCATTGCCTGGGAGTGGGAGTTGGTTGAAAATTGGGATAAGCTTTTTTTTGTCATCAGTCTACTGACTGGTTTGATGTGGCCCACCACGAATTCCTTTCCTGTGCTAAGCTAGGATATGGAATACATGTAGGTGTAGGGACTGAGGAAACTGTTTATGAAGGTGCGCAGAGTAGAGCGATCGGTTGGGAGACAATGGGGTCATTCGAATCTGGTTTGTGGACAGTATAGGGGATGTAGTGGTTTTCAGTGTGGATGGAGAGGTGTGGAAATTTGATAAGAAGGTAGAGGATGAAGGTGGAGGAAGGTAAATGGACGAATAAACTGAGACTGGGCGAATGGCATTTGAGTATTTGAAGGGTGGTGTGGTGACCCACACAACATTTGCATAGCAGAAGATGGGTTAGATCAAGGTTTTGTAGGTGTGGAGAATAGTGGAGGGGTGTAATACTCAAGGTAGGCTTGTTAGCAGTTTTATTAGTTTCACTCTATTGTGGGCTTTCTGTTGGATCGTTAGTGGGTGAGTGAGGTTTCCACATTTGTTGCGTCGAGCCTTAGTCCAACATGCTTTAGGGTGTTAGTTAGGTAGAAGTCATGGAGGAGCAAGCTGTGAGGGGTTCATCCCTTATTTATTGCTTGACGTTTGGAGGGGTTGAACTTGAGGATAACCATTGGTTACACCAGGAGGTAAACTGAATGAGGTGGATTTTGAGGGCTCATTGGGACTTTTGAAATGCATGGTAGAGAGTGAGGAATGTGGTGTCATCAGAAAAGAGAGAGGACAGAGCTTTGTGGGACTCTTGCCGTGGGATAAAAGGTAGAGGAATTGATATTAATACTAGAAAAGGATGGGGTATTTGACAGGAAGGGTGCAACAAAGGCGAACATAATTGTATGTGCTAATGTGTGGACCTCGAAAAGGAGCTACGAATGCCACAGACAGTCCTTGGCTTTTTGTAGGTCAAGGGGTACAAAATCAGTGGAAATTTTTACATAAAATCTTGATGTGGTGGTACAGAAGCTTCTATTGCTGTATTAAAAAAAAGTTGTATCCTGCAGAATGTTCTTCATTTACTTGAAAACTGTGCATTTCGCAGTGATAGGGCATCAACAGGTTATATTAAAAGATTAGCAATTTTCTGCCACAAAGCATCTGTCAAGAAAGTCATGATACCGCACAAAACACACTAAAAGGCTACCTCATGGAGGCGATGGAGGGCATAGCATCACAGAACAGGACCTTGGACTCAAATTATAAACAGCTGTATACTACAACATATGCATATGATATGTATGTGCTATGTGAACATGAACGGGCGTCTGGGGATGTTAATAATAAAATTAGTGGATTTACAGTTGGTGTGATAGGAGACAGGAGAGGTGCAGGAGCTGGCATCAGATGATATATTGGAACAGAAGCCACGATGGGTAATAGGTAGAAGGTACAGTTGGTTCATGTCTTGATGGATATCTCAAGAAAGGAGTTGTTTGAAGACATTGCTGTACACTGCGCTTTGGCAGATGGGGCAGTAGGAGGAGGTATCAATAGGAGGTTTGTTTGGTATGAAGAAAAGTAGGATTCTGTATGTTTTCCATTCAGTAACCTGTGGAGAGGATAGTGTTATAAAGAGCTGTAAGGGTGAAGCACAAGAAGAGGGCCCATACATGAGGTGTCAATAAGTAATACAGTCATGATAGGGGGGACATGCTGTCTTTTTTTTTGTGGAGTACTTCTTTTGTGTCACTTTCTGCAATTGGTGTATTTCATTCTGTTTGTGGTATGTTGTCCTAGTTCTGGAAGTTGTGAACCAAGGGAGGGGCAGCGGTAATGAAAATGTGAGTCTTCCGGGAGGTAGAAGATGTGAGACAGATAGTATGCAAAATTATTGGCTTTGCACAGGTCGTCAGGTAGGGGATGGTTGTTACGGAGGAGGTGGTAGTAAGGTTTGAGGTTGTTGCCAGTGGGTCAACAGAATGATTTACAGTGCTTGTAAGAGTTAATGGGGAGTATGGCATTGCATGTCTGCTGCCAGTGCCGGTGTTTTTTATTTTTTTTAATTTTAATTTAATGAATTCTTGATATGTCTCTGTATTTTCCAGCGGCATTTGAATACATCCCAGTCATGTGTGTGCAAGAAGGAGAGCTACAATTGATGGGATTCTCGTATGAGTAGTAGGACATGCGGGGGGAGGTTGTAGCAATGAGGATATATGGTTTTGGTAGGAATGTGGATGGTTGTTCATGGAGGATTTAAATGTATGATATTTTTACGAGAGTAGTGCTCATCATCGTACTTGAATATGGCATCTCAAGTAGAAACTAACCTGTCAGTTCCACTCTAGCTTAGCAGCGTCTACTGAGTGTGTTGTGTACCTGAAGAGCTGACCAGGTCACGACAGGCCAAAGCTGCGGCTCCTGGTCAGTGACAACTTGTGACCACTCCTGGCACTGGCCATGGCACACTGCTGACCAGCAGGTGCCACTTGGACATATAGGTCTAACTGTAATTCCAACTACTACATAGATTCTATATTTTTTTTAAAATCCAAATTATCCAATCCAAAACGAGAACATTCTCTCCATATACCGCGATTTTCTCATTTGGAATCTTGATTCCTCCCCCTTCATATGAGCTATTTTCGAAGACTGAAGTAATCGGTGAATACAATCGTTTTGACATCGCTAAAGTATTCTTACTTCTCGTAATAATTCTGTGCCACAGTATGGCACAGGCTATATATATTCTACGTATTCTCTCATCATGTAAACAAAATACTTCATGTCAGATTAATATCTGTTATGTTCTCCATCAAAGGATGAGAATATCGAACTCATTTATGGGTAATGACAGAATTCTGAAACATGTTATACCACAGTCGCAGGATGCCTGCTCAATTTCGAACTCTTAAGATAGCTGGAGAGCGATGTTGTAAATATCAGGTTAATACAACGTATCAGTTGGTTAATTCTCACAATATCTGATTTCACTACGATGATCATCTGTCCCTGTGGAGGTGGGAGATTAAAGTTCCGTCAAAAGATCTCGGCACAATGTAAAAATGCCTGATTACCACTACCACTCGCGACTCATATGTGTAGTATTCTCGCCTTCGCTCCCACACACCCAGCGGCAAGTAAAACCCATCTAATGGCCCTCTCATTATCACATTACAGTCATTTTACGAGACGCAGGCGACAGGTTGTAATATGTTTAACAGTTCTTAGAAGAAACGGTACACAGATCACCTCCTAACTCCTCTTTCGTCAGAGAACCGTTTACCTTCCGTATTCTCACGAAACCTCCAGGCTTCTATACATAGTATTTTGACGAGTAAGAGAGTTCCCCCCTCCAAGTCAAAGTCCACCGCTAACTCTGTCGTAGTCCTCTAATGTTCCGATAGAGCTGTTACATCACTTACGAGACCATCTACTCTTCCACACATCACTGAGTAGGTAGAGAGCTATCACATGGAGAAAAATAGCACACTAAGGTACAGCACGACAATCACAACCCTACAGAGTTTGGATGGAAATTCAGAAGGATAACACCTACACTTAACCGATATCGAATAACGTACAACAAATATCCCCCTCTACATGTCCTAAACTCCTTCTTATGGTTACGACAGAAATACGACAGGGTGATGGTGTCAGTCTTCACTGACAACACAGTCTCTCTCTCTCTCTCTCTCACCCTCATTTACACGTTATTTTCATAAAATACAACTGCGTAAAACTACGAATTATAAAAATTTCGCGTCAGCTGGTAGAGAACTGTATACTGTCTGCATGTTGACATTGAACATATGTGGAGATCCCATTTAATATACATGTTCTGGTCCATTGGAGCAGGCAGCCGGTGATTGAAGTTGCTCCCAGGGATCTTTATATAGTCGCCTGTACTGGACGAATACCATACTCCCCAGACTATTCATATCAATAGAGGACTCTTGTATTGTTGTTTCATAAACAGTCTGGTACGTTTATTCTTCTTTTTGCTATACCTCTCGAAGCACTGTGTGTTACAGCTTTGTATCCCAACCATGCGTTTTGTTTCTCTACAATGACTCTGATGTCTGTTAGCTGCTAAACTGACATTAACAGGTTTAGATTCATTTGCTCTCACAATAAGATGCATGTGGAATGGCGTACGATAAGATGCACCTACAACACACAGGATGGTTGAAATGAGAGACAGAGGCTTTGCTCCCTATTGACAAAAATGTGGAAGACATCTCAGCATATAGAAACAACAAGAGTTTATAACAATGTGGAGCGTTTCAAAATAGCTCTCCAAAGCTAGTGTCCTCTACATTCAACGTCATCTTGACCAGTTACAGGGCAGCAGATGTCTCTGTGTACTTCCTCCTATCGGTGGAGCATATTGCACCAACGCATATTATCAGTGTTCTTATGTGCTAGATGGTGGTCATACTGACATCCAAGTCTATGACACAGCGTCTATCATTTTTATGTCTTACAAAGCATGAAAGCACATGGAACAAGGGTGTATTCTGTAGGACTTAAACCTATAGAATACCGATATTATTCACCATCATTAGTCAATCTCATTGGCGGAGGAATGGAATGATTTTCAAACACCCAGGCGAGCATATAAATAATGTCATTCCTTCATAGGTTTGTTGTATTATCATCAGATTTATGTATTTCCACTAATGTTCATAATTTTACGAGGTTTTCCGTAATTTCAACGGAGTTCCTAACTACTACTCTCGACGACTTGTCACATCAGCAAAACGTCTCACAGCATCTACCTCGTGATGCTACCAGCCACTGACATGGCAGCATGGTTCTCAATTTCTGTATCATTGGTAAATACCCCATTCCGTTACTTTGTGAGTGCTATATAGACATTGACTTATCGCGAGCCCTGCCACATTGCCTTCACGATATGTCATAAATACCGTTCCTTAGTGCAGGAAATAGCCGTCAGAAGAGAGGAGGAGGAAAAACTACGTTCCTTAGCTTTATCAATTCTGTCATATTTTATTATGATTTGCATCTTCCTCTATGAGGATGGTATTCGAGAAGTATTCTCACATGCAGGATAAAGTCGAAAAATAAAAAATCTGACCAACACCTTTGATTGCCACCCTAGCAAAAGAATCATACCCATAGTAGCACACTAGCGCACTGCCCTCTATTTCGTAACAAGCTGCCCCTTCGTTGAACTTTTCGGGTAAGGATCCAGCCATAAACTCTAGATGGTCTCTCTATGATACATTGTATCCAATCTAATTTGGAACTGAACACAAGTAGGAGATCACTGTACCCGCTTCATTTGACCTCTCATGACCGAACGGAGTGACCTGAGTTTTACGTAATCAATAGACTTTGATATTTTGCTTTTGATAAAAGCATAGCACATGTTCGAAACTTTCACAACTGACTGACACTCTTGATATAGACCAGAATTCTCATTCTAATACAGTAACTACCGTTCTGGAAAGACCATTCAATACCAATCTTACTGGCGTCACCCATCCGATTACCAACCATCTCTCTAAATTCACGCTGAGGAAGGTAGCACTAATTATTGGTATAGTAGATAGAGGCCTGATACATTTGAGAGTATTATGGGGATATGACAGATTCCACACCAAGAATGTATCTGAAAGGGAGAGTTTAACATGAAACATATAGAAACACTCCTGCCGCGCTTAGTGGTCGCGTGGTTTGAGGTGCCACGTCAAGGATTGCACCGCTTCTCCTGCCGGAGGTTCTAATCCTCCCTCAAGCGCGCGCGCGCGCATGTGTGTGTGTGTGTGTGTGTGTGTGTGTGTGTGTGTGCGTGTGTGTGTGTGTGTGTGTGTGTGTGTGTTTTGTTGTTATTGTTAGAGGGAATTCCACATCAAATCATACAGAAATTTTTACCCGCCAGGGTAGCTGAGAACCCTAATGCGCTGCTTCCTGGACTAGGGTAGGAGCGTCGGCCCCAGACCGAGTCCACCTGGCGGATTAACGACGAAGACCGGTGTGCCGGCCAGCCTGTATTTGGTTTTTAGACGGTTTTCCACATTCCGAAAGGTGAATACAGGGCTGGTCCCCACGTTCCGCCTCACTTACACGATTCACAGACATTTGCACACGTACACACTATCTAATGGTTTACACTAGACACACAGCTAGGGTACACTACTTACGTCCCAGGGGTTCCGGATGGTGGCAGGAAGGGCATCTGGTCACTCTCTGCCACTAACACAGCCAAAACCGTAATAATCAGTCCGACCGCACGTTGGGGCGGGACATGGCCCATAGAAAGAGAGAAAGAAATATAGAAAGACTCCCATTGCTACATAGTCCTGCATCTAAGCATGCTATAGCGCTAAAGCAATGTGGGTTCCGGTATATTAGTCGTATGGAATGCAACGCTGTTAATATCCCAGTGCAGGAGTTATATTTTCAACACCTGACATACAACCATCCTGCGAGTTTTACTATTCCACTCACTTTGGTGAGAAACTGAAAGATAGTAAAACTACTACCTTCTACACCAAAGGAAAAAATATATAAATTCATTGTGATACATCTGCTATATGGCTTTCTGAACGTGCATGGCGCCAACTGTTCACATGTAATTGCAGTTAGGATACAATACTACATTCGCGTCAATCTTATAAAATAATCATCAGCAACAGAAAGCGCATGAAACGGCGACCTATTGATAAAATAGAGAAACAACTAGCACCAGTACTTGACATGTGAAATTACATGACTTGCAGCACTAACTCCATGAACAGATCACAATCTCTTCCATAGACAACATCTGTCAAGCACATATATACTCAGGGATTTCGATACCTCACAAACCCCTGTCACTGACGTAGAATCACTGCACGTATGAAACATTTATTTCCAAGATGTGGGATGGAAAAGGAATACTTATCTAACATATTGCTTCGTCTAGAGGAGGATGTCGGAATAGATTTTCCATCGGTTTGGTGGACGTAATTCATCTCACACACATAGGAAAACCTCTGGTGAATATGATATGGAGAGGTTTGCTGTCAACTAATGTAGCTAGATAACACTTACAAAATACACAAATGTATAGGAATCGAATGCAGGTTACACTACACAACTGATACAACGTGACAGAATAACGAAAATATATGTTTAAATGTATGATAAATGACCTGCCCCAACATCTCAATCTCACCAAATGCACCATCAGTTTGCCATTAAATCCTACCACGTTACAACACCTCTCAACGGATTACCCCATCTATCATCCTATCATCCTATCATCCTTTAACGTGACATAAAACCGGTAAAATCCCGAGAGTTGATGGAGATCACTTTTAAATTAAGGGAAAATACAACAAAATTCGGGAAAATAGAGGGAGAGTGAAAGAGTACTTACATGTCTGCTTGGCTCAGGAAAATTTCTTCTGCATGCAAACGAGTGTGTATCAGCGAGAGGAACACAAGAAAACGTCGAAATAGAAGCACTGGGAAGCAGGGAAACTAACCGATCGTGGACAGCGATAAGACGTCTAGAACCGATCGTTTAATATGGATGACCTCTAAATGTACAGTAATAAATTTATATATGTCGGATCACAAGCCCAGGTGTGATGCCAAAGTTAACGACAAGCACCTTATAGACTTTTATCAAGTGCTTTCAGCGAAAGAGCATTTCATTACCAGCTTCAAGGTTGCAGTGTACAATTACAGAATGGATTGCATGTCTGGCCCTGTGCAAGACTGTTAAAGAATTTTAAACTGTAGCAAACAGTATTTACAATCTGCTTCTCTGCACACTCTACCAGTCAGAACCATGCGGTGTCAGTTAGCAGATGCAAAACATCTGTTGCGTGGTTTTTAACAGCAATCTGCACTGTGTACTGAGGCAATAGGAATATGTTCAAGTTGACTGCTGCCTTGGATGGTTTCCTAGAAAGGAGAACCATTTGCCTGTAAATTGACATGGATCATAGTTAAGGGCGTATAGAAAGGTTTAATTTCAGAAGGACTGTAAAGAGGGACTTGATGAACTGATGTTGAATTGTAGATAGAGGAAGACATTTTGTCAGATCTTTTATCGCATATTTAACCAATTTTTTCGCTGTTCTCTCGGTCTGTTAAGTTTTGTGGTGTAATATGAGTTAGATTCACATACAACTGCATGTCCTGGGTATGACTTAGAGAGCTATCTACCTGCAACCGTTAACAGGAAACCACCCGGTTGTGACCGACAATTCGCATTTTTTCACAACACAACTTTTATTGACGTACGTTCACAATGTTGATAACTGAACATACAAACGAAAGGTAACAATAACGAGAAAGTCTCCTAATTGAGGCAAACAAAAGTTCACCTCTTATTTTCCACAAAGGTTCGTGGTCACATACTCACACACTAGTAACAGTCCAATTCCGAGACGAAGACGTAATCTTCGACGGTTGCAGTACACGAGGTCGGCATCCAGCGTGAACTGACCTTCGGTCCTCGTTCTAGCCCCAAAATAGCCAATTTCGGCGTAGTGACACTTCCTGCAGGCCGTGGCTTGAGCTCCCCCTGCAGGAAGCAGTGCTCGGAATGTCTGTTTCCATTACCTTGTGTGTAAATAGCCGGTGTTTACCATGGTGCTTTGGGGTACAACTTTGGGCATACACAACCTCGTCTTCTGTGGTGTTACATGGGTTGCCGGCCCTCAGGCCCGGTATAACACACCCCATACCAGAGTCAGCAGAGGACTTCCCGTGGGTGGGTGTGATGGTTTATGTCCATCAAACCAACGGAAAACCTATTTTGGCACCCTACTCTGGACGCAGGAAGATATATGAGAAGTACATACTGCAATCCCTGTGTATATATTTGCTTGATATTTGTTATTTGTGTAAGATATTGTGTTCTATTCATGGAGTTAGTGCTGCATGACATGTAATTTCACATGTTAAACACTACTACAATGCAGTTGTCTATTTCCTCATAACATGTTGTTTCATGCGTTTACCACTGCTGACGATCGTTTTATGGCACTGATGCAAGCATAGCATAGTTTGACTGGATGCAAACAGTGAGCACTATATAGCTCCAGAAAGCTATGTACTGCATGTATCACAAGGGATTTATGTTTTATTTTTCCTTTGGTGCAAAATATCGTAGTTTTATCATATTAAAGTTTCTCGCCATAGTGCATGGGATAGAAAACTTACAGGTTGAATGCATATCAGTTGTTCGAAATATACTTCCAGGATTAACAGCATAGCATTCCAAGCGACTAATAGATTGCCAGCCAAACTGCTTTGACATTATAGCATGTTCAGGTGCAGAATTTGTTTGTGTTCTATGATCATTCGTCTCTTTCCAGTACCGTCTTGATATGGAATCAAAACACTACAACAATACCACAGAACCCTTAGCACAGGGGATTTATCAAACACAACAACAATACTACACAGCTGATAGTACAAGTGATTTACGTAAAGGGTTTCTAAATTCTTCTGTCGAGAGCTCCATAATACATAAAACATATGTTTCGTCCTCTTCTTAACCGTCTATTATATCGCCACAGCTCTCTCAAAAGGCTAGTCTCTGCTATACACCAATGAGAAGTGGTACCCTCCTCAAGATGTATGCATTAGAGAGGTAGTGTGAAGTTGAATTGATGATGCAATGGTAGTTACGGTATTCAAATGGGAATACAGGTGTTTATCGCCAGCGTCAGGCGCTTGCACAACTTTGGAACTACTGTTATGCTGTTACCAAAAGGAAAAAAAAGGTAGAAGTGTATACATTACGTGGAATTCGTTCTGTTCCTTCATGAAATGTCGACTGTAGCGCATATAGTGCCCTCCTACTTCTTGTCTGTTCCAAATTAGATCAGAGACATTGTTGCCTGCAGGGTTGGTTAAAAACAGATGTACAGTTACAAGATACGTAGAGAGACCGTTTGGAGCTTAGCTCAGAATACTTATCCAAAAGGTTCAACGAAGGGGCAGCTCTTTTCTAAATAGACTCAAACGTTCATAACGGGTGGCAGGGACAAAGAATCCAGCGAAATTTTTTTAAAGTGCTTTATCTGAAAACTACCTTGAGCAGTTAAACAGAGAACCGACTCATGGCGATAATATATTAGACCTTCTGGTGACAAACAGACCCGAACTATTTGAAACAGTCAATGCAGAACAGGGAATCAGCGATCACAAAGCGGTTACTGCATCGATGATTTCAGCCGTAAATAGAAATATTAAAAAAGGTAGAAAGATTTTCCTGTTTAGCAAAAGTGACAAAAAGCAGATTACAGAGTACCTGATGGCTCGACACAAAAGTTTTGTCTCACGTACAGATAGTGTTGAGGATCAGTGGACAAAGTTCAAAACCATCGTACAATATGCATTAGATCAGTATGTGCCAAGCAAGATCGTAAGAGATGGAAAACAGCCACCGTGGTACAACAACCGAGGTAGAGAACTGCTGCGGAAGCAAAGGGAACTTCATGGCAAACACAAACATAGCCAAAGCCTTGCAGACAAACAAAAATTACGCGAAGTGAAATGTAGTGTGAAGAGGGCTATGCGAGGGGCGTTCAATGAATTCGAAAGTAAAATTCTATGTACTGACTTGGCAGAAAATCTCCTATATCTCTAACGTCGAACAGTTGTAGAATTTTGGAACACGTATTATGTTGGAGTATAATGACTTTTATGGAGACTAGAAATCTGCTCTGTAGGAATCAGTATGGGTTTCGAAAAAGACGGTCGTGTGAAACCCAGCTCACGCTATTCGTCCACGAGACTCAGAGGGCCATAGACACGGGTTCATAGGTAGATGCCGTGTTTCTTGACTTCCGCGAGGCGTTCGATACAGTTCCCCACAGTCGTTTAATGAACAAAGTAAGAGCATATGGACTATCAGACCAATTGTGTGAGTGGATTGAGGAGTTCCTAGATAATAGAACGCAGCGTGTCATTCTCAATGGAGGGAAGTCTTCTGAAGTAAGAGTGATTTCAGGTGTACCGCAGGGGAGTATCATAGGACCGTTGCTATTCACAATATACATAAATGATCTGGTGGATGACATCGGAAGTTCACTGAGGCTTTTTACAGATGATGCTGTGGTGTTTCGAGAGGTTGTAACAATGGAAAATTGTACTGAAATGCAGGAGGATCTGCAGCGAATTGAAGCATGGTGCAGGGAATGGCAATTGAATCTTAATGTAGACAAGCGTAATGTGTTGCGAATACATAGAAAGATAGATCCCTTATCATTTACCTACAAAATAGCAGGTCAACAACTGGAAGCAGTTAATTCCATAAATTATCTAGGAGTACGCACTAGGAGTGATTTAAAATGGAATGATCATATAAAGTTGATCGTCGGTAAAGCAGATGCCAGACTGAGATTCATTGGAAATGCAATCCGAAAACAAAGGAAGTAGGTTACAGTACGTTTGTTCGCCCACTGCTTGAATACTGCTCAGCAGTGTGGGATCCGTACCAGATAGGGTTGATAGAAGAGGTATAGAAGATCCAACGGAGAGCAGCGCGCTTCGTTACAGGATCATGTAGTAATCGCGAAAGCGTTACGGAGATGACAGATAAACTCCAATGGAAGACTCTGCAGGAGAGACGCTCAGTAGCTCGGTACGGGCTTTTGTTAAAGTTTCGAGAACATACCTTCACCGAAGAGTCAAGCAGTGTATTTCTCCCTCCTACGTATATCTCGCGAAGAGACCATGAGGATAAAATCAGAGAGATTAGAGCCCACACAGAAGCATACCGACAGCATACCGACAAACCTTCTTTCCACGAACAATACGAGGCTGGAATAGAAGGGAGAAACGATAGAGGTACTCAGGGTACCCTCCACCACATACCGTCAGGTGGCATGCGGAATATGGATGTAGATAGAGGACTGTGTGCCCCTATGGATATGATTTGCATAATAGGGTGGTAATCATCAATGGTGGTGGCCAGATTTTTCATCCTTCGACTTTAACCTACAAATGCGAGAATACTTTGTGATTACCATCCATATATGGGAAGACGAAAATCGTAATAAAATCTGACCGAATTTATAAAGTGTTTAGACTAAGGAACTTAATTTTTGCACTCTTCTCTGCTGATAGCTGTTTCCTACACTAAGAAACAATATTGGTCCGATGTTGTGTAGACAGTATAATAGGTTTCGCAATACGCCTATATGTATGTACCACTCGCAAAATAATGGAGGGGATTGTTTAGCAGTGATGCAGAAACAGAGAACCGTGCTGCAATATCAGTGGCTGGTAGCACCACGGAATCGACGAGATGAAACATTTTGTTGACCTGACAAATTGTCGAGTGTGGTGGTTTGGAAGTCGTGTAAGTGGGTAAAAGACGTTGAAATTACAGAAAACCTGGTAAAATTAAGAACATTTGTGCAAAATACATAAAATTGTTGATAATAGAACATAACTACGAAGGAATGAAAGTATTTACATGTTCACATGGGTATTTGAAAATAATTCCATTGCTCCACCAGTGGGATTGACAACTAATGGGGCATAATTTCTGAGCTCTATAAGTTTAAGTCCTGCAGAATACCTCCTTGCTCCACATGCCTATGTGTGTTTGAAACCATAAAAATGATAGACTCAATGTCCAAAGAATTGGATGTGAGGATGACCACCACCTAGGACACCAAAACAGTGATCAAATACGTGGGTGCAATATGCTCTTGATCCCTTCAGAAACGGCACACAGAGACATCTGCTGCCCCATCATTCTGAAAAATGAGATTAAATGTAGAAGTCATTACCTTTGGACAGCTGTTTGTAAACGCACCACATTGATGCGAACTCTTCTTCTTTCTATATGCTGAGACGTGCTCCATCTTTTTGTCAATAAGAAGCAACGCCTCTGTATCTTATTTCAACCATCCTGTGTGTTGTAGGAGCATATAATCTTATGCCATGTGATGACCAACTTTCTGTGAGCGTAAATGGATCGAAACTTGTTAATATCAGGTTAACAGTTAAGACAGAACTCAAAATCGTGGTAGAAAAACAAAATGTGTGGCAGGGATGCAAAGCAGTACTCTACACTGCTTCGATGTACTATAGCAAAAGAAAATATTTTATCAGACTCCTCATGAAACAATACAAGAGCTCTCTATTGTTACTGATAGATTGGGGAACATGGGTTTCCCCCAGTACAACTGAAAAAACTTTACATATGTCTGCGGGAGCAACTTCGATTCGTGCTGCCTGCTCCAACAATGTTTTACCTCCAGTACAGTTGACAAAACTTTACACATGTTGGTGGGAGCAACTTCGATCAATACATGTATATTTAATGTGATCACCACATATCCTCAAAGCCGACTTGCAGATAGTGTTTGTTTTCAATGTATTGGAGGAGATGTAGCAAAGTGTTACAGGATTCTCTACCAGTTGACGTTAGCGAAATTTTTATAGTTCGTGGTTTTATTCTGTTCGATGTTATGAAAATAACGAGGGAAGAGAGAGAGAGAGAGAGAGAGAGAGAGAGAGAGAGAGAGACTGAACTGTTGTTGAAGACTCTGACACCACCATACGGTCGTATTTCTAGAGTCGTAATTGTAAGAATACGATAAAGAAGATTAAGAAATGTATACAGGGGGATATTTGTACACAGTTACTCAATACTGGTTAGTTGTAGGTTTTACGCTTCTGATGTCCCTTGTATACTCTTCATAGTAGTGTATTTCCACCTGTACATTTTTCTCGTTGTGATAACTGGCTGCCTACTCAATGAATGGTTGAGGATTAGACGGTCATGTACGAGGCGTGTTCAGAATGTGAGGTTCGAATAGGCACGAAATGGAAACCGCTGTGAAAATCCAATGGAACCCTGCGCAGATGTGTTAGGCAGTGTCTTTAGTGTGCCTGCCGATCGCATCACGTCTCTCTTTTCAGTTCAGAGCGCAAAGTGATCACGTAGAAATGCCTAAGACAACCGTGTGTCCCAGTAAGTATGTGGATATGGGGAGAGATTTCGCCTGAAGCTGTGCAGCCCAAATAACCTAAATGTCATGCGTTTCTTTCTTCAAGACAATTTTAAGCCGCATTCTGCAGGGGCAAAGAAGACGCTCTTGCAGATTTTTGGTTGGGAAGTGTTCCATCACCAAATGCCTTAATTCGCTCCCTTCATTGTTTATATTTGCTCACGTAAGCCGCTGGCTGCAAACACAATATTTTGGCACAAACAACGAAAGGCGGACGAGGGTAGAGAATTGACGGAGAGTTCGGACGGCTGATTCCTGTGACGAGGGTACTGGAAAGCTTGTAAAACGCCAAGACGAATGTTAAGTCGGAGCGGGCAATATTTAGAGAAGTAGCTGGAAGGTATAGCTAACTGTTGCGAAGAGAAGACTTTTCCTTTTCACTGTGGCTTTCATTTCTCGACTCATCGGACCTTACTTTCCGAACAGATAAGTAATGACGTTACGGCTAATAATGGTAGCAAGGCTAAAGAAAAATCAAGACACGTTCATAGGATTTGTCGACCTGGAAAAAGCGTTCGACAATATAAAATGGTGCAAGCTGTTCGAGATACTGAAAAATGTTGGGGTAAGCTATAGGGAGAGACGGGTCATATACAATATGTGCAACAACCAAGAGGGAATAATAAGAGTGGACGATCAAGAACGAAGTGCTCGTATTAAGAAGGGTGTAAGGAAAGGCTGTAGCCTTTCGCCCCTACTCTTCAATCTGTACGTCGAGGAAGCAATGATGGAAATCAAAGAAAGGTTCAGCAGTGGAATTAAAATACAAGCTGAAAGGATATCAATGATACGAATCGCTGATGACATTGCTATCCTGAGTGAAAGTGAAGAAGAATTAAATTATCTGCTGAACGGAATGAACAGTCTAATGAGTGCACAGTATGGTTTAAGAGTAAATCGGAGAAAGACGAAGGTAATGAGAAATAGTAGTAATGAGAACAGCGAGAAACTTAGCATCAGGATTGATGGTCACGAAGTCAATGAAGTTAAGGAATTCTGCTACCTAGGTAGTAAAATAACCAATGACGGACGGAGCAAGGAAGACATCAAAAGCAGACTCGCTATGGCAAAAAAGGCATTTCTGGCCATTCGTCTATAGCACCACATCTCAAATGCTTCGATTCTCTTCTGTTCCGGTTTTCCCACAGTCCATGTTTAACTATCATACAATGCTGTACTCCAGACGTACATCCTCAGAAATTTCTTCCTTAAATTAAGGCCGGTATTTGATATTAGTAGACTTCTCTTGGCCAGAAATGCCTTTTTATATAGTCAAACGCTTTTTCCAGGTCGACAAATCCTATGAACGTTTCTTGATTTTTCTTTAGCCTTGCTTCCATTATTAGCCGTAAGGTCAGAATTGCCTCTCTCGTGCCTTTACTTTTCCTGAAGCCAAACTGATCGTCACCTATCGCATTCTCAATTTTCTTTTCCATTCTTCTGTATATTATTCTTTTAAGCAGCTTCGATGCATGAGCTGTTAAGCTGATTGTGCGATAATTCTCGCACTTATCAGCTCTTGCCGTCTTCTGAATTGTGTGGATGATGCTTTTCCGAAAGTCAGATGGTATGTCGCCAGACTCATATATTCTTCACACCAACGTGAATAGTCGTTTTGTTGCCACTTCCCCTAATGATTTTAGAAATTCTGATGAAATGTTATCTATCCCTTCTGCCTTATTTGACCGTAAGGCCTCCAAAGCTCTTTTAAAGTCCGATTCTAATACTGGATCCCCTATCTCTTCTAAACCCACTGTTGTTTCTTCTTCGATCACATCAGACAAATCTTCACCCTCATAAAGGCTTTCAATATATTCTTTCCACCAATCTGCTCTCTCCTCTGCATTTAATAGTGGAATTCCCGTTGCACTCTTAATGTTACCACCGTTGCTTTTAATGTCACCAAAGGTTGTTTTGACTTTCCTGTATGCTGAGTCTGTCCTTCCGACAATCATATCTTTTTCGATGTCTTCACATTTTTCCTGCAGCCATTTCGTCTTAGCTTCCCTGCACTTCCTATTTATTTCATTCCTCAGCGACTTGTATTTCTGTATTCCTGGTTTTCCTGGAACATGTTTGTACTTCCTCCTTTCATCAATCAACTGAAGTATTTCTTCTGTAACCATGGTTTCTTTGCAGCTACCTTCTTTGTACCGATGTTTTCTTTTCCAACTTCTGTGATGGCCCTTTTTAGAGACGTCCATTCCTCTTCAACTGTGTTGCCTACTGCGCTATTCCTTATTGCTATATCTATAGCGTTAGAGAACTTCAAACGTATCTCGTCATTCCTTAGAACTTCCGTATCCCACTTCTTAACGTATTGATTCTTGCTGACTAAAGTCTTGAACTTCAGCCTACTCTTCATCACTACTATATTGTGATCTGAGTCTATATCTGCTCCTGGGTACGCCTTACAATCCAGTATCTGTTTTCGGAATCTCTGTCTGACCATGATGTAATCTAATTGACATCTTCCTGTATCTCCCGGCCTTTTCCAAGTATATCTCCTCCTCTTGTGATTCTTGAACAGTGTATTCGCTATTACTAGCTGAAACTTGTTTCAGAACTCAATTAGTCTTTCTCCTCTTTCATTCCTTGTCCCAAGCCCATATTCTCCTTCCTCTTCAACTGCATTCCAGTCGCCCATGACTATTAGATTTTCGTTCCCCTTTACATACTGCATTACGCTTTCAATATCCTCATACACTTTCCCTACTTGTTCATCTTCAGCTTGCGACGTCGGCATGTATACGTGAACTAACGTTGTCGGTGTTGGTCTGCTGTCGATTCTGATTAGAACAACCCGGTCACTGAACTGTTCACAGTAACACACCCTCTGCCCTACCTTCCTATTCATAACGAATCCTACACCTGTTATACCATTTTCTGCTGCCGTTGATATTACCCGATACTCATCTGACCAGAAATCCTTGTCTTCCTTCCACTTCACTTCACTGACCCAACTATATCTAGATTGTGCCTTTGCATTTCCCTTTTCAGATTTTCTAGTTTCCCTACCACGTTCAAGCTTCTGACATTCCACGCCCCGACTCGTAGAACGTTATCCTTTCGTTGATTATTCAATCTTCTTCTCATGGTAACCTCCCCCTTGGCAGTCCCCTTCCGGAGATCCGAATGGGGGACTATTCCGGAATCTTTTGCCAATGGAGAGATCATCATGACACTTCTTCAACTACAGGCCACATGTCCTGTGGATACACATTACGTGTCTTTAATGCAGTGGTTTCCATTGCCTTCTGCATCCTCATGGTGTTGATCATTGCTGATTTCCCACCTCTAGGACAAGAGAGTGCCCTCAACCTCTACCCGCTCCTCCGCCCTCTTTGACAAGGCCGTTGGCAGAATAAGGCTGACTTCTTATGCCGGAAGTCTTCTGACGCCAATGCTGATTATTTATCAAAATTTAGACAGTGGCGGGGATCGAACCCGGGACCGAAGACGTATTGATTATGAATCAAAGACGCTACCCCTAGACCTCGTGTTTCAAGACTAATGACTCAAAAAAAGAAAGGAAAGAAAAAAGTGCATCACATTCTTAAATAAAAGCTATAAATCTTCCTAAGATTACTAACAATAGGTGGATAGAAATCTGTTAATAATAGAGACCACGGGTGTCCTTCGTATGTGCACTAATTCCACGTATCCTATCGTGGTGATCCTTACGTGAAATGTGTGTTGGCGGCAGCGATATCCTCCCGCAGTTAGCTGCATCTGTCGGTTCTTCGGTTCTCAATAGTGTACTGCGAAAGAAAAATCGCATTTCCTCCAGGAATTCCCATTTGAATCTTCGAAGCCGTCGAGCACTGATTTGTTAGGAACTAATAGGAATACTTCCACGTGATGTACTGTGGGGGAGACATTTGGCAGTGGCGGCGGTGGCTGCTTTTCGCAGGCAGGCCGGTGGTGGCAGCGACAACGAAGGCGGAGCCATCGCGGGGATGGAGACGAAGGTGAAACATTGTACTGTCCCCTTAGGCCCACAGGTCTCACCAGAATTATTTTGCAAGCAGTGACCAGAATTCTATGTGACTTACTTTCACCAGCCTGAAAGTCAATCGACAGACAGGATGTAATTAGCGCTGGTATCTCCAGCTGTTTTAAGACGGCTACCATCCATGTCGCTATCAGAGTAAGTGACTACCGATCCTGTGGAAAACCCCTCGAGACGTCACAGGAGCGTCTGGAAAGGGTACGTGGCGAATGTAATCCGACAGCACGAAAACTATTACTCACCAAGCAAAGGGGTTCTTACGATCAATTTAATTAATTATACAGTTAATTTGATAGCAATAATGTGCCGCTGGACGGGTGGAAGAGAGGGCGAAAGCACTACAGATATGATTCGCGAGGTCGTGGTCGTGCGGTAGCGTTCTCGCTTCCCACGCCCGGGTTCACGGTTTCGATTCCCGGCGGGGTCAGGGATTTTCTCTGCCTCGTGATGACTAGGTGTTGTGTGCTGTCCTTAGGTTACTTAGGTTTAAGTAGTTCTAAGTTCTAGGGGACTGATGACCATAGATGTTAAGTCCCATAGTGCTCAGAGCCATTTGAACCTTTTTTTTTTTTTTTTTTAGTCGCGAGGTGGAGCGGCAATCGGGCGTTTTTACATTGTGGTGAGATCTTTCGATGAAACTTTAATCTCACACTGACACAGGGAGATATGACCATTGTAATCAAATCAGCTATATTGTCAAATTTATAGAATGATACGTTGTGTTAACCTGATATTTACAACTCCTCTGTGCTGCAACCCTAGAGTTCGGATTGAGAAAGCATAATGTGACAGAGTTAGAGCAGGTTTTAGCACTCCGTCATTAGCCATAAATGAGTTCAGTATTCTAGTGGTTTGATGCATGACATAACAAATATTAATCTGATACGAACAGACTTCTTCTTACCTGATAAGACAATACTTAGAATAAACACAGCCTGTGGTACAGCATTTTTAAAAGTAACAATACTTTAGCGATGTGTAAACGATTTCTTTCTCAGATTTCTTCTGTTTTCGAAAATAACTCATACAAAGAGGAGGAATCGAGTTTTCAAATGAAAAAATCACGGTGGATGGTCACAACATTTCCGTTTGGTAATTATTTTCAGCCTTAATGGCTATGTTTGTTAATCGTGACTGTGTGGGATAATTATTTATTTCAAGTTTCTGCTACCAGTCACTTTTTGTTTTATGCTTAATCTAACACAATGCAATGCGTTTCGAACATGTTCTGCTCATCTTCAGGCGTTTATACATACCTACCAACCTACATACATACATACATACATAGAGAAATGTTACTTAAAAATAAACAGTCTTAAACTAGAATTAATCTGTTTATTTTTAAGTAACATTTCTCTGTGTATGTATGTATGTATAAACGCCTGAAGATGAGCAGAACGTGTTCGAAACGCATTGCATTCTTAGATTAAGCATAAAATAAAAAGTGACTGGTAGCAGAAACCTGAAATACATAATTCCCGTTTGGATTGGATAAAGTGCTTTTTTTTAAGAAATGGGGTGTCTATGTAGGGGGTATAATTGCACTTAGAACTGGGTGTCCATGTTTCACCTCTGTGCCATCGCCAGTGTCAGGAGTGGTCACGGGGTGTCAGAGACCATAATTCGCAACTTAAGCCTGTCATCAGCAGCTCGACTCTTCAGGTACATAATACAATCAGCAGATGAAGCTATGGTAGTCTGGAAGTAACTGCTCAATTTTTCTTGAGGTGCCACATTCAAGTAAGATATGAGCACCACACTCGTAAAAATATCATACAATTACATGGCGCAGTGACTGACACATCTTCTTAGCAAGCTGGAGATACCGGAATTAGAATCCCAGTTCGGCATATATTCACGCTTATCGCCGCAACTGACATCAATAATCCGCTCACTTTCCTTTCCTTTCTCCCCCCTCCACTTTAGTGTACATATAATATCATACAATGTAATTTCCAACAAAGGAAAGCAGATTAGGTTTAACATCCCACCGACATCGAGGTCATTAAGAGACAAAACACGAAGGGAATCGGCTGTACTCTTTCATAGGAACTATTCCGGCATTTTCTGGAGTGATTTAGGGAAATCCCGGAAAACCTAAATCTGGATGGCCAGACATGGGTTTGAACCATCGTACTCTCAAATGCGAGTACAGTGTAATAACCACTGCGCCACGTCACTCGGTATTTCCCATATTTCTGTGGTCTGGGATGCGACTTTCGACCAGTAAATAGGTATATGTGTGTTTCATTTCCCAATTCTTCTTCGCAGGAGTCTTTTATGTAAGGGCAGGGGTTTATAGTCACAGCGGCCCCAATAAAGGGTAGGAACTCTTCTTTCTCTAGGGAATGAGAACATTCTGGGCTGCTCTCTGGGTTTAAATTCCCATAGGGAATAGTTTCCAATCGCCTTCGTCTTCACCGTCGCCTGCACTGCCAAGCCTCACAAAGTGTCATTGTTTTCGCTACCAACTTCGGTTACGCTTCGTTGCTTTCATAGCTAGTCATCTTCGCATCGACATCTTACCATCACCACCGATCATCTCTAGATCGCATATTCACTGCCATTCTTAGCCTCTATCAGCGTCACCGCCGTTTCATCGCCTGTTTGCCAACGCCATTAGCTTCATCTGTTGACTGCTTCCACTCCATTAGGCGTGACTAGCTGTTTCCATCCCTGTCACATCGGAGTCATTCTCGTAATTCACAACTGTACCACAGCTGGTCGCCTACAGCTGCTCACCACAATCGACGCCATTCAGCACTTTTTCGATAAACGGCCACCCTATTGTGTCAGTCATCTATTTTCCTGCTTCCACTGTCAACACAGGGAGAACATTGTCTAACCCACTCCCCTACTTGTCTAACCCACTCCCCTACCTCTAGCCCCATTTACATACGATATATTGTCCTACGGCAAGCGTTACACATGTGCCTTTCTCTGTCCCATTCTGTCTCTACTTTACCTCTTTCACCCATGACTCACCAGCGACCTCACCAGTGCCACACATACCACTGCCCGTCGAGTTACAGTTGCAGTAGACGACGTCAAAAATATCACCTCGTCGAGCATCACTGCACTGACCAATACAAGCCATACTGAAGGAACTGTACAACACTCAGGTAACTATCAACAACGTTATATCACGCTACCCCCCACCCATCCCACAACCATACTTCCCTCCAACAGCCACAAGCAACCTATTAAATGTCAAACTGCTGACATCTCTCCCACTCCCGTAGCTAAAAAGCCACAAACTGAACCTGATGACATCCAGCCTATGGATACAGCTCCTCTTCCTCCAACTTGTTCCCCTACCACTCACATCGTTTCCAACCCTCACCAAAAGTTCCTTAAACCCAAATCCCTCGACCTCGATATCAAAAAATACCTACCCAGTCACCACAACCAACAAAGCACCCCAATAAAGGACTCAGCCCTACAAAAGACTCTAAAACCAAACTTTCATACTGTTCTTCTCTCAAAAATTTCTCTTGCTGCCTTTTGTCCCAATGCCTTCTTGAGATGTCTCACAATTACACCAAACGCCAAGCAGCTTCCCTGCCAGTCTTCCACCCTCACTGCATTGGTCACAACGGTTGACCTTGAGATCACAAATGAACTCACATCTGAACTCCATAACCATCCAGGAAAAGCGATTTGGATCAATAATAACCTTGGCCCAACTCGCCTTGCGTGTGTCTTCCCTGGATCTGCCGCCACCGTAGACCATTTCCTTAAAGGGGAGCTTTGATCTATCAGCACCGCCACAAGTTCAGACCTTCAGTCCTAATGCTGCCAAAATTGTCTACATTATAATGACCATCTGATACGAACAGACTTTTTCTTACCTGACAAACATAGCCTGTGGCATACTGTGGTACAGAATTTTTAAAAGTAACATTTTTTTAAAGAGTGCCTCAACCTAGCATTCACTCCTACATGCAACACCTGCAGTGACTCACACCTGACCTACTCTGCGGTATACAAAGCTACCCCACAACCTACCAAACATAAGCTCTGACCTGTTGACGTCCCCACTTATCACGATTCCCTCCACCCAACTCTCTCTGATGAAGATACTATCAAATTCATTGCAATCGCCTCCAAAACATCCATCAATTCCAATGTCCACACAGCTTCCCACTAATCTCTCTTTTTTCCACCCCATCTTCCATCTCAACACCCAGTCTACATGTTTACACAACCAGGTCCACTTAATCTTCACCCACCTTGACACCCTTGTTTAAACCTTCTCGGACCTCATCCACATGAGCCAGTCTTATGCTATGCAATGGAACAACTTCACTACAGAATCCTGTACCGGTCCCTCCGCATCAATAAACATCTTTTAACGAATATATTATCTCAACACAAAATCCACATGTTTATCCTTAATGGAACATTCCTCCAACATCACCACACCATACGAACCTCCCCCTATATCCTCCACAGGTAACACCCTTCCCAGGCGGGAGGCAGAGTTTCAGGTGGTCACAATAAGAACATCCCTGTTCGGTCGCAACCCTTGTTACCTCCCCCTTGCTAATCGGCCTATCACGCTTGCGATATAAAATGTGCCAGTGGATCGCGTGTATATCTAATGGGATTTTTCTAATTGTATAAGAAGTAATACCGATAAGTAGGGGGAAAGGGTACAATCGATCCTTCTGATAGAAAAGTCTACTAACAATAAAAAAGTAATTAAACCGAACAGGGCTACAGTTTGGAAACATGAAAGTTATTTATGTAATCACTCACGAACAACACTGGACAGAAAACGGGTACCACTGATCAGGAATCCAAAAGTTACACTAACGGGCGCGGCTAGTTGTTTCCATGACTAATTCTGACAGACCTGTTGCTACCACAGTGCCGTGATGTATCATTCCGCTCCTGTCTACTACCATTCCTCCAAGGACCACGTACCATATGTACTTGGTACTGGCCCCTACCATTTCTACAGTTGTGGTTATTGTTACTATGACCATTATTGTTATAATGCTGTGCACTGTTATTACCATGGTGGTTGCTGCCATTATTGCCATGACTATTGTTATTGTTCACGTTGTGACTGTAGTGGTAATTGTTACCATTCCCACTGCTTGTAACATGTTAACGGTTATTCCGCCAATTATCTTCGTCTTCTGCTTTCTCTAAAAACGCGGCACTCGTTCTCGAACTACTGCCGATGTATGTCTTGGAGTCATCTGGAAGCTTCTGCCACAGCCCCCTACAATCTCCGATACAGTTTTCTCATCGCGCAAATGTTCCAATTTGTGGATCCAGTTTTCACAAAATTCTTTCATGGAGCCGCGCGTGTTTACATCGTAGGGCCTCTAAACTACTAAATCGCGCCATACACACTCTTGTTTCTGCTCTGACCAACACTATTTCTAGAATGCATTTTTGAACTTTTGAAACGTCATGTTTATTATACCGTGGTTTAAGCCCCATCGCTTAGCCTCGCCAGCTAACACGTCGATTACTGCATTTATTTTTCTCTTGACTGTCCATGATTCGAGCAATCCACTTTCACAATTTTTAATGAAGTCGGTAGAATGCAGTCCACTCTGCTTTTTGAGGCGATCGACACGCTCCTCCTTCGCTAATATTTCAGCGCTATGTGCGTGGTATGATACATAGTGCAGATTTTCTTCTAATCGTTTCTGTAACTCTTTATCCTTGTAATCTCTTGGCAAGTGGTAACTGATAACGTTTCCACCTACTGCTTCTTTTCATCACACACAACCGATTGTCTATTTACTTTAGCACCTACGTTGGATACTAAAGTCTGGAAACTCGTTATTTTCCCTACATCCTCTTCTCGAGCTAATTTCACTTTCTCAGCTACCTTGCCCTCTATTGTGGGACCAATAGCCTCTACCAGTTTCTGTTCGATCCTCCCTACTTCAGTTTCGAAACGACTATTTATGTCTCCTATCTTTGTCTGGGCTTTCTCCATATCATACTGCAGATTAACAATTCCAGTACTCAATTCCATTACTTCTGCCCCATTTTTATCTACCTTTGTGTTAACAATTCCAATACTACCGTTAGAGTTTTAATTGCTTTATTCTGGTCATCTATTTTACTGATTGCCAAAGTGAACAGCTTTTATATTCCCAGAAATCACAGGCTGCAACTCCGGTTCTGTCTTAATAGATTCCTCGTATCCGTCATGAATAGGTTCTGTTTTACTTTTTATTCCGTATTCAGTAACATTTCCAAGTGCCTGGAATTCCATTTCTGCCATTGTTCGATTTTCAGCAACAGCATCTGTGATGTTACCGGCTGAATCCTGAACAATGGGTCCCGCTTCCTGGGTCGTGCATTGTTCCACCGAGTGTTCCGCATTCAGTACAATCAAATTACTCGTTTCGGCTAATTTATTCATGTTGCCCAGTTCGCTAATTGCTGTGAAATTTAAATATGCGGCTTATTTCTGCCACTTACTGTTATTGCATGTGAGTGACTATGTTTGTAGCGACAAGTTATTATTCGCTACAAAACAGCACAGTGCAAATTCGTGCCCAGAACAATACCAAACTGATGTTGTCCTGTCAACTGCATCGCCACATGTAACATTCCCCTCACTAAGCGGCCTATCCTGCTTGCGATATAAAATATGACCGTGGATCGCGTATATACCTAATGGAATTTTTCAAATTGAATAAGGCTGTCTTTCCCGAAGAAGTAATACCGATAAGTGGGGGGAAAGTGGACAACCGATTCTTCTGATAGAAAAGTCTACTGACAATAAAAAAGTAATTACACCGAACAGGGCTACAATTTGGAGAAATGAAAGTTATTTTATGTTTTCACTTACAAATAACACTGGACAGAAAACTGGTACCACTGATTATGAATCTAAAAGTTACAGTAATGAACCAAAAAGAAATAATTACGGTCACAAGCCCATTTAAGGCGATTTACATCCAGAATCCTGTACAAAATGATGGGAAAAAACATTTATTATTAAACACTGACTGAAGGTTGTCACTTTTTTGACATTAATTTTGAGTATGCAATGATAAAGAAAACTGAGAAGTCACTTTTACGTTAAGTTTGTCATTAAAGTTTGGAAAAGGCAATCGAGTAATGATTTGAAAATATGCACTTAAGTTGTATGTTAGTATTGAACTTCGTTACGTAAGCAACAATTTACAGAGGCCGCAACATAACGTCATCAAAAAAATTTAGAGAAAGGCAAGCACTTTGTACTTTATAGTTACTTATATTTAAATTTGGATTTCATATTATTTTCTAAAAAACACTTACTTGAACAGAATTAAATTCTAGAATACGTACCAAACCAAACAGCCATGGGCTCGAAGCTTTATGTAAAATAAATAAAACTTCCGAACTCTTAATTTGAACATTTTCTTTAGATTTGGATTTTTTCCAGTGATAGATTCTCAAACTTCGGTTAGCAAATAAGGTAAAAAGGGAACAAGGACCATGCTTGGTAACAATGTCTGAGGGCAATGACGACACAATCGCCCTGAATTTAACTGATTACTATTTAAATAAAGTTCATAAATCAAATCACATTCAGTTGTGCTGCTGGGTTAGCCGTTAATACTTTCTACCAATGAACTCTGAGCCGATGACGAATCTGTTGCTGGAACTGCTGCTGTTGTTGAAGACGGTAGCATCTTGTGGGGCCACGGCCAATTACGGAAATGCCGCAGAAATCGCGGAAATGGTACTCTCTACTGAGAGAGCGTTAACGCCACACTACAAGCACTGGAAGCCGTCTCTCTCTCTCTCTCTCTCTCTCTCTCTCTCTCTCTCTCTTCCGCGCGCTCTGCTCAACAAACCCCTACCCAAAGATTTTACAATGCACAAGCACTGGTGTTATTGTTGCTAGTCGATGCAAATAATTCCTTTGGCTTTTTCTCAGAGCTTGTAAGTTTCGCAGCAAAACACAGATAAATACAATGAAACGTCAACAGACTTCTACCTAAGTGAACTCATACAGTCAAGCAATGTCCTTACTTATTAAAAGAAAGCATTTAAATTACAAATATTTACATACAATTATTAAATTGTTCAAATGGCTCTGAGCACTATGGGACTTAACATCTATGGTCATCAGTCCCCTATAACTTAGAACTACTTAAACCTAACTAACCTAAGGAGATCACACACAACACCCAGTCACGACCTCGAGATGCGGACCAATTAGTAAAAAAAATTATATATCGATAGCACGTGCCATGCATCTTGCATTATCAGTGTTACACCCTTTTACAATAGTCCCACCAAACACCTTATCTTTACCATCTGTTTCTTAATTATGAAAAAATGGTTCAAATCTCTCTGAGCACTATGGGACTCAACATCTACGGTCATCAGTCCCCTAGAACTTAGAACTACTTAAACCTAACTAACCTAAGGACATAACAAACATCCATGCCCGAGGCAGGATTCGAACCTGCGACCGTACCAGTCCCGCGGTTCCGGACTGCAGCGCCTGAACCGGACGGCCACCGCGGCCGGCCTTATTTATGACTGTTACCTGCTACACCTGTGGTCTATGGGTAGTTCCCTTTACCGCCGAGCGGGAACGTTCTTGTTTATTTCACTTACTGCAGCGTCGCTTGAGTGAAGTTTTCCTCGTTAGTGTTGTCCTGTCTGCCAAGTGAGTCGTAGCGCCTCCGCTCCGCCTTACTCGCTGTTAAGTGTTGGTCTACTTGCAGCGGCGACGGCCGCTCCGCTATGGCTGCTATGGTTTCCACGTTATTCCACAAAAAGTTTCTGAGAGCTTTACTTTCGATAAAACAACGCGACACGTGCAGCCCGATTGGCTTGTCGATACATTTCAGGTGAATTCGGATCAGGTCCACACCGCTTATTTTGATGTGGATGAGTACGTGTCTTACGTGAAATTTATGGATCCCCTTTACGTTGAATGATTACTGTCGTGACATGGTTCTCATGTCCCGTTCAGGCATTGTGATATTCCGTTAATATGGTGCCACTCGCAGATGCTGAAATTGACTATACCAATACAGCCAGAAGTAGATGGACAACTTTCTAAAGGACATATTGACTCCTTATGGTCGTGAACACTGGTCTACTCAACACAGATTACAGTGTTATAGTGGAATTCGTTCTGTGGAAATGTGTCAGGCGCAATATTCCATCACATTTACAAGTGTGTGGTTACCGCACTCGTGTCGTGTATACTGGTCAAGAGGGAACCTGCTTCCTATGTAATGAAACTGGTCACGTTCGGTCGAATTTTGTATTAGAGCCATCATTAGTGCAGCGACGCAAATTGACCGTTGCTGATCTTATTTCCTCCACTCCCGCCGTCAGACCTTCTGCTTCGGATCAGAGTGAACAAAAAGTCAATTCTGAAAATAATGTCAATGAATTTCAACCGTTACCTCCGCGACAGGTTGAGAATCCTGTTGCCCCCGGGGCAGAACCTGTAACAGGGACAAACAAGAGACGTCGCTCCCAAGATGGTGATGGTGAGGATTTGGCTGTACCATCTACGCCAACCTCCTCCATATCGATTGTGTCCCCCTGCTCCTCTCGATGCTACGATACCTCCCGTCCGTGGTAAGGTGGGTGGCGAAGACGTTATCTCCAGCTTTCCTCCTGCTAGAGAAGTGGCTCCTTCTGAACTTCCTGTGTTGAGAGAGGGAGCGGAATGCTGCCCCCCCCCCCCCCCCCCCCCCCGCGCCCCACAGCCTCTACGTCTTTGTGTCCTGGTTTACAGTCCCAGACGTTGCTGTGTCCTGCTCCTACCCCTTAACCCGACGAAGGTTTCCTGACTTTGCCTCCTACAGCAACTCCTGAGGAGAATAAAATTAACGCCAAGCATCACCTGTTGCATTGGCAGTTCCACAGAATGCTTCCGTCTGGGTGACTGGAACTGCATTACACGACCCTTGTTCTGATGGGCCTATGATCACTCCCGCACTTCCGTCTGCAGAGGCCGCCAGGCCACGCAGCCGACAGAAACAGCGTATACAACCTGACCGTGCGGCGACACATAAGGAATCTAAGAAAAAACAGTTTGGGATGACGGGGGTTCTGGTCCCCCAATGTCTCGTTCCTCTGTGGATTCCGCTGTCTGCCTGATTCTGCTCGGAAGCTTCCCTTATAGCTATGTATAGCTGTGATTAATGACCCAAGCCTACACATTCTTTTCCTTAAATGTGAATCGTCTGGAATAAGAATTGCGATAGGCTTCGCTGCGTCAGGTCATTTATGATTCATGTGATGACATAGTCTTCCTACAGGAGGTGCTATTTAGGTATTTCTGCTAACCTGGTTTTCATGTGATCTTTAATGCAACCCCCGAATTTTTTACGGGGACCGCCTTATTTTTTCGCGAAGGCATTCCTATTGGTGAAGTGGAAATGTTGAATTCTGGCAGGGGTATAGTTTGTCGACCCTTGGTTTTTTTTATGCTCCTTCTGGCACTACTTGCGCAGTGGATCTCTTTCGTTTTTATAAAAAGGATATTGTTTATCAGTTGTGTAAGAGTCCTCCGGGTATTGTGTTGGGTGGTGATTTTAACTACACTCCTGGAAATTGAAATAAGAACACCGTGAATTCATTGTCCCTGAAAGGGGAAACTTTATTGACACATTCCTGGGGTCAGATACATCACATGATCACACTGACAGAACCACAGACACATAGACACAGGCAACAGAGCATGCACAATGTCGGCACTAGTACAGTGTATATCCACCTTTCGCAGCAATGCAGGCTGCTATTCTCCCATGGAGACGATCGTAGAGATGCTGGATGTAGTCCTGTGGAACGGCTTGCCATGCCATTTCCACCTGGCGCCTCAGTTGGACCAGCGTTCGTGCTGGACGTGCAGACCGCGTGAGACGACGCTTCATCCAGTCCCAAACATGCTCAATGGGGGACAGATCCGGAGATCTTGCTGGCCAGAGTTGTTGACTTACACCTTCTAGAGCACGTTGGGTGGCACGGGATACATGCGGACGTGCATTGTCCTGTTGGAACAGCAAGTTCCCTTGCCGGTCTAGGAATGGTAGAACGATGGGTTCGATGACGGTTTGGATGTACCGTGAACTATTCAGTGTCCCCTCGACGATCACCAGAGGTGTACGGCCAGTGTAGGAGATCGCTCCCCACACCATGATGCAGGGTGTTGGCCCTGTGTGCCTCGGTCGTATGCAGTCCTGATTGTGGCGCTCACCTGCACGGCGCCAAACACGAATACGACCATCATTGGCACCAAGGCAGAAGCGACTCTCATCGCTGAAGACGACACGTCTCCATTCGTCCCTCCATTCACGCCTGTCGCGACACCACTGGAGGCGGGCTGCACGATGTTGGGGCGTGAGCGGAAGACGGCCTAACGGTGTGCTGGACCGTAGCCCAGGTTCATGGAGACGGTTGCGAATGGTCCTCGCCGATACCCCAGGAGCAACAGTGTCCCTAATTTGCTGGGAAGTGGCGGTGCGGTCCCCTACGGCACTGCGTAGGATCCTACGGTCTTGGCGTGCATCCGTGCGTCGCTGCGGTCCGGTCCCAGATCGACGGGCACGTGCACCTTCCACCGACCACTGGCGACAACATCGATGTACTGTGGAGACCTCACGCCCCACGTGTTGAGCAATTCGGCGGTACGTCCACCCGGCCTCCCGCATGCCCACTATACGCCCCCGCTCAAAGTCCATCAACTGCACAATCGGTTCACGTCCACGCTGTCGCGGCATGTTACCAGTGTTAAAGACTGCGATGGAGCTCCGTATGCCACGGCAAACTGGCTGACACTGACGGCGGCGGTGCACAAATGCTGCGCAGCTAGCGCCATTCGACGGCCAACACCGCGGTTCCTGGTGTGTCCGCTGTGCCGTGCGTGTGATCATTGATTGTACAGCCCTCTCGCAGTGTCCGGAGCAAGTATGGTGGGTCTGACACACCGGTGTCAATGTGTTCTTTTTTCCATTTCCAGGAGTGTATGTGACCGAACGGGGTATTCGCGCGGTCTATAGCGCCTTGTCGGAGGTTGGAGTCCTCTTCCACGGGAATGGGGTGCGTGTGTTGTCCTTAGCGTAGGTTAACATAAGTTAGATTAAGTAGTGTGTAAGATTAGGAACCGATGTCCTCAGCAGTTTGGTGCCTAAGAATCTTACCGCAAATTACATAATGTGGTCCGCTCCTTGCGCCTACAAGACGTATAGATATGGCAATACCCGAAGTTAGTTAAATTTACCCACTTTCGTGCGACTTACAGTAGCAGGTGAGATAGGTCTTTCTTGTCAGACTGCGTGCGCGATTGTCTTTTTAATGTTGAAGTCATCTCAGCTTGCTTTACGGATCACTGTGCTGTGACTACAACGGTCAATCTTAAGTGGCAACCAGCCAAATTGTTTCGCACTCCGTCGATGTTAAATGTCGCTCACATAGCTGACCCCTCTCTCGATGAAGTGATGCTTGCCGTGTGGGAGCGTACTCTCTGGTCCACTGGGAAGTAATCTTCCCTCCTTGGCTGGTGGACACAGCTGGTAAAACAGAGGCTGAGGCAAACTTTGATACATTTCTCTGCTGCCAAAGCGTGAGACTTTCGGATTACGAACGACTATTATTATTTCATCTTTCGTGTTCTTTATGATACTGCGGATCACGCCCCTCTGCGAATTGTGGATGTTAGGTGTGTAAGAGCAAAATTGTTGGCCTTGAAAAGAACACAAATGGAAGGGCGATCCAAGCCGCGATTATTGGTGGCTTCCTTATATCATTTGCTTCGGCATCAAACCCGCCACCGACGCGCTTCTATTCATTCTCTCACGACAAATCGTATCGTATTGGAGCAACCTTATGTAGTGTGTGTCTTACACCAGTACAACGTAGACATCTACGGCATCGATGAGTCCAGTAAAACGTTTACGACCCACCTGGCAGCATCTTGGATACGGCACTGACACCTGAACATAATGAAACGCTCTTAGTTCCATTTCAGCCTGAGGAAGTTTACAAACTTTTTGTGGGATCGCCTTCTCGATTCTCCGGATCTGGTGGACTTCCCAAGGAATTTTACGTGCGCTTTTGGCCGCTGTTGGGTGCTACCTTAATGTTTGTTTTGAATGAACTGTTACAGGGTAGAGTCTCGTTCAAAGTGGGAAAATTTTTTTAATCCTGAAACTTTGATTACAAGACTGTGGCGAGGGCAGTTAATAGTAGGATGTCGGCTCTGATGGAGATGATTGTTGCAAAACATCAAAGCTGCTTACCTGTAAGTACCATTCGTGCACCTATAATAGTATCGTGACGTGGTTTCGGTTGCTGTTGTAACGTCCATCCCTTGTGCCCTTGCTTTGCTAGAGTTAGAAAAGGCATTTGATCGTGTTAATCACAACTTCTTGCTCGGCATTCTGGAGGCAGTTGCTTTTACTGTTGACACTCGGCGAGTGCTCTCAAACTTGTTAACGGGTATTTCAGCTTCGGTGGTTATTAATGGCTAACTGACGCCGCCGGTAACAATCCGTCGGGAAGTGCCTCAAGGAAGCCCGCTGTCTATGACTTTCTTTAGATTGTCTCTGGAGCCCGTGCTTGGGATGACAGCATCCCAGCTTTCCAGAGGGTCTATAGCTGTTCGTGCATACGCGGATGACGTGATGGTCCTTCTCCGGAATTTTGCGGACATACTTCGAATGAAGGCTGCAATGGATGATTATTGTCGGAGTTCAGCTGCGCTACTTAGTGAAGGTAAATGCAGGCTTCTTCCATTGCGAGGTTTTGATAACGCCGTTGTTCCGTGGGCTATTGTAGTGCATCGGCTTACATCTCTCTGTCTCATCATCGATCGTTGTCCACTCAAAATGGCGACGCTCAACTGGAAATCCGTTAAGGCAAAAATTCTGGGAGCGATACTATAACATGAAAGGCGTCCAGTTACTCGGCCCCAGAAAGTCCCAATATGTGATACATATGTCTTACACAAAGATTATTATGTACCCCAAGTTAACCCGCTTCGCTAGATGATGGCAAAGATGCTACAGCAATTGTCTCGTCGTTCCTAATGGAGAAGACATATCTTTCGCTTGTGATATGAGGCGGTCATGGAAGGGGAGGGGGGCTGGTTGAGCCTCGCTGACATACGAAGAATGGCGCAAATACCGTATGTGCGACGTACTGGTTTGATGGTGACTCAAGAAACTCACACGTTCACGTCTCGATTATTTCTGTGTCCGCCCTGCTAGTATTGAACCCCTATTGATGTTGGCCGCATAATTTACAAGGTAAAACACATTTGTGACTTCTATCTTCCGGTGAGCTATTTAGGGGCTGACATTTTATGGAGACCCATATTCGCCACGACTTTCCTACAGACTCGTTGGAAAGCAGTCTCTTGCCCGAACCTCGTTGAAAGAGGATCGCTGCAAAAAAAAAAAAAAAAAAAAAAAAAAAAATGGACGTTTGGTACAATATCTGTCTTCCGATATTGCTGATGCGCGTAGCGTCCTTGTGGTATAAGGTAGTACATAACTTGATTCCAAAGAACGAGCGACTTTTCCGTATTGGGCTTAGCAACACCGGTCTATGTAGTCGCTGTATGTCTACAGATACAATACGACATCGCTCTACTTGTAGAGGCCATACAACAAATTGGTCTTTGATTAGGACACAGTTGGCCTTACTCGATGTTCTGAGATTGTAGACATTACGGAAATCATATTACGCCCAGATTCTTCCTTTTTCCACTGTCGAAAACCCGTCCCGTCATGTGGTTGCGGAGACACTTCGTTTATTACCTTGCAGAAGACGAGGAGGAAGATCATATGAACTGCATGCAGTACATGATCACTGTCTATTGGACATGCTTGCAAACGCCTCGATATCGAGACCTCTTCGCCAACATGTTGAAACTTGTTTTCCGGTAAGTTGTTGGTTAATTTCGTTTTGCTGATGATAGCTGATATTAGGATTTTCTTAGTTGGCTATTTAGAATATAATCTGATTTTGTTGTCCTTCTGCCTTTAGATGAGATATATAAAAACTAGTAAAAAACTTTACATCAGGATTGACAGGCACAATGTAGTAGAAGGAACTCTGTTATGCAGCCAGCAAAATAACCAATGACGGGCGGAGCAACGAGGGCAACAAATGCGGATTAGCACTGGCAAAAAGGGCAATCCTGGCCTAGAAAAATCTACCAGAAACCAACATATGACTTAGTTTGAGAAAAAAAACTAAGAAAGTACATTTATAGCACAGCATCGTATTTACTTCTGCCAGTATCTCGTCTCCTACCTTCCATACTTTACACAAGCTCGCCTGCGAACCTTGCAGAACTAGCACTCCTGAAAGAAAGGATACTGCGGAGACATGGCTTATCCACAGCCTGGGGATATTTCCAGAATGCGATTTTCACTCTGCAGCGGAGTGTGCGCTGATATGAAACTTCCTGGCAGATTAAATCTTTATGCCCGACCGAGGCTCGAACTCAGGACCTTTGCCTTTCGTGGGCAAGTGCTCTACCATCTGAGCTACCGAAGCACGACTCACGGCCGGTACTCACAGCTTTACTTCTGCCAGTATCTCGTCTCCTACCTTCCAAACTTTACAGAAGCTCTCCTGCGAACCTTGCAGAACTAGCACTCCTGAAAGAAAGGAAGTTTCATATCAGCGCACACTCCGTTGCAGAGTGAAAATCTCATTCTGGAAACATCCCCCAGGCTGTGGCTAAGCCATGTCTCCTCAGTATCCTTTCTTTCAAGAGTGCTAGTTCTGCAAGGTTTGCAGGAGAGCTTCTGTAAAGTTTGGAACGTACGAGACGAGATACTGGCAGAAGTAAAGCTGTGAGTACCGGGCGTGAGTCGTGCTTTGATAGCTCAGATGGTAGAGCACTTGCCCGCGAAAGGCAAAGGTCCCGAGTTCGAGTCTCGGCCGGGCACACAGTTTTAATCTGCCAGGAAGTTTCATATCAGCGCACACTCAGCTGCAGAGTGAAAATCGGGACAGAAGAGGATGGTAGCATTCGGGATATAGTGCTACAGACAAACGCTGAGATTTAGGTCGACTCATAAGATAAGGAATGAGGAGGTTCTGCACAGAATTGGAGAGGAAAGGAACATGTTGGAAACACTGACAAGGAGAAGGGACAGGATGACAGGACATCTGATAGGACATCAGGGAATGACTTCCATGGTACTAGAGGGAGCTGCAGAGGGCAAAAACGGTAGAGGTAAATCCAGAAAATACCAGAGCAGTTAGGATGCTAGTAATACTCTAAGATGAAGAGGTTTGTACAGGAAAGGAATTCGTGGCGGGCCGCATCGAACCAGTTGCAAAACAGGTGACCACCTACCTGTTCTCGTCACCATCTTATAGACCCAACCACATCCTCTGGCACCTCATCCGAATCTCCATCCAACAGTACTCGGAGACGTTCCTCGCACCGACTGGATGCCTACCTATAATCGATAGACACGCAGACCCGAAGCGACCCCCTTTTCTCGAAGCAATCTCACATGATCCCTCAGGCCATATCCTTCCTCTAGCAGATTTTGCAGAGGTTGTATCAACCCATATTCCTACCAAAACCTTATGTTCTCACTCCCACAATCTCCCCTAACACTCCCACAGGAATCCATTTTATGTAGGGCTAATTCCTCCAGAGACGTGACAGGGAGACACTCTCATGCCATTAGTAGAAATAGAGACATATAAGTAATTTATTAAATTAAAAAAAAAAACGGGGCTGGCGACAGACATGCAATGCTACACTCCCCATTAACCCTTAGAAATACTGTGAAGCGTTTTTCGACTCACTGGCAATACCCCAAATTTTACTGTGATGATCATCTCCTACTTGGCAAACTGTGCAATGCTAACCATTTTGCATACTATTTGTCATCTTCTCCAACCCTTATGACCCGCTTTTTCATTACCACATCCAACCTAATCACATACATTGTACCTTTTCCACATGTATTACTGCCACAGGCCTCAATATCCATATTATGGACTGAAGACTACTGCAGTGAGGTGTCCAAGAAATTTGTCAGACGATAGGAATACTTTGAGACTCGTGTTGCTTTCAGGATGGGCGTTGTATGTGATGGGAACAATGGCATCTCGCAGGCAGACAGTAAACTAATGCTACTGCTAGAGTTTTTTTATTTAATATAGAGGATACATATCACATGTATCATATGTATAAGTTGTAGTGTGTGAGTGATTATAGTTTGAGTGCAAGGTCCCGTTCCATGCTGCTATGTCTGCCATCAACACCAAGAGATCGCTTTTTAGTATTTTTTTCGGTGGTATCATGCCCATGCCTTCTCTCCCCCCCCCAATGAACCATGGACCTTGCCGTTGGTGGGGAGGCTTGCGTGCCTCAGCGATACAGACAGCCGTACCGTAGGTGCAACCACAACGGAGGGTATCTGTTGAGAGACAAGACAAACGTGTGGATCCAGAAGAGGGGCAGCAGGCCTTTTCAGTAGTTGCAAGGGCAACAGTCTGGATGATTAACTGATCTGGCCTTGTAACAATAACCAAAACGGCCTTGCTGTGCTGGTACTGCGAACGGGTGAAAGCAAGGGGAAACTACAGCCGTAATTTTTCCCGAGGGCTTGCAGCTTTACTGTACGGTTAATGATGATGGCGTTCTCTTGGGTAAAATATTCCGGTGGTAAAATAGTCCCCCATTCGGATCTCTGGGCGGGGACTACTCAAGAGGACGTCGTTATCAGGAGAAAGAAAACTCGCGTTCTACGGATCGGAGCGTGGAATGTCAGATCCCTTAATCGGGCAGGTAGGTAAAAAAAATTAAAAAGGGGAATGGATAGGTTAAAGTTAGATATAGTGGGAATTAGTGAAGTTCGGTGGCAGTAGGAACAAGATTTCTGGTCAGGTGCCTACAGGGATATAAACACAAAATCAAATAGTGGTAACGCAGGAGTAGGTTTAATAATGAATAGGAAAATAGGAATGCGGGTAAGCTACTACAAACAGCATAGTGAACGCATTATTGTGGCCAAGATACATACAAAGCCCACACCTACTACAGTAGTACATGTTTATATGACAACTAGCTCTGCAGATGAGGAAGAAATAGAAGAATTTTGTGATGAAATGAAAGAAATTATTCAGAGAGTGAAGGGAGATGAAAATTTAATAGTCTTGGGTGACTGGAACTTGAGTGTAGGAAAACGGAGAGAAGGAATCGTAGTAGGTGGATATGGATTGGGGCTAAGAAATGAAAGAGGAAGCCACCTGAGAGAATTTTGCACAGAGCACAACTTAATAATAGCTAACACTTGGTTTAAGAATCATGAAAGAAGGTTGTATACATGGAAGAACCCTGGAGATACTAAAAGGTATCAGATAAATTACATAATGGTAAGACAGAGATTTAGGAACCAGGTTTTAAATTGTAAGACTTTCCAGGGGCAAAAAAAAAAAAAATGGTTCAAATGGCATTGAGCACTATGGGACTTAACATCTTAGTTCATCAGTCCCCTAGAATTTAGAACAACTTAAACCTAACTAACCTAAGGACATCACACACATCCATGCCCGAGGCAGGATTCGAACTTGCGACCGTAGCAGTCCCGCGGTTCCGGAGTGCAGCGCCTAGAACCGCAAGACCACCGCGGCCGGCTTTTCCACAATCTATTGGTTATGACCTGTAGATTAAAACTGAAGAAACTGCAATAAGGAGGGAATTTAAGGAGATGGGACCTGGATAAACTGAAAGAACCAGAGGTTGTACAGAGTTTCAGGGAGAGCATAAGGGAACAATTGACAGGAATGAGGGAAAGAAATACAGTAGAAGAAGAATGGGTAGCTTTGAGGGATGAAATAGTGAAGGCAGCAGTGTATCAAACAAGTAAAAAGACGAGGGCTAGTAGAAACCCATGGGTAACAGAAGAAATAATGAATTTAATTGATGAAAGGAGAAAATATAAAAATGCAATAAATGAAGCAGGCAAAAAGGAATGCAAGCGTCTCAAAAATGAGATCGACAGGAAATGCAAAATGACTAAGCAGGGATGGCTAGAGGACAAAGTAAGGATGTAGAGGCTTATCTCACTAGGGGTAAGATAGATACTGCCTACAGGAAAATTAAAGAGACCTTTGGAGATAAGAGAACCACTTGTATGAATATCAAGAGCTCACATTGAAACCCAGTTCTAAGCAGATAAGGGAAAGCAGAAAAGTGGAAGGAGTATATAGAGGGTCTATACAAGGGCGATGTACTTGAGGACAATATTATGGAAATGGAAGAGGATGTAGATTAAAATGAAATGGGAGATACGATACTGCGTGAAGAGTTTGACAGAGCACTGAAAGACCTGAGTCGAAACAAACCCCCCGGAGTAGAAAACATTCCATTGGAACTACTGACGGCCTTGGGAGAGCCAGGCCTGACAAAACTCTACCATCTGGTGAGCAAGATGTGTGAAACAGGCGAAATACCCTCAGACTTCAAGAAGAATATAATAATTCCTATCCCAAAGAAAGCAGGCGTTGACAGATGTGAAAATTACCGAACAATCAGTTTAATAAGCCACCGCTGCAAAATACTAACACGAATTCTTTACAGACGAATGGAAAAACTAGTAGAAGCCGACCTCGGGGAAGATCAGTTAGGATTCCGTAGAAATACTGGAACACGTGAGGCAATACTGACCTTACGACTTATCTTAGAAGAGAGATTAAGGAAAGGCAAACCTACCTTTCTACCATTTGTAGACTTAGAAAAAGCTTTTCACAATGTTGACAGGAATACTCTCTGTCAAATTCTGAAGATGGCAGGGAGCGAAACGCTATTTACAATTTATACAGAAACCAGATGGCAGTTACAAGAGTCGAGGGCATGAAAGGGAAGCAGTGGTTGGGAAGGGAGTGTGACAGGATTGTAGCCTCTCCCCAGTGTTATTCAATTTGTATATTGAGCAAGCAGTAAAGGAAACAAAAGAAAAATTCGGAGTAGGTATTAAAATCCATGGAGAAGAAATAAAAAAAATTTCTGATTCGCCGACGACATTGTAATTCTGTCAGAGACAGCAAAGGACTTGGAAGAGCAGTTGAAGGGAATGGACAGTGTCGTGAGTGGAGTATATAAGATGAACATCAACAAAAGCAAAACGAGTATAATGGAATGTAGTAGAATTAAGTCGGGTGATGCTGAGGGAATTAGATTAGGAAATGAGACCCTTAAAGCAGTAAAGGAGTTTTGCTATTTGGGAAGCCAAGTAAGTGATGATGGTCGAAGTAGAGAGGATATAAAATGTAGACTGGCAATGGCAAGTAAAGCGTTTCTGAAGAAGAGAATTTTGTTAACATCCAGTATAGATTTAAGTGTCAGGAAGTCTTTTCTGAAAATATTTGTATGGAGTGTAGCCATGTATGGAAGTGAAACATAGACGATAAATAGTTTGGACAAGAAGAGAATAGAAACTTTCGAAATGTGGTGCTACAGAAGAATGCTGAAGATTAGGTTGGTAGATCACATAACTAATGAGGAAGTACTGAATAGAATCGGGGAGAAGAGAAGTTTGTGACACAACTTGACCAGAAGAAGGGATCGGTTGGTAGGACATGTTCTGAGGCATCAAGGGATCACCAATTTAGTATTGGAGGGCAGTGTGGAGGGTAAAAATCTTAGAGGGAGACGAAGACATGAATACACTAATCAGATTCTGAAGAATGTAGGCTGCAGTAGGTACTGGGAGATGAAGAAGCTTGCAGAGGATAGAGTAGCATGGAAAGTTGCATCAAACCAGTCTCTGGACTGAAGACCACAACAACAACAACATGCCTTCTTGACACATGCTTTGTGGCAGAAAATTTCTGATCTTCTAACATAATTTGATGATGCCTATCCAATCGAAATATATCGTTCTTAAGTAAACAACATTCTACAACCTACAACTGTTTTTAAATACAGCAATAGATGCAGCCATACCACCACACCAAGGTGGCATGGAATAATTTCGAATAATTGTATCTCCCATGACCTAGGAAAAGCCTAGGACTGAACGGCAATTCCAAGCTCCAGATATATGCACTTCCAGTTATCTTATTGCGTCGTTGCTATCTGATGCCCCCACTTTTTTCATTATTCATAATACCAATTCCTGCTCCTTTCACCCCACTACAGGAGCCCCCCAAAGCTCTATCCTCTCTCTTCTCTTGTATCTCCTCTACACTGCTGATTTTCCCAGTCACCCCAACCACCCCACCTTCTTCAGATGCTGATGACACCGTGTTGCTCTCTCTTTACCCTGTGCTCCAAATGTCCCAATGGTCCCTCAAAATCCACCTCAACCAATTCACCTCCTGGTGTAATCACTGCGTCCTCCATATCAGTCCCTCAAAAACCCAGGAAATAATTGAAGGATGAACCACCCACCCCTTCCTCCTCGATGAGTTCTACCTAACACACTAAAATGTCTTGGACTGAAGTTCGACCAGCAACTAATGTGGAAGCCTCGACTATTAATCATCCAACAGAAAGCCCACAATAGACCAAAACTAATAAAACTGCTAACAAGCTTAACTAGAGTATTAAACCCCTCCACCATTCTCCACACCTACCAAACCTTGATCTAACGCATCCTCTGCTATGAAAATGTTGTATGCATTCCCGCCACACCAAATTTCTATGAGTCTCTTCAAATACTAAAACGCCATTCACTCTGTCTCACTTTCTGCATCTCCTTACCTTCCTCCATACAGATGGATCCTCTATCTTCTCATCAAATTCTCACCCCTCCTCACCGACACTGAAGACCACCACATCTCCAATACTGTCCACAAATTAGATTCCAATGATCCCATTGTCGCCCTTCTGATCACCAAATCTGGAAAGTTGCCGCACCTTCATAAACACATCCCTCCATCCCTACACCTACACATATTTCATATCCTGCCCAACGCAACGTCAACCAACTCCTTCTCCCAGACAATGAGATCTGCACTGACATTAACGCTCCTACCAACTTTAATCTCCTACACACCTGTCCTGCTCCATATCAGGGCTCCTGTCTCCTTTGACTCCCGTTCCATCCCCAGCCGTTTCCTCTTGCAGCCCCTGCCCTACCCACACAACACACTATTCCCCACTCTCGGTCCTTCACACCAACTGTATTGCCCATTCCCCACCTCAGTTCTACCTCTCATCTCCATTTTTTTTTCTGTTTAACAGACCCCCTAACTTTGTACCCACACCTCTCAAAGCTATGGTAAATACTCTCTCCTCATGCAGTAATTTTCACCCTACTATAGATTCAACTTTTTTTTGTGAACATGAAGTGATTCAGTACTATATCAGAAGAATTTAATCTTCTTGCAATGTGATTTTAAAATGTTCATATTTTCTGTTTTTAACTGTCTTCGATTTTCAGTTTAAAATGGAACATAACGTAAAAATTTTGTTTGTGTTTTTAATTTGCGAATTTTTTTAATTCACATTCCTGAAGAGCATGAAATTGTGCTGCTGACAGTCCCACCACCCATATGGGGCAGGACGCTACTCCCCTGAACTTAGGTGATAGTTTGCTGTCTTATTATTATTATTATTATTATTATTATTATTATCTATCCTTCCCACATAGGATTATTCGCTTATTCGCTAAACTGGCTGTAACAACTGTTGCGATAGGCTAATAGGGAAAATATTCTCTCTATACAGCAGTTTTTGTCGAGATTGGATAGAGCTACTCTCTAGTGTCCGATCATTGTCAAATAGTCACTCCAACCCCCATGACTCACAGTCAGCTGGAGAAATTTGAACTTTCCTGCACATTTTTTAATTTTTCGCCAGTAGTAGGAGGTATGTTAGATTGCGCCAGGATTCTGGGTCGGCTTTCTTGAACTGTGACTTCACAGACTTAATCAATATTCCTAACCGAGATGAAATAAAGCGAGTAAGAACTTCCTTCCACATCAGCAATTAACAAATTGAATTTTTGTAAATGAAGTATGCATAAGTATTTATTATTATGTCCTCTGTAATAAAATGTAATTAGCATTTGAATTTACGATCAGAATTTTAGTTTTCTGCTTCTCACCGACTTTGAATTTCTAACCAATACAGGGACGGGGAGGGTAGGAGAGGTTCCCTCGAATAGGCAGGGCATTTTCCAGGGGGGGAGGGGTAATTAATTCAGAATTTGATTAGTCAAGTAATTTGATTCTAATTTGATATCAAAAGTGCACGTAAACCAACTTTGCCTCTATGTTATTGTGTCCGCGATACTACGGCCATCCGCATATGTGCATATTGTTAGTTCAGTGTATTGTGATAGTTTCCCTTAGCGTTCTGGCACAGTACATTGGCGGTGTAGCAGCCAGTGTAGGATTTAACCTCAACAGCCAGGAGCTGCACACCACTCTCGCTAGGTGTTGTTTTTCTAACAGGAAAATAAATTATAGCCGTTACAGCAACAGTATTGTAAGCTGAAGCCATTCCTTGCAATATACATGTATGTAGATGCACACTTGACTATATTATGTGATACTGGTCACTCTAACTGTCCTCTCCACCTACAATTCACTTACTTAGAACGTTATTTAGAACAATATCTAATATTACATTATATTTGTTTAGTAATGATTCTCTTTTTTCAATTTTCCTTTCATTTACAAGGGGCGTTCAGTAAGTAATGCAACAATTTTTTTCTCGGCCAATTTTGGTTGAAAAAAATCGTATTTTGTTGTGGGACATCGTGGGATATTCCCACCTGAGTCCGTATCGTTGCATGATGTTCCGTTGAGTGGTGGCGCTACATGTAGCCTTCAAAATGGGTCTGTAACGGAGGTACGTTCGAAGCGGAGAGCCGTACTTGAGATCCTTTTGGTGTAATACCTAAGCATCACAGATTTCATACACGTCTGCAGAATGTCTAGGGAGACCTGACAGCGAACAAAAGCATGGTCAGTCGTTGGGCGAGGCGTCTGGCATCATCACAATAATGTCGCACAAACCTGTATGATTTCCCGCGTGCTGGCACATTGCTGGAACACTGCAATTTTTGAAAGTGCGGTCACTTTCATTCGAGGCGATCGATGGATCACAAACAAACACCTCGCTGCTCATAGGATTTCTCTGTTAGTAGTACTGACATACTTGTCTACCAGTTGGAATACACATAGGTGTGTGCGTGCTGGGTTCATCGCAACCTAAGAAATGTCAAATGTGTGTGAATTTGTAAGGGGCCAAACTGCTGAGGTTATCGGTCCATAGACTTACACACTACTTAAACTAACTTATGCTATGAGCAACACGCACATCCATGCCCGAGGGAGGACTTGAACCTCCGACAGGAGTGGCCGCGCAGTCAGTGACATGGGCCACCTAAGACCAGAAGGAATAACCAAAGCCTATCTGTGCGGAAAGGCCTTGGACATTACGAGGCTGAGAGTAAGAACTTTCTGTCGAACATCGCCACAGGCGATGAAACATGGGTTCATTACTACGAACCGGAAAGAAAATGGCAATCCATGGACTGGCGTCACGCCATGTCTCCTTGGAAGAAAAAGTTTAAAGTTGCACTTCAGGTAGTAAAGTCATGGGGATGGTCTGCTGGCACCCTATACTATCCCCTCCCTAATAGTGCATCAATCAACTCTGAAGTGTATCGGGCTGCCCTCAGGAAATTGAAGAAACGACTTCATCATGTTCGTCGTCACATAAATGCGAATGACAACGTAGGGCCTCTCGCAAAGTTGCTCGACCGAGAAGAGCATAGTTCCGCAAATCATATTTAATTGCTGGCACAGGGCTCATCGAACCACTTTCACGATAATTCTCTATTATTCCAATCTCGTACAGCGCGGAGAAAACGAACACTTATGTCCTACTACGCGAGCTCTAATTTCAAATTTATTATAATGATAGTTTCTCCCTATTTAGGGCAGCGTGAACAAAATATTTTCTCATTCGGAGGAGAAAGTTGATGAACAAAATTTTGTGAGAAGATTTCTCCGCAACGAAAGCGCCTTTGTTTTAATGATGTCTATCCCATCTACATCTATGTCTACATGGTTACTCTGCAGTTCACACTTAAGTACCTGCCAGAGGGCAAATTCAGTATGATTCCAGTGACATTCTCACCCTTATTTGGCAGTAATACAAAAGGTGCTGCATTCTTTGAACTTTCTCGATGTACTCCGTCAGTTCTATCCGGTAGGGATCCCACAAAGCACAGCAGTAATCTAAAATAGGATGGATAAGCGTAGTGTAGGCAATCTTTTTAGTAGATCTGTGTTATTTTCTACGTGCCCTGCCAATGAAACGCAGTCATTGGTTAGCATTCACTACAACGTTTTCTTTACATTCCTTCCAATTTAAGTTGAATTTACGGGCTTTAGATTTCACTAGTTTATGGTGTAAACGAAGTTTAATGGATTTCATTTAGCACTCACGAGTATAACCTCACTCTTCTCATTATTTAGGGTCAATTGCCATGTTTTTTCCCCATCAACCCTACAGCTCGGACCTCACACTTTCCGACTTCTATCTGTTTAACCCAATGAAGGACGTACTCTACGGCAAGTATTACATGGACGATGGTGAGGTTATTGATGTATCAAGTCGGTGTCTCCGACGTCGGTCAGCAGAATGGTACCAAGCGGGAATACACGTCCTCTCGCATTGAACGGAGATAATGTTGAAAATGGGTTGCCAAAAGAGTGGGGAACAATTTGTTGCTTTGGAATCCTGATTGAAACAAACCTGTTTTCAGAAAATAATGTGTTGCATTACTTATTGAACGGACCTCGTATTTTTAGCCAGTACATAAATATAAACTAGTGTACAAAAGTCATGGAATAACGATGTAAGGCCGGACGGTATGGCCGATCGGGCATGGATGTGTGTGATGTCCTTAGGTCGGTTAGGTTTAATTAGTTCTAAGTTCTAGGGGACGGATGACCTCGGCCGTTAATTCCCATAGTGCTCAGAGCCATTTGAACCATTTAAATGACGATGTACACCTATACAGGTGGCGTTAGTATCGCGAACAATTTGTATAAAAGGACGGTGGATTGGTGGAGGTCATTTGTGCTCGGGTGATTCATGTGATAAGGTTTTCCGACGGGATCATTGCCGCACATTAGGATTAACAGACTCTAATCGCGGGTTGGTAGTTGATAGCTATACGAATGGGACATTATATTTCCTAAATTTTAAGGAATTTGACATTCTAAATTACACAGTGTCAAGAGTGTGCAGAGAATATCAAACTTTAGGTTTTACTTCTCGCTACGGACAACGCATCGGGCGACAGCCTTCATTTAACAACCGAGAGTAACAGCGTTTGCATATAGTTGTCAGTGCCAACAGAAAGTAACGTTGCATGAGGTAATCACAGAAATCCACGTGAGGCGTACGATGAACATATCCATTAGTGCGGCGAAATCTGGCGTTAGTGGGCTATGGCAGCAAGCGACCGACGCGAGTGCGTTTGCTAACAGCACGATGTCGCCTGCGGCGCATCTCCTGCGCTCATAATTACATCGGATGCACTCTATACGAGTGGAAAACCGTGGCCTGGTCAAATGAGGCCCGACTTCAGTTTGTATGAGCTGCCACTAGGATCGCCGGCCAGAGTGGCCGAGCGGTTCTAGGCGCTACAGTCTGGAACCGTGCGACCGCTGCGGTCGCAGGTTCGAATCCTGCCTCGGGCATGGATGTGTGTGATGTCCTTAGGTTAGTTAGGTTTAAGTAGTTCTAAGTTCTAGGGGACTGATGACCTCAGAAGTTAAATCCCATAGTGCTCAGAGCCATTTGCACCATTTGACAGTAGGATCCGAGTGTAAAATAGGCCTCACCAAGCCATGGACCCAGTTTGTCAACAAGCTTCTCAGCAATCTCTCGGTCGCTACGTAATGCTGTGGGCTTTATTTACATGTAGAGATTGGGCCCTCCGGTCCCAATGAGCCGATCACTGACTGGAAGTAGCTATGTTCGCCTACTGAGAGAGCATTTGCAGCCATTCATGTACTTCATTTTCCCAAACCACGATGGAATTTTTGTGGATGACAATGCGCCATGTCACCAGGCAACTACTGTTCTCGGTTGGTTTGGAGAACATTCTCGACAGTTCTAGCGAATAATCTGACCAGCTAAATTGCCGGCCATGAATCCCACCAAACATTAATGGGACGTAATTGAGAGGTCAGTTCGTGTATAAAATCCTGCACCAGCGACAGTTTTGCAAGTTTTGACGGTTATGGAGGCAGCATAGCTCAATAACTCTGCAGGGTACATCCAGCGACTTGTTGAGTCCATGCCACGTGAAATCTCTGCATAACGCCAGGCAAAAGGAGGCTCAACACGATATTTGGGGGTATCCCACGGCTTTTGTCACTTCATTGTATATCATCTCGACAGGTATTAATACTGATTCATAACATTTTTGCTGTTTATTATTATTATTTCATCGCCGGCCGCTGCAAACGCGTGACCGCTACTGTCGTAAGTTCGAATCCTGCCTCGGGCATGGATGTGTGTGATGCCCTTAGGTTAGTTAGGATTAAGTATTTCTAAGTTCTAGGGGACTGATGACCTCACCTGTTAAATTCCATAGTGCTCAGAGCCATTTGAACCATTTTTATTTCATCATACCTACTATGCTGAAATTCAATTGCCAAATTAAACACTACATCTACAGTCATATTGTGCAAGCCAACATTAGGGCATGGCAGATGATTCTTCCCATGGTAACACGTATTTCCAGTTTCCAATTCCATTTTCGCATGGAGCATAGTACGAACGATCACCTAAATGCCTCTGTACTATAAAAACTGATCAGCAGGAACATTATACACTCCTGGAAATTGAAATAAGAACACCGTGAATTCATTGTCCCAGGAAGGGGAAACTTTATTGACACATTCCTGGGGTCAGATACATCACATGATCACACTGACAGAAGCACAGGCACATAGACACAGGCAACAGAGCATGCACAATGTCGGCACTAGTACAGTGTATATCCACCTTTCGCAGCAATGCAGGCTGCTATTCTCCCATGGAGATGATCGTAGAGATGCTGGATGTTGTCCTGTGGAACGGCTTGCCGTGCCATTTCCACCTGGCGCCTCAGTTGGACCAGCGTTCGTGCTGGACGTGCAGACCGCGTGAGACGACGCTTCATCCAGTCCCAAACATGCTCAATGGGGTCAGATCCGGAGATCTTGCTGGCCAGGGTAGTTGACGTACACCTTCTACAGCACGTTGGGTGGCACGGGATACATGCGGACGTGCATTGTCCTGTTGGAACAGCAAGTTCCCTTGCCGGTCTACGAATGGTAGAACGATGGGTTCGATGACGGTTTGGATGTACCGTTCACTATTCAGTGTCCCCTCGACGATCACCAGAGGTGTACGGCCAGTGTAGGAGATCGCTCCCCACACCATGATGCCGTTTGTTGGCCCTGTGTGCCTCGGTCGTATGCAGTCCTGATTGTGGCGCTCACCTGCACGGCGCCAAAACGCATACGACCATCATTGGCACCAAGGCAGAAGCGACTCTCATCGCTGAAGACGACACGTCTGCATTCGTCCCTCCATTCACGCCTGTCGCGACACCACTGGAGGCGGGCTGCACGATGTTTGGGCGTGAGCGGAAGACGGCCTAACGGTGTGCGGGACCGTAACCCAGCTTCATGGAGACGGTTGCGAATGGTCCTCGCCGAGACCCCAGGAGCAACAGTGTCCCTAATTTGCTGGGAAGTGGCGGTGCGGTCGCCTACGGCACTGCGTAGTATCCTACGGTCTTGGCGTGCATCCGTGCGTCGCTGCGGTCCGGTCCCAGGTCGACGGGCACGTGCACCTTCCGCCGACCACTGGCGACAACATCGATGTACTGTGGAGACCTCACGCCCCACGTGTTGAGCAATTCGGCAGTACGTTCACCCGGCCTTCCGCATGCCCACTATACTCCCTCGCTCAAAGTCCGTCAACTGCACATACGGTTCACGTCCACGCTGTTGCTGCCTGCTACCAGTGTTAAAGACTGCGATGGAGCTCCGTATGCTACGGCAAACTGGCTGACACTGACGGCGGCGGTGCACAAATGCTGCGCAGCTAGCGCCATTCGACGGGCAACACCGCGGTTCCTGGTGTGTCCGCTGTGCCGTGCGTGTGATCATTGCTTGTACAGCCCTCTCGAAGAGTCCGGAGCAAGTATGGTGGGTCTGACACACCGGTGTCAATGTGTTTTTTTTCCATTTCCAGGAGTGTAAAATCAAATGATTGTATGGCATTTGTTGGCCGGGAGGCCCCATAAGGGGAAGTTCGGCCGCCATATTGCAAGTCCTTATTAGTTGACGCCACTTGGGCGACTTGCGAGTCAACGATGATGAAATGATGATGAAGAAGGCACAACACCCAGTCATCACGAGGCAGAGAAAATTCCTGACCCCGCCGGGAATCAAACCCGGAACCCCGTGCGCTGGAAGCGAGAACTCTAGCGCAAGACCACGAGCTGCGGACGGAACATTATGAGTACCTACCCTACCTACGGTGGGTCGCGTCGTGGCGTGGAGTCAATGAGGCCTTGGTAGATCACTGGAGGCAGTTGACGCCACATATGCACACTCAAGTCAACTATTTCCCATTAACTACGGGAATGGAGGCCATGAGCTCTGAAGCCCCATTTCATCCCATCCCACTGTGTTACCTTGGGCTTAGATCTGGCAAGTTGGGGGGACCAGTACGTCAATTGGAACTCGTCACTGTGCTACTTCAGAGTTCTCACCCTGTGACATTGCCCTTTATCTTGTTGAAAAATGCACCTGCCACCATCAGGTAGTGTGGTGATCGTGGAGAGGTGTGCGTGGTCTGTGTCACGATGTAAAGTCAGCGCCGGCACGCCACTCCGTAACAACAGAGCAGAGTTGGCTGTGGCTAGACATCAGACAATCGCACACTGACGGACCCCTCTCCAGGACGACAACACGGCAGCAGCGGACCGTATGTGAAGAGGACATAAGCGCCACGACAGACTGGCGACGCCCCAGTTCAAGAGCAGCTACAAGTCTAGCGACTTCGATAGCAGCGCCAACTCTAGTTACTTCGGTTGTACTCTCTTGGAATTGTCTATAATGAAGAAGATTCATTATTTCGTGTGTCGCCCATAGCGTGCGACACATCTGTGTTATTGCTAAGTTAAGAATTGTATCTTTCCTTTTTGTAATACAACTCATTAGTACGATTTGTTTGAATGTTGTCTAGCGATCCGAGCAAGCAGGCTCCTTAGCATCCCATATTTGATGACAAGGCTGGACATAATATTAGGCCAGAAGAAGGTGAAGCGCACACCAACGTGACAACCTAGAACCCTAGCGGCCGCAGTTTCTTGTGGGCTTTTGTGTTTTGTTGGAGTCTTAATTATGCTTTGTCTTTTCTTTGCAGGGGTACGTTTACATGTTTTAACAGTGTCTTAAGTGTTTTTCTAGTTAGCGTTTTCAGTTGGTCGTCGCAGAAATTTTCTTTGCTTGTGTGCTTATTTTTATTGCTTGCATTGCCTGTTTATCGCATTTACCTATTCCAAAGTGAGCAACCCACCTCTCTCACCACCTGTTCAGGCAACGCAGCTGCAAGGAACAGGTGCAATGCAGCTAACACAGATGTTTCACTTTCAGAGGCAGCAGATGGCCACACGGCAAGACACAACTCAGGAGCTACTCGCCAATCAAGCCCTAACATAGTGCGACAACTGTGCTCATAAAGTACTAGCTACTGTGAGGCTCCATTACCTTTCGTCGACACTAGGAAGTGCAGCCGTGCGCCTCATTCGTAAATTGTTCCCTAACACCATTCCGAGTGAACTTTCCTATGATCATGTTGTAGATTCGCTAACGAATTATTATGACAAACAAGTGAATGTGGTGGCAGCTAGGTGCCAAGTCCTTCATTGCAAGAAAAGGTCAGAACAAACTTACGCGAGTGGGTAACAGATTTACAGGGTATGACGTAAAAATGCAAATTAAAATATGTTTGTGGTGCTTCATATTCAGATGCTACGTTGCGTGATGCGATCGTGTACAATATGACTGATGTCAAACTTAAAGAACAGATTTTGAAACAGTCAAATCCATATCAGCACACATTACTACGAAAGACAACGCTCAGCTGAAATTTTGTCTGGTCAGAACGGTTCCAGTTGTAATATGGGAAAAAGTCGCTGCTGAACTGACAGAATTGCAAGATCGCGGAGCTATTGCGCCCATACAAACTAATCATTGGGCTAGTCGACTGGGTTTTTCTCTCTAAACCTTCAGGTCGCATTCGCCTCTCTGTTGACTTAGTCTACAGTCAACCCACAAAGTGTGATCCACACTTATCCATTGCTACGCCCAGAGCATCTCGTCGACAGATTAGGCGCTGGTCGCTACTTCCGAAAAATAGCTTTGCGCAATGCATATCTTCAAAGACCACTAGATGAAGAATCTCAAACCGTGTGTGCTCTCAACACTCATTTGGTCCTTTTTAGATATTGGCGTTTGCCTTTTGACAGTGCTTCCGCAACTACCATTTTCCAAGGGTATATGGAACACCTGACTGCTCAAGTGCCTAACAGTACAAACAATTTGGACGATATTGTCGTAGCAAGTCATACACCTGAAGAAAACATTGCGAATTTGCGTACTTTGTTTCTTGTGTTATCTGATGCAGGACTGAAGAGTAGACTGGGCAAGTGTCATTTTTTTTACAACCTGAGTTCCAGTATCTTGCTCATCCTATAAAAAGGCAAGTTGTAGACCCTCCCTCAGTCACATTTGTTAGCCACACATGGCCCTGCCAGCTCCTCTCAATATCATAGAATTGCAGTCAGTCTTAGGAAAAATGAACTACACAACTGGCCATTAAAATTGCTACACCAAGAAGAAATGCAGATGATAAACGGGTATTCATTGGACAAATATATTATACTAGAACTGACATGTGATTACATTTTCACGCAATTTGGGTTCATAGATCCAGAGAAATCAGTACCCAGAACAACCACCTCTTGCCGTAATCGCGGCCTTGATACGCCTGGGCATTCAATCAAACAAAGCTTGGATGGCCTGTACAGGTACAGCTGCCCATGCAGCTTCAACATGATACCACAGTTCATCAAGAGTAGTGACTGGCGCATTGTGACGAGCCAGTTGCTTTGCCACCTTTGACCAGACGTTATCAATTGGTGAGAGATCTGGAGAATGTGCTGGTCAGGGCAGCAGCCGAACATTTTCTGTATCCAGAAAGGCCCGTATATGCGTTCGTGCATTATCCTGCTGAAATGTAGGGTTTCGCAGGGATGGAATGAAAGGTAGAGCCACGGGTCGTAACACATCTTAAATGTAACGTCCACTGTTCAAAGTGCCGTCAATGCGAACAAGAGGTGACCGAGACGTGTAACGAGTGACACCCATACCATCACGCTGGGTGATACACGAATATGACGATGACGAATACACGCTTCCAATGTGCGTTCACCGCGATGTCGCCAAACACGGATGCGAGGATGCGATCATCATGATTCAGTAAACAGAACCTGGATTCATCCGAAAAAATGACGTTTCGTCATTCGTGCACCCAGGTTCGTCGTTGAGTACACCATCGCAGGCGCTCCTGTCTGTGATGCAGCGTCGAGGGTAACCGCGGCCATGGTCTGCGAGCTGATAGTCCATCTTGCTGCAAACGTCATCGAACTGTTAGTTCAGATGGTTGTTGTCTTTCAAACGTCCCCATCTGTTGACTCAGGTATCGAGACGTGGCCGCACGATCCGTTACAGCCATGCCTGTCATCTCGATTGCTAGTGATAAGAGGCCTTTGTGATCCAGCACGGCGATCTGTATTACCCTCCTGAACCCACTATAATATAATAAAATGATAATATAATAGGATAGGGAATGAATGATAATAAAATGTTGGAATGTGTGGCTTTTTTAAAATGGATGAATTAAAGAGATTAATTCTTTGGCATGAAGGACAAGCACAATAAGCTAGGCATTGCCTGTAACGGGAAAGGAATCATTTTAGTTTATATTTATATAAATAAATCGTCTTCATAGTATTTTATGCGTACCAATTATTCATATTATGTCCGATCGCCGTCTCCTTGACTGTGGCCGTGTTGTTATATTCGGATCTTCGTAGATTTTCCGAAGTACACAGGTGGGCTTCCGTTCTTCTTATTGCATTACTACTTGAAATAATAATAACTCTCACAAATATTCTGTTAATAAAACACTACTATATTTCTGTTCGATGCACATTGAAAATACACACAATGGCGGTCTGCAATTACTCGCAAAAAATGGCGGTTCTCACTCGTTCACTCACTGAGCGAAACCTTCCTTCCAACAACTCGTACAAGAACCAAAACTGCTCTGTCTTTTAACATCTGGAAGTCAAAAATACCTGACGGTAGGCACAGGCTCTACGCTGGGCTTTTACCACCTCATCTTTTCTCTTTGCTTTTAAAGAGGATGAAAACATAAAAGTAAGAAATGCAAAAGGTATATCACAATTGCCCCCTACTGTATACTATCGGGAATAAGTCTCTTTATTTAGTGAGACAGTATACAGTAGCCTTATTTACCTTGGGGCTCATGTTGAGTCATTTGGTGCAAGTCAATGGAGTTTTAATACCCTTAAGCTACTACAAGTAAGTCTACGAAGTTCATTTCCTTCTTCATTACAAATTCATACATATAAATACATTCACATACACTTATATCACATAACGACATTCACATATATTTATATTACATAATCGTACGTCCATGTCGTCCTAACGTCTTAGTCTGTGATTTTTCATTATACTTGTTAAGCTGTATGGACAGGGGAAAAATTTTACATTTCGTAAATTGTCCTCACCATGTTTTAAAAATTGTTTTTCTCACTGGCTTTTGGTTCATTGGCCGTTCTGAGAAGGTGTCTTTTCAGCACACGCTATCTCATTGTTCGCTGCGCTTATGGCTAGCAGCAGCTCATTGTTTACCGCGCCCGTCGCAGTGACGCGAGCGCCACGTGAGCAGCAGCACTGCCCGCGCATCCATCGTAATGTCGCTCCAGGCTCATGAAGTCGGTGTTGTATATGCCCTCCAGGCCGGAGACTGGATAAGACGGATTCAGCTCCAACGTTCAACCCGAAGAACACCAATACATCATCTCGCGCCTGGACGAGGTTTTCGCACAGCAAGGTGAGGTAAGGGCCGCACTGCAGAACTCGGCATTGTCTTCGTTTTTCATTGTAGTTCAGCGGTCCTCACACCACAACTCGTGGTTATACGGATTTCCTCTCATTTTTCCGTCGCACACGCATCACACTCACTGTATTCACTTCGCCACATTGTAGCGTTTACTCTTACTACGGCTCAGCCGTTTTTTCGCTATTATTAGGCCTTAACATTTTTGTATTACTTCACACGTGCGAGTGTTTTACTCGTCCGTCGCGTTGCACTTCACATACATACATAAATGGTTCCTTTTCAAGAGTAAAATTTCACATAAAATTGACAATAGTACATACATTTTACATAGACAAAAACGTTGACAATAATAAAGTCGACATACAAATTTACAGTTCATACTCATTTCATATATGGACTACATGACATGCACCCTCTTACACACTACTATGCAAATCAGAAGGAATCTTTAATTTATTCTGAATATTTGGGTTTCCTGTTCCTTTCTTGCAGGACTGACCTCCTGCGCGTTTTTACGTTCACAACTACACATAGAAAACAGTACATACATACATTTTACATAGACTTGGACATTGACAATAATATAGTTGGCAAATAAATGTACAGTCCACGTTCACACTTCGTATATGGACTTCATGTTAAACAGCATCTTACACACCAATAAGTAAATTAGAAGGAATCTTGCATTTGTTCAGAATGTTGGCACCTTTTTCGTCTTGTCTTGCAGGACCGGCTTGCGCATTTTTACGTTCACAGATACACACAGAAAGCAGTACATACATACATTTTACATAGACTTCGACATTGACAATAATATAGTTGACAACTAAATGTACAATTCACCTTCAGTTTTCATTTATGGATTCCATTTTTGGTATCGTTTTACACACTAATAAGTAAATTAGAAGGAATCTTTCATTTGTTCTGAATATTTGCATTTTCTTCTCTTGACTTGCAGGCCCGACCTCCTGCGCGTTTATACCTTCACAAAAACACATAGAAAATACGTTCCAGCACTACTCACTACATGGAAAAAGATTTGCTAAGGTCTGCTTCAGAGATCAAGCTACTTCTAAGATTGCTACTTGTAGTGCGTCGTTAGTGTACTTATTCTATCCTTGGCATTTGATAGACACCATACTACGTACAATATTTACAAGTGCTCGTTTGTGAACTAGTGTGTAGGATGTTTTTTCCTTTGACAATCCTGACTTCATCACTGCTTGTTAATCGTCGTAATATTACACATTCAAGTACACATGTATCAAGTCATATTTCTGCCATATTGAAGCGACGACATGTACGTGTTTACCCCTTGTAACGTGTGGCCGATACTTTTACTGTATTTTTGCCATGTGTAATTCCACTCGTAATTCATTCCCGCGAAAGAAGAACGTGCTTATGTTAAAGAACTGTTTTCGCTTCTGCGTGTGTCATGAACTCAGTGTAGAAAATATTGTTTCACTGCATTTTGTGCTCGTTCCTCATACGAATCGTATATCATATTTTCATTAATATTCACCTTATAGTTGCTCAAGCTGTAACAGTTAGTCGCTAAAGAAATATTTTTCATACTAATTTGTTTTCCTTTCTGACGCCTGTGTAGCAGATCACTGTATTGTAGTGTACTTTAAATGTAGCGTGTACCTTTGTTACTATGGACTCCACTGTTTTTTCTTTATTCTTCACTGCTTCTTCAAGATGGTCGTTTTCATAATTACTTACCGTACATACATCATCATACTTTGCTTTCCACACTCATACAACCATTCATTCTAAGACTTAAAACTATATAATCTATTCTTTCTTACGTCGCCTTCGTGGCCCTTTCCTAGATATCACTGAAAAATTAATCTTCATATTCATCGCCGTATATCCATGTAATTATTCATTAAAAAATCTTCCACATAAATCGCCATTTATACTCATGTATTACCTACAGGGTTCTTACACTAGAACCACCGCCTTATTTATTTCTTCTCACAAATATAAATAAACTCATATTACTCTAATACACTTTCATTCTCTTCCTAGATTCATTCATGCATGTTATGTCACCACAAACGTAGATTAACTAATTAATACCTCCAATCGAATCTAAAACTTTTCACACTCTCTCTACTTCCAAGTATTATCCAGCAGTGAAATTAATTTGTTTCTGTATATTGCTTTTTTAAACATACAGTTCTTACCTCAGTTATTTTGTTTTAGTTCGTATAATTACGTTGTGTGCGTATTGGTTGGTTTTCGTATTTACTTAGCTTATCTCCCGCAAGTTGTACGATTCATGTTGACAGTTTTACTCAGCTGCTTATCCTTTTCGTATAAGGTACCATGTAATTAATAGCAACTAACATAAGTGATTTCTGTAATAGCTAATTTGTGTGTATGTATTCTCTCTATACGTCACGCTCGCTAATTCTAATGTTGTCTGTAAAGAAGTGTAGTCTTATAAGTGCACAATTGCTCCTCTCGCTAAATCTCGTACGATATGTTATTTTGTAGTTTACGACTCCGTCACACGCACTTTTCTGTGTGTATATTTCATTCTACGTTTCCCATCGTCGCTGACTTGCGTGCTGTATGTAAGCCGCTTAGTTCTCAATAAAGTTCAGTGCTAATCGTGTTCTTTTAAGTGTACATGTTGTTACTTTTCTTTTAAACTTGTCTTAACACTGTTGTATATAGTCTGATAGGAATATCTGTGTATATTTTCTTCTCCTTTGAATACTCATACTTATTTCTAACTATGTACATTCAATAGCCTATGTTAAGTTCACAATTTTAGCGTATTCTACGCTCCTTATACTTTACTTGCACCGATGCGGTACTTTTCTTAAAACTACGTATGCTTAACTTAATGATATACTCTTAAAATTAGTGCTCTTTACAGTATAGTCTCCATCTTGGGGATAAATGTCTGTGTTCGTTTTGTTTGTGTAACTGATTTACGTTAGAGTAATGAGCTAATAGGTACTTCATTTCGTGTCGCTTCTCTTTTGTCCAGTTGGCAGCGCAGCGTGAATGTTGATTCGCTTAAATTCTAGAATGGTTTCCGTCGCGATGCGCAGTGTGTCTTTGCGAATCTAGCTGAGGACACTGAACTCAACCGTGCTTTTTGCCTACTCGACCCCTACAATCAGCTGTTAGCCGCTTCGTATGTAATTGTTATAAGTACACTCCGCTTCAAGCGTGGCTGCGCCTCTCAGTACTCTTCATCGCTCGTGCCGCTAGCTCAAAGCTCGCGCGCTGTGAATTCCTTTCTTTTCCATCGCTCTTGTTTAATTATTTTTATGTATTGTAACTACGTAATCTAATGATTTTCACTCGTCCACTATTGTGTACAATTGTTTTATTTCTTCCCATATATTTAGTGTTCTCTTAAGGAATATGAAAAGTTTCTTGTGTTTCTATAGATATTTAAGTCTTAAGAAAGCTCAATACCAAAATTACAAGAAAAATCTCTAACGGCTAGGTTGCATTCTCATCTCTGCATTTTAGATAGTAGAAGAAAATTGAACATTCCTTATTGACTAAACAGGACAGTAGAAGAGGGAGAGGGTAACGAAAATATAAATATTGTACCCCCTAGCTGGAGAGGAACCGAGCGCCAATCGGTTTATTCGTCATAGATTGACGAACCTCCTACCTACTTGGGTTTTATTAACGCAACAAATAAGGAAACAATTGGACTTGCACTTTCATTTAATAAATTTCCGCAAATCTTTATGTGGATACATGCCTTTTATTTTACCATTTTTTACATTTTCCTATCAAGTAGCACCCAGGATGTGGCTTGTCAACAATGATATACGGACCAACACATAACAATTGCAATTTTTTGTTCAATGCCTTTAATTTCGATGATTTCGGATGAGTTCTTAGTAGTACCTCCTGTCCAATCTGGAATTCTATTACGTTTTTCAATTTCTTGTCGTAAATGCCTTTCCTTATTTGAGCTTGCCCTTCCAGTGTTATTAGCGCTTGCCGTACTTTGTCATCTAAGGCTATGTCTTTGTGCCCTAATGTAGGTGTCGGTTTTGCCCATTCATCTAGTTCCACCTTTTCAAACATAAGTTCGGCCGGTGTGTACCCTGTTGATGTGTGTGGTATGTGATTTACTATGTGCTGAAACGGACCCACGTATTCTATCCATTTCTTTTGGTTCTGCGGTATATATGTCCGGATAAACCTGTTAAATTCACGGAAGCACCTTTCGACAGGACCTGCTTCCGGGTGGAACTTGGATACTAAAATATGACGTATGTTTTGTGATTTTAAAAATGATTTCCATTGGTCACCTGTAAAATTTGAAGCATTATCAGTTAGAACCGCTTGCGGTTTCCCAATACGTGGTATGTAGTCTTCCAGAATCCGTCTTATAATTGGTCCAGACCTAACCGTTTTGACTGCGTACAGCTGGAGATACTTACTAAAAACGTCATACAAGGCTACGATGTATTTAACCCCGCCGCGGGCTTGGGGATAAGGTCCTGCGGCGTCAATAGATACAAGGTCCCTTGGTTGCTTTGGTATTATTGGGTGTAGTACATTAAGACATGTCCTATTTTGATGTTTGACCTTCTGACACACCGCACATTTTGATATAATATGGTTTAAAAGTTCCATCATTTATTAAAAGTACTTTGAAATCAGATGTTTGTTCCTCTAAGTCGTGATAATCGGTGAGGCCTTGTGGTAATCGTGATAGTGCATCTGCCAAAACATTCTGTTCCCCTTTTATGTACACAACCTCAAAATCAAACTCCTGTAGGTACATGCACCACCTCGCTATTCTCTTATGTAACAACTTACATGTCAGAAGAAAGGACAAAGCATGATGATCACAGTAAACTTTAGTATGTTTTCCCCAAAGGTAATATTGAAATTTACGAAAGGACCAAATAACTGCCAACAATTCCAGTTCAGTTACAGAATACGATCTTTCACATTCTGTAAGAGTTCTACTCGCAAAACTTATTACATTGATTTCTTCCTTCCCATCTTTTGTTATTATTTGAAACAGACACGCGCCAAGCCCCTGATAACAAGCATCAGTGCTTAAACAAAAGTCCAACTCCATATCCGGGTGTTTTAGGATAGGTGCATTAATCAGTGCCTGCTTAATGCGCTGAAAATCACTTTCACACTCTTTAGTCCACAGCCAACTGTGATTTTTACGCAGTAGGTTTAACATCGAGCTACTGTTCAACAATTGTTGTGGCAGGAATTTCCTGAAAAACGAGGCCATTCCTAGAAAACCTTTTAATTGTCTCTTATTATAGGGTGTTGGGAAATTTCGTATCGCATCTAATTTACCGGGGTCAGGTAAGATCCCTTCTGGTGAAATAATATGCCCTAAAATTTTATTTTGTTCTTTCCGAATTCAGACTTTCTAAAGTTAACTGTGACATTGTATTCATCGAATTTTTGAAAAACCTTTTCCAGAATACTTACATGTTCATCCCATGTTTGCGTTGCAATTAATAAATCGTCAACGTAGAGTGTAACCTGGCTAAGCAACTCCGGTCCAAGTACTTTGTCTAATGCTTCAATAAATACACCAGCGCTCACGTTTAATCCGAAAGGCAGCACCCTAAATTGGTAACTCCTCCCGGCATTTATGAAAGCTGTATACTTTCTACTCTATTCATGCAATAAAATTTGCCAGTACGAAGCTTTCAAATCGAGAGATGTTAAATACTTAACGCCATGAAACTTTAATAACTTCTCTTCTAGATTCTCTGGCCTTGTTCTTATAGGAACGATGATTTTGTTTATTTCTCTCGCGTCTAACACCAGCCGCACCGTTCCGTCAGTTTTACCAACTGCGAGAATCGGACTACAGTAAGGCGAGTGCGATGTTTCAATCACCTTCCACCTAATCATACGCTCTATTTCTTGTCTTACTGCGTTTTTCTTTGCCCAAGGAATGCCATATGACGTTCTACAATAGGTTTCATGCGGGCACACTTCCATTTTACATTCATATCCCCTAATAACACTGGGTTGTTTACGAAAAATGTTATGATATTTGAAGAGTAATTTTGCCAGTTCACTTCGCTGTTCATTGTTAAGACAAGTGGATTTACTTATTTTACTATCTACTGTTTGCTCATCTAGGATCTCACCGCCAGGGTCATCAAATTCTGTCTCCCTTGCTATTAAGACTTGAGGGTAGCTAAGTTTAACATCAATATCGGGTATCTGTCTACCCTGATCGTCGTTGTAGTTTTTATTAAGTCCACTGTCAGTGTGCGCTCTCCTACATGAAATTGACATTCCCCGCTGCCGATATCTATTTTTACCCCATACCTTCTTAACACCTCCATACCAAGTATACAGTTAACTATCAGTTTGTCTATCAACAAGAAAGTACACTGCAAAGTTACACCACATATGCTAATGGGTATGCTGGTCTGTAATTTTATAACCTTAGATTTACTTCCCATTGCCGTTACGATCTTACAGTTCTCCACGGGTAGCGTGGGTACACTTACTTCCCTCGCTATGTCTTTGAACAAGCTAGTAGACATGAGGCTTGTCGACGCGCCAGTATCCAAAACAACGGGTACATCTATGTTTCGCACTTTTACCTTTATTATTGCTTGAATAATTTCACTTACCTTGGGTGTTGTTCCTTTCTCCTCAGTAAACAGGTCTTCTTTCATTTCTGTGTCCGTATCGTACCTTAAAAATAGATTCCGGATGTGCTGTATGTGTAGGTTTGTTTCAGTTTCTACATCCTCCTTTCCGTCCCTGTTCGTGTTAGTGTTTATGTCGCTCATATTAGTACTGTGGCACATTGACAGTTCATTACCTTCTTCCTCTAGTCACGCTCGATTACTATTGCTTGGGGGTGGTAAAGGTATGGATTCATTCTCTGCCGTCATTTCTACTATGTTCACTGTATGTTCGCGTGCTCGCCAGTTCGTGTCCCGGTTGTTTCGATTTGATTGTACTGGCTGCCTGTTCTCTCTCGGATCCCTGTGTTGCATATTCCGATCCTGGTAATTTGCATTTCCTTGTCGCCTGTTGTCAAAGTTTTCCCTCGGATTCCTAATGTCTCGGCCATTGCCGTACCTATGGGGCTGATATTTATTTTCGTACCCTCGGTCACCCTGTGGCTGGTGGGTAGGCCGATTGTACGGATTGCCGTTGTGACGGCAAACATTACAATAATAAAACATAATATCTCCTTGAACATTACAATCATTACCCAAGGAACCACCACTCTTATACCACAAATATACAGATTCAGAACTTTCAAGTTTACGACACACACGACTTCGTAAAACTAGTGGCTCATCACTAGAGAGATAACTTCCTCCATATGCTTTATTAAACTGATGTACAATATTAAAAGTCTTCCAAGCAATTACATCACGAGTTGGAAAGCCTCGTCGTCGTTATATTAGAAGGCGCTTTAGGCCCTCTGTTTTTAAAGCTTGTAAGAGTGTCAATCTTTCTCCAAAAGCTACCGACGAGGCTTCTATACTTTCTGGTGCCCACAGGTGGATGGGTTTTGTTGCAAGATTTAGTTTGGCTATGTCAGTGCAAGGAACGGGTAATGGTTGGATTACTATTGCCTTTGTTCGATCTAGTGATGCTAAGAAGAGTTCTTTGGATTCCTTTCCAACTCGTGATGTAATTGCTTGGAAGACTTTTAATATTGTACATCAGTCTAATAAAGCATATGGAGGAAGTTATCTCTCTAGTGATGAGCCACTAATTTTAAGAAGTCGTGTGTTACTAATTTTTCCCTAACATTTGCAGGTAACGTGTTCTTTAAGATTTTCAATACATCTACATGAGAGATTGGATTATTCCAGTAACGGGTCTTGTTTAGATATGTTTCAAAATAGTTTCTTAGCCCCACGAATTTTGAATGATATGATACTGGGTTAAATACCTCTCGTCTTAACCTCTCCTGGATAGCTGTAGACCAGTATTTATCTAAAAATGCAAACTGATCATATGTCTCGCAAAGTTCTGACATCTTTGACATCTCCGTAGCCCACAAAAGGGCATCACCTTCGGTATGTCCTACTACATATTTGATCTTTTGAGCTTCTGTCCAAGTCCTCGGCAGTACGTTTCTGAAGGCTCGGACAAACACTACCGGTTGCGTTCGCTTTTTCTCATTTGAGAATACGGGAAACTGTCGATGTTTTAGTAAGCTCTCATCCATTAACAACGCTGTCCAGGAGGGCGGAACAGCATTTCCCTGCAATGACGGTATATTTGTTTCACAAAAGTTTTGCCCGTTGCTCGCGTCGTGCGTCGACATGCGGTCGCGCGGCGTGGGTTGGGCATTGTTGTCCGCGCCACTGATTCCTCCCACTGGCGGATGGCTGTTTAGCGCTCCGCTTACCGCCCCCGGCGATGATATTACCGTACTTTTTTTGCTAACTATTTCGTCCCTTAACCTTTGTTCTACCTGTCTGATATCCTGTTCTATGCGTTTTAAGATTTCTTCTTCCTTTTCTCCCATTACTTCCTTTACCGCTTCCACATAAGTGCGCTGTTCACGTACGCATTTTTCTGCGAACGTTGTGTTTTCGTCCTTTGTATTACTCTTTACCGTTTCGTAAAGCTGCACAATGTCTGAGTTTATTCTCTTGTGTTCTAACTTGAGTAACCCTATCTCCACTGTGATTTTCTCTACATTTTCTGGCAAGTCGTCACAGAAAGAATGTAGTTTCGCTACTTCTGAGTGTACATTGTCTAAGTTAACCTGCGTATTCTTTTGCATTGCCTGTAAATTCTCTTGGGTTTCTCTAATACCGGATAGCTCCTGTCGATATGTGTGTGTTAGTGTCTCAAAATTTTCTCTCATTATGCCTTTTAATTTCTCACCCATATCATGAACTGAAATTTGCACTTGTTCATTAATTTTCCTATCCACCTCCGTGGAGATTTGCGAAATCTGCTGTGTGAACTTCGTATCCATGTTATTGAGTTCTGTGCGCAAACTTTGTACCTCGCCTGAAATGTGCGTCATGTTTGTATTTACCTTCGCGATCTCGGACTTTACTGTGGTCATGTCTGCTTTCATGTTAGTCATGTCTGCTTTCATGTTAGTCATGTCTGCTTGTATTACGTCTATACTCGACATCTTTGAATTAATTGTGTTCATGTTAGTTTGTATAGTTTCTGTTAAAGCTCTAAATAATGCTTGCATATCTTCTCTATTCATTTCCGGCCTACGCCTGTCAGCATCTGCGTCTGTACTACGTGTACTACGTTCATTTAAAATATTCTCCTGGCTTGAGTTGTCATTAATTTCGTCTATTGTAATCAAAGTATTGCTGGTAATGAAATGTTCTGTATTCACGGGCGTCGAATGCAACAATGGCATGTTGCGCCCAGCATCCAAATAATCACCGCTTAACGGTTCTAAACCACTTATTGTTGCGTTTTGTAAATGCACATCCACTACATTGGCATTTTGATTTTCGAATGACATTTCCTTATTCTTTTGACTCTCCATTATAGAAACTCTTAAGGCACTACTGTTATCAAAATCAGTATTTTCTCTCTTAAGATTTCACTTTCCTGCTACTTCTCACGCTAAAAATGCATATACAGCTGTATGTAATTGTAATCTCAGTTGTTGTTCGGTCAATATATTTTCAGTACTAATCAAGAAATGTCATTGTCTCTACTCGAATACAATAGCGTTAATCTCTGAAGCTTTAGGTTCTGGATTTTAGGAAATAGGTGCTTGGGTTTTCTAATATGCTTACTGGGAACGCATTTTCTATATGCATTGCGCGGTCCTACCTGATTGTTGTCTTGTAACTGTTACTTCCTCTATTGTGCTTTGTTGTACGTTCTTGGTATTGTCGTCCTCTTCCTTCTAATTTATTTATTATTTCCTTTCAGTATCACATCACCGTCTCCGTCACATCATCAGCGTACATGGAACAACGTCCTGTCACGGTCGCCACCTTATAATATAATAAAATGATAATATAATAGGATAGGGAATGAATAACAATAAAATGTTGGAATGTGTGGCTTTTTTAAAATGGATGAATTAAAGAGATTAATTCTTTGGCATGAAGGACAAGCACAATAAGCTAGGCATTGCCTGTAACGGGAAAGGAATCATTTTAGTTTATATTTATATAAATAAATCGTCTTCATAGTATTTTATGCGTACCAATTATTCATATTATGTCCGATCGCCGTCTCCTTGACTGTGGCCGTGTTGTTATATTCGGATCTTCGTAAATTTTCCGAAGTACAGAGGTGGGCTTCCGTTCTTCTTATTGCATTACTACTTGAAATAATAATAACTCTCACAAATATTCTGTTAATAAAACACTACTATATTTCTGTTCGATGCACATAGAAAATACACACAATGGCGGTCTGCAATTACTCGCTAAAAAATAGCGGTTCTCACTCGTTCACTCATTGAGCGAAACCTTCCTTCCAACAACTCGTACAAGAACCAAAACTGCTCTGTCTTTCAACATCTGAAAGTCAAAAATACCTGACGGTAGGCACAGGCTCTACGCTGGGCTACTACCACCTCATCTTTTCTCTTTGCTTTTAAAGAGGATGAAAACATAAAAGTAAGAAATGCAAAAGGTATATCACACCACCGATTCCATATTCTGCTAACAGTCATTGGATCTCGACCAACGCCAACAGCAATGTCGCGATACGATAAACCGCAGTCGCGATAGGCTACAATCCGACCTTTACCAAAGTCGGAAACGTGATGGTACGTATTTCTCCTCCTTACACGAGGCATCACAACAACGGTTCACCAGGCAATACCGGACAACTGCTGTTTGTGTATGAGAAATCGGTTGGAAACTTTCGTTATGTCAGCACGTTGTAGATGTCGCCACCGGCGCCAACCTTGTGTGAATGCTCTGAAAAGCTAAACATTTGCATATCCTGTCTGTTAAATTTCGTGACGGTAGCACGTCATCTTCGTGGTGTAGCTATTTTAATGGCCAGTAGTGTATTATATTTGGATCACACCGAATGCTGCATAAATCGCAGCTACAATGCATCGCTTTCGTTGTAAGAACGTCCCCTTTATTATGACAGAAGAGTGCCAGGAAGCTTTCAGAAACTTAAAGGTGCCTTTCTCAGTGATCGATTCTTGGTTCACTTTGATCCTGACAACCCAGTTGTTTTGCAAGTTGACACTTCCTCTTACGGAATCGGTGCAGTGCTTTCGCACAGAATTGGTGATAAAGGCAGGTCTATTGCTTTCGCATCACAGGTGTTGTCCAAAGCTCAATGTTGCTATTCACGTATGGTGTCACTAAAATCCACCACTATTTGTATGGCAAAATATTCTAGTTAGTAAAGGATCACAAGCCACTGCGGTTCTAGTTTCATCCGATGAAGCCGGTTCCTGTCAACACTCACCAAAAATTGCAAAGAATGGCTTTGTTGTTGTCTTAATACCAGTACGAGATTGTGCATCGTCTGACAGCTCAACACGGTAATGCGGACACACTTTCACGTTTTCCAATTGGCTCTGGTACAGACGTTGACGCTGCTGCTGTATCTTGTAGTCGCATCGACGCTGATGATTCTGAATTGCTTCAGTCCTTTCCTGTGAACTACAGGAAAATTGGACAGGCCAGGGAAGCTGATTCACAAAATTGAACATTTTGCTAAAACACATTCGCACATCTTGGCCTCTCTCATTGCATAGCGTAAAGAACTCTGTAGTGCGCCGAAACTTTGCATCTCGACATACCCTTGCCATACAGCAAGGTGTTATTATTGTTCAAATGGCAGTGGACGATCACAGGTGTTGATCCCTAAAACTTTGCAAAAAGAAGTGATGCAGTTACCAAGAACACTGGGGGATTGTTCGTATGAAACCCACATAGAACAGATGACGTCAGACTGTCTCGCATGTGAGAAAAATCAGTCCGCTCCACTTAAAGAAAGCTTTTGCCAATGTTGACTGGAATACTCTCTTTCAAATTCTGAAGGTGGCAGGGGTAACATACAGGGAGTGAAAGGCTATTTACAATTTGTACAGAAACCAGATGGCATTTATAAGAGCCGAGGGGCACGAAAGGGAAGCATTGGTTGGGAAGGTAGTGAGACAGGGTTGTAGCCTCTCCCAGATTTTATTCAATCTGTATATTGAGCAAGCAGTAAAGGAAACAAAAGAAAAATTCGGAGTAGGTATTAAAAACCATGGAGACGAAATAAAAACTATAAGGTTCGCCAATGACATTGTAAATCTGTCAGAGAGAGCAAAGGACTTGAAAGAGCAGTTGAATGGAATGGACAGTGTCTTGAAAGGAGGATATAAGATAAACATCAACAAAAGAAAAGCGAGGATAATGGAATGTTGTCTGATTAAGTCGGGTGATGCTGAGGGAATTAGATTAGGAAATGAGACACTTAAAGTAGTAAAGGTGTTTTGTTATTTGGGGAGCAAAATAACTGATGATTGTCGAAGTAGAGACGATATAAAATGTAGACTGGCAATGCCGAGTAAAGCTTTTCTGAAGAAGAGAAATTTGTTAACATCGAGGATAGATTTAAGTGTCAGGAAGTCCTTTCTGAAAGTATTTGTATGGAGTGTAGCCATGTATGGAAGTGAAACATAGACGATAACTAGTTTGGAGAAGAAGAGAATAGAAGCTTTCGAAATGTGGTGCTACAGAAGAATGCTGAAGATTAGATGGGTAGATCACATAACTAATGAAGAGGTATTGAATAGGATTGGAGAGAAGAGACGTTTGTGGCACAACTTGAGCAGAAGAAGGGATCGGTTAGTAGGACATGTTCTGAGGCATCAACGAATCACCAATTTAGTATTTGAGGGCAGCGTGGAGGGTAAAAATCGTAGAGGGAGACCAAGACATGAATACACTAAGCAGATTCAGAAGGATGTAGGATGCACTAGGTACTGGGAGATGAAGAAGCTTGCACAAGATAGAGAAGCATGGAGAGCTGCATCAAACCAGTCTCAGGACTGAAGACAACAACAAAAATAACAACAACAATAACAACAGCAACAACAGGCTGCGGGATCGTTTTGGAACACTCGTTGTTTGGTATTGGTACACTTTTACTCAAGTTTTCTTCTGCTGTGCCAATGAACTCGACAACGTCACGTAGACAATTCAGGTGTTGTATTCTATTTTTTGCCTCGAAGGTTTCCCTGAAGTCATAGTGTCAGAGTTCACGTTAACTAAATTTGAAACATTCTGTCAACGTGGTGGCATACAGCATCTAATAGTGCATCGTTCAATCGACAGTAAAACGGCAAAGCGGAACGTTTTAGGGTTCAAATGGCTCTGAGCACTGTAGTCATCAGTCCCGTAGAACTTACCACTACTTAAACCTAACTAACCTAAGGACATCACACACATCCATGCCCGAGGCAGGATTCGAACGTGCGACTGTAGCGGTCACGCGGTTCCAGACTGAAGCGCCCAGAACCGCTCGGCCGCACCGGCCGGCTGGAACGTTTTATCAGAACCTTCAAGCAGCAGAAGGTCAAACTTCGCACCGCACACACCAGGGATAAAGCATTGCAACTGTTTCTCGCCTCCTATCTTTCTCATCCACAAGATGGACCAACGCTGGTGGAATTCCTTCTCGGCCGCCGCCATCGGACACTGAGTCACCTGCTTCATCCTCCTCAGCACCCGGCGCAGAAGGAAGGCCGCAAGTATTCTTATGATGACGAAGAACCAGTTGTCTCTAATGTTGACTGGTGGCCAATGCTAAATAGAAACAAATAAATCACGGCAGGTTTGTCAGTAACGTCAATCAGGTATTGGCTGCATGGTCTGGATCTGCAACTACTAAAATAATTAGAAGTCGCTGGTAAAAAATAATATATTTTGTACTTCATTGGTTTTTCAGGATTCTTCTTGGCCGCATACATATAAACAATAGCTATTGCGACCTCAGGCCATAAGTTACTAACTGCCTTGTTAGAGGTTGTTTCCTATGAGTTGACGGCTATGCTACTTTACTACTGGACCTCCCGAGCACGAGTTGACGAGACCTCGCTAGAAACCTGATACAAGCTGCGGAGCGGCGCTAGCGGCGCGCAGGCCGTTGTGTCCGAGCGGTTCTAGGCGCTTCAGTGTGCAACCGCACGACCGCTACGGTCGCAGGTTCGAATCCTGCCTCGGACATGGATGTGTGTGATGTCCTTAGGTTAGTTAGGTTTAAGCAGTTCCAAGTTCTAGGGGACTGATGACCTCAGATGTTAAGTCCCATAGTGCTCAGAGCCATTTTGAGCTAGCGGCGCTGGACGCGAATCGCGGGTCCAGCGATACTAATACGGATCGCAGTCGATAACTGACAAGTTACAAGTGTGGTATCGAACGTTGATATCACAAGTATCGCTCGGAGCTGCATTATATTGTGTTTTTCAGGGTTCTTAGCAGCAACAGACGATGGGCGCGAGGTGAGATCCTTCGTCGAATTCGCGCATGCATGTATGTAATTTCAGGCCCAGACGGATTGCAGCGTCGACATCACAATAAAATTCGCCACTGTCGTGTGCAGTAGGCGGGAGTGGCCGGGCAGTTCTAGGCGCTACATTCTGGAACCGGGCGACCGCTACGGTCGCAGGTTCGAATCCTGCTTCGGGCATGGATGTATGTGATGTCCTTAGGTTAGTTAGATTTAAGTAGTTCTAAGTTCTAGGGGACTGGTGATTTCATAAGTACCATAGTGCTCAGAGCCATTTGAACCATTTTGTCATGTGCACGGCGATCCTTCTATATCTCTTCCCCCACATTTCCGGATCCCGAGGACAGCGTGGCTAAAGTATCAGCCAGAGGGTCTCATCAAGACACCGCGGGACGACCCCATGGAGACGGGGCCTTCGCCTCCTCTCGTCCTACCGATGGAGCGGGAACCGCCGACACCGCAGCAATCGACGCCTTCTACATTATGCTACGGGCCTCAGGGCGTGGACGCATACCCTTCTGGGCGCAATCCCGCGGACGTTTCCAACAGAGCGCAGGCCGCATGGCGTCGTACGACCGGAAGTCTGACGTCCCCTGCAGCCGCAGCTTCCTGTCCCTCTGAGCGTCCGCGCTCCTGCCCCGCTCCCATTGTCTTGCTCCCTATACCGTCGCTTTTGGGGGGGGGGGGGCAGGAATGTTACGGTGTAAAGCCATGCGCCGGCACGCGAGTCAGGAACTAAAGAGGAGAGGAGAGATGGCTGTGAGAAGACGTCAGACAATGGCATGCTCACCGACCCCTCACGACAGCAGTGGCCCTTATGTGAAGAGGACTCTTGCGCCGCCAACGACTGGCTACGCTGCAACAGCAGCTTCAAGACTAGTTACGTCAGTAGCAGCGTCAACTCCATTTACTTCGCTCGTACTCTCTTGGAGCTGTCTATACTGAAGAAGATTCATTACTTCGTATGTTGCCCTTTGCTTGCGTCACATCTATGTAATTGAGAAGTTAATTACTGTATCTTTTCTTTTTGAAGTAAAACTCATTAAAACGATTTATTTGAATGTTGTCTAGCGATCCAAGTAAAACACCCCATATATGACGATAAGGCTGCGTATATATACACTACTGGAAATGGAAAAAAGAACACATTGACACCGGTGTGTCAGACCCACCATACTTGCTCCGAACACTGCGAGAGGGCTGTACAAGCAATGACCACACGCACGGCACAGCGGACACACCAGGAACCGCGGTATTGGCCGTCGAATGGCGCTAGCTGCGCAGCATTTGTGCACCGCCGCCGCCAGTGTCAGCCAGTTTGCCGTGGCATACGGAGCTCCATCGCAGTCTTTAACACTGGTAGCATGCCGCGACAGCGGGGACGTGAACCGTATGTGCAGTTGACGGACTTTGAGCGAGGGCGTGTAGTGGGCATGCGGGAGGCCGGGTGGACGTACCGCCGAATTGCTCAACACGTGGGGCGTGAGGTCTCCACAGTACATCGATGTTGTCGCCAGTGGTCGGCGGAAGGTGCACGTGCCCGTCGACCTGGGACCGGACCGCAGCGACGCACGGATGCACGCCAAGACCGTAGGATCCTACGCAGTGCCGTAGGGACCGCACCGCCACTTCCCAGCAAATTAGGGACACTGTTGCTCCTGGGGTATCGGCGAGGACCATTCGCAACCGTCTCCATGTAGCTGGGCTACGGTCCCGCACATCGTTAGGCCGTCTTCCGCTCACGCCCCAACATCGTGCAGTCCGCCTCCAGTGGTGTCGCGACAGGCGTGAATGGAGGGACGAATGCAGACGTGTCGTCTTCAGCGATGAGAGTCGCTTCTGCCTTGGTGCCAATGATGGTCGTATGCGTGTTTGGCGCCGTGCAGGTGAGCGCCACAATCAGGACTGCATACGACCGAGGCACACAGGGCCAACACCCGGCATCATGGTGTGGGGAGCGATCTCCTACACTGGCCGTACACCTCTGGTGATCGTCGAGGGGACATTGAATAGTGCACGGTACATCCAAGCCGTCATCGAACCCATCGTTCTACCATTCCTAGACCGGCAAGGGAACTTGCTGTTCCAACAGGACAATGCACGTCCGCATGTATCCCGTGCCACCCAACGTGCTCTAGAAGGTGTAAGTCAACTACCCTGGCCAGCAAGATCTCCGGATCTGTCCCCCATTGAGCATGTTTGGGACTGGATGAAGCGTCGTCTCACGAGGTCTGCACGTCCAGCACGAACGCTGGTCCAACTGAGGCGCCAGGTGGAAATGGCATGGCAAGCCGTTCCACAGGACTACATCCAGCATCTCTACGATCGTCTCCATTGGAGAATAGCAGCCTGCATTGCTGCGAAAGGTGGATATACACTGTACTAGTGCCGACATTGTTCATGCTCTGTTGCCTGTGTCTATGTGCCTGTGGTTCTGTCAGTGTGATCATGTGATGTATCTGAACCCAGGAATGTGTCAATAAAGTTTCCCCTTTCTGGGACAATGAATTCACGGTGTTCTTATTTCAATTTCCAGGAGTGTATTTACTGTCTCTGTCCAGATCATCCGCTTTCAAATCTGCGCCATCTCACTCCCCACATCCACCAGTGCTGGCGGCTCACCTCCAACGCTTCAATTTCACGTCCCACGACATACCCCACCCACAAGCTCAGTTTGTCAGGTTTTAGCCGAAAATAAAACTTCTTCTATATACAATATTTAACCGTTAATATTATACATTTTTCTCACATTTTCCGTAATCTAAAGTCTTTGCTCTTAGAGAGATTCAATCCTTTTATGACGATATTGTTGTGACTATTTGTCATTTACTTATAATTCTGCTATTATGGTAACACATAACCGAATATATGGAAATTACTTCTTTTCATTTAATAGTTGCTAGTGAATAATAATTTGGTACGTTCTTTAACGTTGTTATATTAGGACAGAACGTTCAAATTGTGATAGGTTAGTTCCAGTTTTATTCATTTACTAGGGTTATTCTTTCCAAAATATGTATTTCTAATAAGTTTCTTACAATAACTAATAGTACTATTTACTTTACGTTGTTCTTTTCCATACTGCTTTATTTATGTCTGAGGTCAAGAAGAAATCAATGAAAACTTTCTTTAGAATCTCGGCACGGCTTTCTTTACCTTCGGACACTTCGTTGGGTAATGGTTATTTAGCAGAAACAAGCGAGAGAGCCCCGTTTAGTGTGTTCTATATTAACATTATTACAAATCTCTATTAAAGGCACTCTGCTATGTTCTCGTGAGCCATATAGCTGTGGACGCCCATGGTCCCTAAACTTATTAACCATCCCATTTGGTTCCTACTATCCGAGTAAATATAAAATACACAAAAATCCTTCTGACCTAATAACAAAACTTTCTTCCATATAAATCCCCTTTTAGTTATCTTTCCCTTTTTGAAGTACCGGTAGATTATTGTAGAACACTTGTTTAAACTTCGTGTCATTTCTTTAAAATAATACGTAACTATCACGAAAAACTTCACATGAATGAACTATGAGCGCTCGTCCGTATGTAACATATACTAAATATTAACCTATTTAGGAATGAACGATTTAATTTTATAGACACTATATAATCCTTTAATTATACCTGATGAAGGTTCCATAAGAAGTAAGGCGTTGGGATGTACAATCTTATGAACAACATATGGACCTTCAAAGATAAAGAAGAATTTTCTACATTCCTTATTGATCTTTGAACTATTAGGATGAGATCGTACTAACACAAGGTCTTCCTTTTCTCGATCGGATAGACAATTCGTAGAATAACATTTTTCTTTCCTTTACATAATACGGTATTAGATGACTTTCAATAATTGGTTCTTCAATTAATTTAGCACGGTTTAAAGGCCATGCGAAATAATTCCTATAACCTCCCTCCGTTTAGAATAAGGAGGAGGGTCTAATAACTCTAAAGTTAAGTGTTGTTGTTTTTCTCTTGACCAATAATTTTGTTTAATCTGCTTAACAAAATCATCCCAGTCCCCAAATTCAGTTCTATGCAATACTGCCCATTCCGCAGCTTCTGCTTCTAAATGTCCAATTACAAACTGAATCCGTTTTTAATTATCTATTTAGGAGATAATGAAGTTTCAAAAGCTTTCATAAAGATTATAAGGTGAAGTTCGCCTACTGGTTTGAATACAGGAAGTCGACTTCCTACATTTGAATTTGTCGTTATATCATCCCAACATTCTGCGAGAGACATAGTTGGATTTTGTTTAGATTGCAGAGACAGAGTTGCGTAGGATTTGCTTGCCGTGATTTCTTTATTTGTGTTGTTGTCGTCCGAGCTAGCAAACACGATGCGACATTTGTCTCTGATTACGTTATTACTTCTACTACTTGAAATGTTTTCATTATTATCTAATTCCGATAACCGTTTAGTAATTTCCTGTATTCGCATTTCTGTATTGGATACACGGTTAGCTAACATCGATTCTTCACTGTGTTCGCGATGTGAACGCTCTGTACCTTCGTCAATGTTATTACCTTTGGAAGTCTCAAGGTTACTGCATATTTCGGTAACTAAAAATTTCATGTTTTCTATTTCAGTATGATCTTTTTCTACTCCATGAGTTAATGTCTCTAATTCTACATTATCTATTGTAGAAATCTCTACAGGTTTGGTAGAAACCTCTTTAATAGATTCTAATAACTCTCTACGAATAGTTTCTGTTTGCATAGAAAATTCGTCTCGTAACTTACTGTTATTTTTTTCTATTTCATTTACAACTAAGACATTGACAGTATCTAGTCTCTTGGTTAAGTCAGTAATATCATTTCGCATGCGAGCTTTTTCCTCACGCGATTCCTCGATATGTTCTTCTTACCTTTTATTATCAGCGATCTTATTCCTAAGTCCTACTAGGTTTTCCTGCATTTCAACTTTAGAAGCCTCTATTTTATCACTTAATTCTCGACTGGTTTCATTAAGAAGTTCCTGTAACCTTTCTGTAGATTTTGTTAGCTCCCCTTTACGTTCCTCTTTCAATCTAGCCGTAGATTCTTCGTTAAATTGTTTTAATTCCTCTCTTAATCTAGCAGTAGATTCTTCGTTAGACTGTTTTAATTCCCGTTTTAGTTCCTCTTTTAATCTAGCAGTAGATTCTTCGTTAGATTGTTTTAATTCCTCTTTTAATCTAGCAGTTGATTCTTCGTTAGATTGTTTTAATTCAGCTAAAAATTTCCCGTTAGATTGTTTTAATTTAGCGATCGCCCTAATAAGGGATCTCATGCTCCTATCGGACACAAATTGCTCTTCGTCTGACATTTCACTTCCCGACATTATTGTAAAATATTAACTAGTTACACACGCAGACTTGTAATCAACAATCCTATTAAAAGCACACTCCCTATGTACAACACTCCACTTCCAACTTAAAACAGAATCGCCGGACACTAATATTGCAGTTTGTAGTTCTCGGTGATCAGTGTGCTGCTATGGGCTGCAGAAGTAACAGCCGTCGATGCAGCCGCTGAGATGCTGCGACCCCGCTTCCGTAACCGGCAGGACGCTGAGTCGAACACCGGAGACGTCACTGGCTGCAACCACACCCGGCCGCACCGTAGACAGGCGAAGCCCTCAGCAACACTTCTAATACCAGCCGGAGGAACGCCCCCCAGATGACGTACTAGGTCTGTTAGTTTAGGGAGAAAAAGGTTGTCGGGGTTTGCAGCCTTCAGCTGCTACCCAACAGATGCGCCTTCTCGTGGAATAACTGCGTGACCGTACTGCTTGGCTGCGCTCCGTCAGATGCCCACATCCGCAAAGTCGCCGCTGGCTGGTGAAGGCTCCCCGAAGACTCGCGTTGACTTCCGAAGGACTCTTGATGGTTTGTTTCGTACCTGTGTGCCTTATTTGCACACAAGTCCTGTTTATAAGGTCGCCACGGTGTAGTGTAACGACGTAAGTTTTGTATAAATGATTTTCTTTTGACATATGACCATGTGCAGACTTCGTCACCAACATCAATTACGAAACACTTCAGAATTATTTTAACTCCTTTTATAAGCGGTCGCTGAATGGTTCTTGAACTAAACTGAAATTAAAACATCATCATTTGAGTCGTATGCGGATGATTACGTCACTCACTCCAGTTGGTTTGCGCAAACTTTTTTCAATTTAGATGTCATTTGTTTTTTTCTCAGACATTATATTAACGCAAGAATCTGATTTAATTAATATTAAAACCACATTGAATAAACTTTTAAGACTCAAACTCGCGATGAACGTTGTCAAAATTAATAATCTTGTCAAATAAATCAATAATTCTTCATAAATAAATTCTCAGAACACGTATTTAAACTTTTGTAGTATACACTAGTTTATTTTCTTCCTATATACTACATATAGACGTGAACCTGAGCCTTGACAAGATAGGACTGAACATTTACTACATGATTAAACTTTCTATGACGTCATTGTTGTCGAAACATTACAAATTCTTATTTTTTCAATTTTTGGAAGCACGGCGCAACAACTCGCTTTCAGGATCTTCTGTTGCTGTTTGGCTGTCGACCCGCGACGTATAGTGGCCAGCAAGTTTCTCTCTGGTCCGGCAGCGAAGATGCTGTCTCCGTTCGTTGCGCCGCCCTCTCCGTACATGAAACATAAAAATAAATACAAAACTTTAGATAATTCACAACAATTATAAATATTAAAAATACCTAAACAAAACAGTCAATTAAACTTACATTCACCTGAAAACTGGGCTGACACTGGTGGATGGGTGACGCTTCAATTTCATGTCCCACCACACACTCCTCGAACACCCACCAAATGGTGCAGTTTCCGAAATGCTCGTGCCGAGCTTCAGGGCCATCACTATCTCCCCTCGGTCAAACTCAGAATGATCACGCATCTTGCCCATTCTACAAGCGGACAGCATGCTCATTGATACCACATGAACCGTGTTTGTGTCTGCCTAGCAGTCATTTCTCGCCATGCGACGCTGCTTTCGCCTGGACGAATTTATGTCGATAGTGGTTCAAAATGGTTCAAACGACTCTAAGCACTATGGGACTTAAAAGCTGAGGTCATCAGTCCCCTAAACTTAGAACTACTTAAACCTAACTAACCTAAGGACATCACACACACCCATGCCCGAGGCAGAATTCGAACCTGCGACCGTAGCAGCAGCGCGGCTCTGGACTGGAGCGCCTGGAACCGTACTACCACCGCAGCCGGCGTCGATAGTGGGTTGGTGACCATAAAGGTCTAAGTGATCAGTGTATGAATCGTCGTGACAGGTTCGCGTGTTGGTAAAATGACTTTTCTGGTGGATAAACCTTAAATACAAAGTGTTCGTTCTGATTTCCCGTTCATGCGTTGTTGAACATCTGTAGAAATTTGACGTGTCATAGATGACGTCGACAACATGTCCATTGTATCCTTAGATGTGACAGATGATATTCTTGACATAGGATGAGGCATGTAACAGGTGTAATTAAATTAGGATAATATTGGTTTACAACTTACTGACAGTGTACTCGAAAACGTTTTCGTGGTGTAAATTGTAATGGTGTGGTACAGTAACGATGTTTTGCACTGATTGACTATTAAATCGCTTCTGGTAGAATATTTTGTACATAATAAACTTTTGTTGACTGTAGAACCACTTGACAATGGATATAGAGCCGAACTGCAATAAAGTTCAAAGGAAAGTAGAAAATAGTCAAATGGTAAGAGTAGATTAAATTTCATTTGGTTTTTGAAGTAGCAGTCAATATTCCATTAATTATTGCAAACTGAATTGGAAGGAATCTATTAAGCTTGTTGCAAGCTGTGGAGTAATAGAAGACGCTAGCAACGTGACCTCAGTGACAACTACGTACTAGTTCTCCATAGATGTCGGGAACCTCATCCATGAATTATGGAAGAATTACTTCGAACATTTCGTATCTTTAAAATGAAATAAAATGTTTATTGCACTTTTAAGTGAAGATAATATTCTGTAATGAGATAAAAATCCTCTAATAATGTTAATAAAGGTCCGTGAGATACGTTCTGGAAGAGGAATCTAAACGATAAAGAAATCATATGCAGACCATGAATGCAGGGCGTAAGAGTATGTGCAAGTGCATTAGTTACAAGCTCCACGGATATCTCAACTTGCCTGTAACTTCTAAAGCTAGTTACAAACACGCAGTATGAATTACTAAATATTATTCGTGTACTGATTCCTAGAAAATTGCGTTAAGAACATATTACGACTTTCTCAAGCAATCACGGTATTAACCATCAAATGAAAACGCCAGTATCAACAAAGTAAGGTGGGGGTCAGAAAATAAACATCGAAAAAACGAAGTGGATTATTAAATTGTAAGCGGGTATTGGAAAAAGAGCAAATCATCATGAGTCCTGACGTCTATGTGTCAGTGGTCAAAGACGAAATATCTAGTTCAATAGATTGTGACTAAGTAGAGGAATAACAGAATAGCTAAACCCTGCGTTGTGGAATACTAGCATCAGGAGAAGACAAAGTTTGCAGTAGTGAGAGAGCACTGCGAGTTCCTGTTGCTAATAGGGCGAGTACACCGTTTGTTTATTACATATCTTTACGAGTTTCAAACAGGAGCGAGTTCAGAAATGGATAGGCACAGTGATTGCTGTGTACTGATGCGAGCTGAGTGGTGACCTTTCGCTCACAGCTCCAGACTGTGTTGGCTTCCGTCACATATCTTGAGGCTGCTGCCAAAGCACATCACTGTGATGGGTCAGACGCGGGGATGAGAGGGATGTCGAGCACACACCACGTGTCCCCCGATCGATGCACAGCTGTGGCCGAACCGGGTACTGCCTGCACTGAAGTTGACCCCTCACCCGTGGTCGAGTGGGAGATCATTCTAAGGTCTGGGACTCAGCCAAAGACTTTCAGAGGGGCCGATTGTAGGGCCTCCCTGGTTCGTTTGACGAACAGGTTTCGGGCGTTATCTGTGGCTGAAGATGTGTCTGAGCCGGATGCAGTCGTCCACCCTGTTCCAGAGGGAGCTTCTCGGGCCGCAAGGTCTGGGCATTCACAGAGGGTGGGTTTGCTGGTAGTTGGGAGCTCCAACGTTAGGCGCATAATGCGGCCTCTGAGGAACATGGGAGCTAAGGAGGGGGAGGAAGCCAGTGTGCACTCTATGTGAATACCAGGAGGAGTCATTCCGGATATGGAAAGGGTGCTTCCGGTTGACATGGAGAGCACAGGGTGCAGCCAACTGCAGGTGGTGGCCCATGTCGGTACCAGTGACGTAAGTCGCTTTGGATCTGAGGACATTTTCTCTGGTTTCGGGCTGCTAGCGGAAATGATAAATACTGCTAGCATCGCTTCCGAGATTAAACGGGAGCTGACAATCAGTAGCATCGTCAACAGAACCCACTGTGGTCCTTTCATGCAGAGCAGAGTGGAGGGTCTCAATTAGATGCTCAGGCGGTACTGTGACCGTGTAGGCAGCAGATTGCTTGACTTGCGCCATCGGGTGGTGGGTTTCCATGTTCCGCTTAATAGGTCAGGAGACCACTACACACAGGATACAGATAAATGGGTAGCGGAGGCTGTGTGGAACGGATTGGATGGTTTTTCAGGTTAGACGGTCTCAGGAAAAAAACAGACAGGGCTTCCTTCTAAAAGGGGGCAGGTAAAACACAGTAAGGTAGTTGTAGAAACGATCGGTACTGTAATTGTAAATTGTCTTGGCTGTGTTAGGAAAGAACCAGAGCTCCAAGCCCTAATAGAAAGTACTGAAGCTCAGATAGTTATTTCAAACGATCTAACAGTGTTCAGAAAGAATAGATTAAATAGAGTTGGTGGTAGAGTATTTATTGCTGTAGTTTACCTTATACTGAAATTGATGTAGATAGTTCTTGCGAAATATTATGGGCAGAGGTTATACCTGAGAATCGATCTAAACTATTAATTGGATCGTTTTACCGTTCCCCGACTCAGAAGATACAGGTACTTGCTGAACAGTTCAAGGAAAACTTGAGTCCATTTTCACATAGGTGCCCCACTCATACAATTATAATCGGTGGTGACTTCAAACTATCCTCGATATGCTGGAAAAATTATATGTTTAATGCCGGCGGAAGACATAGAATGTCATACGAAATTGTACTCAATGATTTTTCAGAAAGTAATTTTGAACAGTTAGTTCATGAGCCTTCTCGAAGCGTAAATGGTTGCGAAAACATACTTGACCTCTTAGCAACAAATAATCCTGGACAAACAGGGAGTATCGTGACGAATACAAGGTTTAGCGACCACATGGCAGTTACTGCTAGGCTGAATACCGTAACACCCACAACCATCAAAAAGAAACGCAAAGTACATCTATTCAAAAAAGGTGATAAAAATGCTCTTAATTCCTTTTTAAGAGACGGTCTCCACTCCTTCCGATCTGATCACATAAGCGTAGAAAAGATGGGAATGATTTCAGAGAGATGATGTCGACTGAAATTGAGAGATAAATGCCACATAAAACAATAAGTAATCGTTTTGATCCCACATGGTACACAAAACGGGTCACATCGCTGTTGCAGAAGCAACGAAAAAAGCAGGACAAATTTAAAAGAACACACAATCCCGAAGATTGGCAAAGTGTTGCAGAAGTTCGAAGTATAGCGCGTGTTTAAATGCGAGATGATTTTAATAATTTCCTCAACGAAACTGTCTCGGAATCTGGCAGAAAACCCAGAGAGATTCTGGCTATATGTATAAAGCGCACCAGTGACAAGACGCAATCAATACCTGCGCTGCGCGGTAACAACGGTGAAGTCACTGATGACAGTGCCACCAAAACAGATTTATGAAACACGTTTTTCCGAAACAACTTCACCAAAGAAGACGAAGTAAATTTTCCCGAATTCCAATCAATAACTGCCAAGATGAGAAACATAGAAGTAGAGATCCTCGGTGTAGCAAAGCAGCTTAAATCACTTAATTAAGGCACGACTTCCGGTCGAGAAGGTATACCAGTCAGGTTCCTTTCAGAGTATGTAGGTGCAATAGCTCCATACTTAGCAATTATATACAACCGCTCGCTCACAGAAAGTTCCTTACCTAAAAACTGGAAAGTTGCTCAAGTCACACCAATACCGAAAAATGGAAAGAGGAGTAACCCGCTGAATTACAGGCCCATATCACTAACATCGATTGCAGTAGGGTTTTGAAACATATACTGCATTCCAACATTACCTCGAAGAAAACGATCTATTGACACATTGTCAGCACGGATTCAGAAAATACCATTCTCGTAAACACAACTAGCTCTTTGTACTCATGAAGTAGTGAGGGCTATCGACAGGGGATGTAAAATTGACTGCATATTTTTAGATTTTCAGAAGGCTATCGATACTGTTCCTCACAAGCGTCTTCTAACCAAATTGTGTGCCTGTGGAATATCGTCTCAGTTGTGCAACTGTATTCGTGATTTCCTGTCAGAAAGGTCTCAGTTCGTAGTTATAGATCGAAAGTCATCGAGTAAAACAGAAGTAATATCCGGCGTTCCACAAGGAAGTGTTTTAGGCCCTCTGTTGTTCCTGATCTATATTAACGACACTGGAGACAAACTGAGTAACCGTTTCACATTATTTGATGATGTTGCTGTCATTTCACCGTCTTGTAAAGCCATCAGATGACCAAACCGAATTGCAAAATGATTTAGATAAGATATCTGTGTGGTGAGAAAAGTGACAGTTGAACCTGAATAAAGAAAAATGTGAAGTTAATCACATGAATACTGAAATAAACCCTCTAAATTTCGATTACGCGGTAAGTCACACAAATCTGAAGGCTGTAAATTCAACTACATACTTATTGATTACTATTACAAATAACCTAAATTGTAACGACCACTTAGACAATGTTGTGGATAGAGCAAACCAAAGACTCAGATTCACTGGCAGATCACTTTGAAGGTGCAACAGATCTACTAATGAGACTGCTTACACTACACATGTCCGCCCTACTCTGGAGTATTGCTGTACGGTGTGGGATCCATATCAAGTAGGACTGACGGATGATACTGAAAATATTCAAAGAACAGCGGTTTGTTTCGTATAGGGGAGATAGTGCCACAGACGTGATACGTGAACTGGAGTGGCAATCATTAAAACAAAGGTGTTTTTCGTTGCGACGTGATCTTCTCATGAAATTTCAATCACCAGTTTTCTCCTCCGATTGCGAAAACATTCTGTTGGCACCCACCTACATAGGGTGAAATAATCATCACGATAAAATAACAGAAATCAGGGCTCTCAAAGAAAAATTTAAGTGCTCGTTTTTCCCGCCCGCCGTTCGAGAGTGGAACGGTAGAGAGAGAGAGCTAGAAGGTGATTCATTGAAACCTCTGCCAGGCACTTAATTGTGAATAGCACAGTAATCACGTAGATGTAGATGTTATGTAGATTATTGTCACTTATGAGTCAGTAGTATGGTCTCTCAAAAGACAAGTAAAATCAAGAACAAACAGCGTAGAAAATATTTACTGAGTAATACATCGGAGTGCATTTACAAGATAAAATGATGGTGTCAAAAATTAAGAAAGGAATTAAAATTTTTAAAAAAGCTATAGTGAGGCAATATAAGCGAAGCTGCTAACACTGTGTAGTCACATGAGGCAGTTATTGGGGAGAGTGTAGCCAAGTTAACTTCAATATGCTTCCCCACGAAGAGATAGAAACTAAGGTCAAAGAAAAGATATTTGTAAAGGGATAAAAGTTGCTGTTAGAAGAGGAAGATTATAGAAGTAAGAAAGGAAAAATTAGTAGTTTTGGAACCTTTGACGTGGCAAAAATAGTCGCTTCACAGATAACAACAGCGGGCACAAAATTAGTCACCAACAATAGAGGTCACACAAATATCGTGTAAAACAATCTCGTCGAGAGAGTCCGCTAGTTTCTTGAGGCACTGCGCACCCGGTTAAACACACTCTTGCTTTATTAGATCTAGTAGAGCCACAAATCTACGCAGATGTTCTACATTTACATCTATAGTTATACTCCGCAAGCCACCAAACGGTGTGTGGCGGAGGGCACTTTACATGCCACTGTCATTAGCTCCCTTTCCTGTTCCAGTGGCATATGGTTCGCGGGAAGAACGACTGCCGCTGTTTTTCACCCGCTATTGGAAACAACCCCAGACATCTACAGAACTGATATCCGATGATGTAGTGGATCAGCCTAGATGTGGTAGAGTACCTGAGGGTCCGTCAAACGAGAAACATATGCGTACAGCCATGTGAAAGCGGCTGTTGCGCCTTGGATGACTAGTGTTTCCACAACACTGTGCTCATGAAGCGGGTAAAAGGGCAATAGCAGCTTAACGCGAATTTTGAAACGATTATCTGCCTTCAAACTAAAGGTAACCTATATATGTGTGAGCCCAAATAATGGTACGGAACACACGCACAAAACATCACAGAAACATCTCCGGCCTGTGCCACTACATCCACACACTGCGGAGTGAACAGGTCATTGTCCTTGAGTTCGACGAATTACATCATATGAAGAGTGGCAAAACTGCGAGCCGTTGGACCACATTACACGCCTTTCCTGAACGACTGCTCTGGTTCTGAGAATACGTGCAGTTTTTATGACAGCATCAATATATATCACTGTTTTGAAACAGACTGTCTTTGACGACTATTGATACCCAGATGCAGTCTCTGTCGATTATAAGCTACTTAAGACCTGTGTCCTTACGTCGTGTGACGCAGGGTTCCTTGCAGAGACCTGAGTCCGTTGTGACTGACGAGCAAATTCATCCATGGTGTGTTCAAGGACGCGTGCAACCACCACGGCTCCTATGTCCCATTTTATCATGTATCGACACATCTTGCTGTGCTAATTCCGTTGAGCCAAGTCGTACCTGAACACCACTTCAAATGTACGAATTAAGTCAGTAGTGGACAGTCACATGACCACCCGGATCTACACTGTCCAGTCATGTTAATGCGACCACCTGTCAGAAACCTGAATAACTACCTGTTGTATTAAGAGACATGCAGGAAGAGAGTCATTGCGGTTCTGAAGGGTGCCACGGCTGGAGAAGATCCATGGCGCGAACAGCACGATCGAGGTGGTCCCACATATTCTTAAAAATAGACTGGGACCAGTCTTGATCGCTTAACTGTTTTAATGGTGTCCGGTTTCGATCTTTTTATCACATCTTCTTTTATAATTATTTATAATAATTCGATGTTTCCCTATATAAGAACTACGTTCTTTAAAGTGTTAACCACATATTCTTCATTGGATACAAATCCGATGAGTCTTGTGGGTAACAGACAACGGCATGCTTACCCTACACACTCTTGAGACCACGCACGTATATTGTGTGCTTGCGCATGGTGGCACCAGCACACCATGTGGCATAGCGGTTACGGGAGTACCGGAAAAAACCGAGCGAGGTGGCGCAGTGGTTAGCACACTGGACTCGCATTCGGGAGGACGACGGTTCAATCCCGTCTCCAGCCATCATGATTTAGGTTTTCCGTGATTTCCCTAAATCGTTTCAGACAAATGCCGGGATGGTTCCTTTGAAAGGGCACGGCCGATTTCCTTCCCAATCCTTCGCTAACCCGAGCTTGCGCTCCGTATCTAATGACCTCGTTGTCGACGGGACGTTAAACACTAACCACCACCACCACCAGTACCGGAACCGCTCTGTGAACGGCCTCTCAGCCGCCAGTATTTAGGATCGCCGCAGCGGACAGAAGGGCTCGTTAGTTTAGCCAGTTAGTTCGAACATGTTACGCCGTGGAGTACGAGCGCGTCAGTGAGATGGAGCCGCACACTTAGCCTCTAGCAAAGAGACAAACAGCACATAGCAACCTTATAGTGAACGCAGCGGATTTGTGCTTCAACAGAAGCGAGGCTGCGTGGACTATACAGAAAAGAGTTTTTACCACAGCACATAGAAACTTAAGTAGCTCTTTGCTTATGAATAAAGAACCCAGTTATTAATTGCGAGCAGTTTACGTCATAGAACGAGGATACCGGCCACCAACCAACATCCTCTCCGTGCTTCCCGTGGTACATCTCCACAGAGACAAGCGGCTAAAGAGGGATACAACACATTGCGAGATGTGTGACACATTGCATTGTCCTTCTTCTGGATGGTAAGTTGCTCAACATTTGCCCTTCTGTTCTGCGTTACACGTGTCCGCAGCCGTAGTGCAGCCCTGTCATCTATGGCCGGCGACGCACCATAGGTGACTCAACGCTGGTTTTGGATACCGACATTTTGCCTTGCACGGTATACGTTAATCACGGCACACACACGAATTGTTTACAAACATAGTCGTTTCGCAAATACTTCCTCTTCAGCTGTGCTCTGCCAAAACTACGGATCAGTAGTTTTGTACACTACATAAATGATATAAATGGTTGTAATACCAGTGGTGACGATAGCATTTATAGGGAAAGAAACTTAAATTAATGTATGAGAGAGAAACTTGGAACCGACGACTTTTTATTTGTTTGTACATAATTAGAACCGTACGTGATTCAGTATCACTCCACTGTGGTTTTTATTTCCTCAGAAAATAAAAATTGCATTTTATGATAAATAAAAATTAGTTGACCGGCTGGCTTCTGGGCTTTTATGCAAGCAAAGCAGTTCATCTCGATGCAAGTACGGTTTACACCCACAAATATAAAAATTCAATATAATCTTTTTGTTCTCTTGTTTTTTGTACTCTTTGGAAAGTTCTTCATGATGATCCGAGCGAAGAGTTTCCAGTTATTATTAATAAGTGCGAAAGAAACAGAAGCATGCCTTGTGTAAGATCGTCGAAGTATTGAGGCGATGTTTGATTTGTTTTTGTTTTTCAGATTCTAGTTTTACCTTTTTTTTGAGGAAATTGCGTTTTCGAGAACTATAGGGTAAATATGCATGGTTTAGTATTTCTACTACAACATCCCTTTGTTTCATGTTACAAACACTTTTCGAATAAAACCTGAATTAAACGTTGACCGTTTGAATTTGCTAGGTTACACGACCTTTTACCGATCTTCAGTTTCTAGAATGTTTACTTCTTCCGGTTTCGATGGGAATTTACTAAAACACTAGTCACTTTCGAAACAAAGCGATCAAATGGGTAACCTTCGATAAGTACGCAACGCACCGTGTCACACAACCATTTTGTGTGCTACAAAAATATTAGCTTGCAACATTACAATTCGATGTATATTTCTACGAATCACTTTGTGAATGAGTGTACTAATGTTCGCATGGTGAAATGAAGTATTTCCGCCGAGCGGTTCTAGGCACTTCAGTCTGGAACCGCGCGAAAGCTAAGGTCACAGGTCCGAATCCTGCCTCGGGCATGGATGTGTGTGATGTCCTTAGGTTAGTTAGGTTTAAGTAGTTTTAAGTTCTAGGGGACTGATGACCTCAGATGTTAAGTCCCATAGTGCTTAAAGTCAAATAGAGCCATTTGAACCATTTTTGAAGTGTTTCCTTATTAAAGTTTAAGAAATGTTAGTCGCAAAACACTGTAAGCAGACACTCTGGCTTAGGGCGATACGATACAGGGGCACAGCGTAATTACCACAAAAGGACGCAAATCAACATGAAGAGTAGTGTGAGATTAATTTCATTTTTTTACGGAGCTATAGGAAGAGGAGCCTGTGACACACATTGTCAGCGGACAACACCTTAAAATTCACTGATGAATCTCAACCTGAAATAAGTTCCAAATAATTACTTGCTTAAACTTGTATACGGCTAACCAGCGCCGAAGTTCATTTTACGTTTGAATAGTAGCGAGTAATACTAAAATGTTGACCTTCAATTTTACCTAATACAAGACACCCAAGTAGGATCCATCCTGTCCATTACTGATGATCCGACAGAGTCCTAATGATAGAGCAACTATTGTATTGTTTTGTAGAAAAAATGATAATAATGTTTCAATAATTTTAAAAACTTCAATTAATAGAACAGCTCAAGTCCAGTAAATACTAGTGTTAAAGACAGTTCTTTCAGAGCAAGATTCATTAAAAGGTATTTTTTGTGTACTTATCGTGGACAAATAAGTTTTCAATTTTACGCAACTGCTATGAATCAGAGATGTTTGATAACGCCTTGGGCAAATAACAGTAGCAATTGCACAAAGTGATTAGCAGTAATTGTTAATGAACAGTAGTTTCACCTGAAGTTGTTTCAAACAAGTCAAAAAATCATATCACGACGTTTCCTATTCCTTTACAGTCTAAATTTCTTGACTTTGCAAATTATTTATATGTAAAGCATGAAAAGTAATGACGCTGTATCACCACGATAGTTTTAAAGTTAAATGACAGTATTTAATAATGTTGTTGTTGTGGTCTTCAGTCCTGAGACTGGTTTGATGAAGCTCTCCATGCTACTCTATCTTGTGCAAGCTCCTTCATCTCCAAGTACCTACTGCAGCCTACATCCTTCTGAATCAGCTTAGTGTATTCAACTCTTGGTCTCCCTCTCGATTTTTACCCTCCACGCTGCCCTCCAATACTAAACTGGTGATCCCCTGATGCCTCAGAACACGTCCTGCCAACCGGTCCATACTTCTTGTCAAGTTTTGCCACAAAATCCTCTCCTCCCCAATTATATTCAGTACCTCTTCATTAGTTATGTGATCTACCCATCTAATCTTCAGCATTCTTCTGTAGCACCACGTTTAGAAATCTTCTATTCTCTTCTTGTCCAAACTATTAACCGTCCATGTTTCACTTCCATACATGGCTACACTCCATACAAATACTTTCAGAAAGGACTTCCTGACACTTAAATCTATACTCGATGTTAACAAATACCTCTTCTTCAGAAACGCTTTCCTTGCCATTGCCAGTCTACATTTTATATCCTCTCTACTTCGACAATCATCAGTTATTTTGCTCCTCAAATAGCAAAACTCCTTTACTGCTTTAAATGTCTCATGTCGTAATCGAATTTCCTCAGCATCACCCGACTTAATTTGACTACATTCCATTATCCTCGTTTTGCTTTCGTTGATGTTTATCTTATACCCTCCTTTCAAGATACTGTCCATTCCATTCAACTGCTCTTCCAAGTCCTTCGCTCTCTCTGACAGAATTACAATGTCATCGCTTGCTCAATATACAGATTGAATAAAATCTGGGAGAGGCTACAACCCTGTCTCACTCCCTTCCCAACCACTGCTTCCCTTTCGTGCCCTTCGACTCTTATAAATGCCATCTGGTTTCTGTATAAATTGTAAATAGCCTTTCACTCCCTGTATGTCACCCCTGCCACCTTCAGAATTTGAAAGAGAGTATTCTAGTCAACATTGCCAAAAGCTTTCTCTAAGTCTACAAATGTAAGGAACGTAGGTTTGCCATTCCTTAATCTTTCTTCTAAGATAAGTCGTAGGGTGAGTATTGCCTCACGTGTTCCAACATTTCTGCGGAATCCAAACTGATCTTCCCCGAGGTCGGCTTCTATCAGTTTTTCCATTCTTCTGTAAACAATTCGCGTTAGTATTTTGCAGCTGTGACTTATTAAACTGATAGTTCGGTAATTTTCACATCTGTCAACACCTGCTTTCTTTGGGATTGGAATTATTTTATTCTTCTTGAAGTCTGCGGGTATTTCGCCTGTCTCATACATCTTGCTCACCAGATGGTAGAGTCTTGTCATGACTGTCTCTTTTAAGGCTGTCAGTAGTTCTAATTGAATGTTGTCTACTCCGGGGGCCTTGTTTCGATTCAGGTCTTTCAGTGCTCTGTCAAACTCTTCACGCAGTATCATATCTCCCATTTCATCTTCATCTACATCCTCTTCCATTTCCATAATATTGTCCTCAAGTACATCACCCTTGTATAGACCCTCTATATACTCCTTCCACCTTTCTCATTTCCCTTCTTCGCTTAGAACTGGGTTTCCATCTGAGGTCTTGATATTAATGCAAGTTGTTCTCCTTTCTCCAAAGGTCACTTAAATTTTCCTGTATGCAGTATCTGTCTTACCCCTAGTGAGATAGGCCTCTATATCCTTACATTTGTCCTCTAGCCGACCCTGCTTAGCCATTTTGCGCTTCCTGTCGGTTTCATTTTTGAGACGTTTGTATTCCTTTCTGACTGCTTCATTTACTGCATTTTTATATTTCCTCTTTTCATTCATTAAATTCAATATTTCTTTTGTTACCCAAGCGTTTCTACTAGCTCTCATCTTTTCACCCATTTGATCCTCTGCTGCCTTCACTATTTCATCCCTCAAAGTTTCCCATTCTTCTTCTACTGTATTTCGTTCCCCGATTCCTGTCAATTGTTCCCTTATGCTCTCCCTGAAACTCTGTACAACCTCTGGTTCTTTCAGTTTATCCAGGTCCCATCTCCTTAAATTCCAACCTTTTTGCAGTTTCTTCAGTTTTAATCTACAGTTCATAACCAGTAGATTGTGGTCAGAGTCCACATCTGTCCCTGGAAATGTTTTACAATTTACAACCTGGTTCCTAAATCTCTGTCCTACCATTATATAATCTATCTGATTCCTTCTAGTATCTCCAGGGTTCTTCCATGTATACAAACTTCTTTCATGATTCTTAAACCAAGTGTTAGCTATGATTAAGCTATGCTCTGCGCAAAATTCTACCAGACGGCATCCTCTTTCATTTCTTAGCCCCAATCCATATTCATCTACTATGTTTCCTTCTCTCTCTTTTCCTACGCTTCAATTCCAGTCACCCATGACTATTAAATTTTCGTCTCTCTTCACTCTCTGAATAATTTCTTTAATATCATCATACATTTCATCAATTTCTTCATCATCTGCAGACCCAGTTGGCATATAAACTTGTACTACTGTAGTAGGCGTTGGCTTCGTGTCTATCTTGGCCACAATAATGCGTTCACTATGCTGTTTGTAGTAGCTTACCCGTACTCCTGTTTTTTATTCATTATTGAACTTACTCCTGCATTACCCCTATTTGACTTTGTATTTATAACCCTGTATTCGCCTGACCAAAAGTCTTGTTCCTCCTGCCACCGAACTTCACTAATTCCCACTATATCTAACTTTAACCTATCCATTTCCCTTTTTAAATTTTCTAACCTACCTGCCCGATTAAGGGTTCTGACATTCCACGCTCCGATCCGTAGGACGCCAGTTTTCTTTCTCTTGATAACGACGTCCTCTTGAGTATTCCCCTTCCGGAGATCTGAATGGGGGACTATTTTACCTCCGGAATATTTTACCCAAGAGGACGCCATCATCATTTAACCATACAGTAAAGCTCCATGGCCTCGGGAAAAATTATGGCTATAGTTTCACTTTGCTTTCAGCCGTTCGCAGTACCAGAACAGCTACGCTATTTTGGTTAGTGTTACAAGGCCAGATCAGTCAATCATCCAGACTGTTGCCCTTACAACTATTGAAAAGGCTGCTGCCTCTCTTCAGGAACCACACGTTTGTCTGGCGTCTCAACAGATACCCCTCCGTTGTGGTTGCACCTACGGTACGGTTATCTGTATCGTTGAGACACGCAAGCCTCCCCACCAACGCCAAGGTCCGTGGTTCATGGGGGGATTCAATAATGAGTAAACATTAATAACTTATTGAGTAAAATTAAAGACCGCATTACACTGAGCGACGTCATGAAATTTTCCCATTTATGTAACTATTTACTACTGAAGGGATTTTTTTGTTCTTTGATTATTACTAACTGATTTCCGTGAGGAACTACTTCACAGGAAGGTATTTGTTCACTGTGACGTATCCGTTTAAAATCACGCCATGGGAGTGTTTACCAATATTATGCTGTTTTCACCTTGCACTCTAACCAAGCATTCTTATGTAAGTTCCACTCCCCGACGTTTTTCTCAAGGTTCAAATGGCTCTGAGCACTATGGGACTTAACATCTGAGGTCAGCAGTCCCCTACAACGCAGAACTATTTAAATCTAACTAACCTAAAGACATCACACACACCCATGCCCGAGGCAGGATTCGAACCTGCTACCGAAGCGGTCGCGCTGTTCCAGACTGAAGCGCCTAGAACCGCTCGGCCACACTGGCCTGCTGTTTCTGTCAAATTTTTTTTATAATTTTTGTCTATTCTTATGCTGATTTAAATTTAATTAGATATTATTTTGGAATTGATTATTTTTCTTTTAATTTAATTTTTTGAATTGGTTCTTTAATAATTCCTGCTGAATGTTCAGATTATTTAACTTCATATGATTATAATTTCTTCATTTCATAGCCTCAAATACTGGACATTGGCGTTTCCGTTACAGTTGCATCTACGTTTCACCGATTTCATTTATTCTTCGAGGTAGATGACTTTCCCGCACAACGGGGAACTTTAGATAAGCGGTTCATTGAAGTCCTAATTAACTGAAAGCGTAGTAGGTGGTTGTAACCTGACGTACATGTATGATGGTTACTATTTTAACAGAAACAAGGCTGCTAGTGAAGCTACTGTAACTTAATTATGATAGTCTAGATAGCCTATAGTAGTTTTACAAGTCTAGCTTTCACAGTGGGGTCGAAAGCAGATGATCATGTCTTATTGGATGTCAGATGACAACATCACTGGTTTCGGACGCTTTGTATACCGATCATACAATGCAAGCTTTCACGGCTGGTATTGTATTCACTTAAAACTTCCGGGCTGATAGGCCGTGGTCGAAGTATAAAACTCTCTCCTGACGTTTTGTCTCCGACTGCGGGAGATATCCTCGGAGGTAAAGCGGCGCCGCTATACGTCCGATGATGTCTCCCGCAGTAGGAGACGAAACGTCAGGAGAGAGTTTTATACTTCGGCCACGGCCTATCAGCCCGGAAGTTTTAAGTGAAGCTTTATACAGGGTGAGTCACCTAACATTACCGCTGGATATATTTCGTAAACTACATCAAATACTGACGAATCGATTCCACAGACCGAACGTGAGGAGAGGGGCTAGTGTAATTAGTTAATACAAACCATAAAAAAATGCACGGAACTATGTTTTTTAACACAAACCTACGTTTTTTAAAATGGAACCCCGTTAGTTTTGATAGCACATCTGAACATATAAAAAAAATACGTAATCAGTGCCGTTTGTTGCATTGTAAAATGTTAATTACATCCGGAGATATTGTAACCTAAATTTGACGCTTGAGTGCCACTCCTCCGCTGTTCGATCGTGTGTATCGGAGAGAACCGAAAATCGTAGGGTTCCAAAGGGAACCGTGATGGACCTTAGGTACAGAAGAGACTGGAACAGCACATTACGTCCACATGCTAACACCTTTTTATTGACCTTTTTCACTGACGCACATGTACATTACCATGAGGGGTGAGGTACAAGTACACACGTGGTTTCCGTTTTCAGTTACGGAGTGGAATAGAGTGTGTCCCGACATGTCAGGCCAATAGATGTTCAATGTCGTGGCCATCATTTGCTGCACACAATTGCAATCTCTGGCGTAATGAATGTCGTACGCGCCGCAGTACATCTGGTGTGATGTCGCCGCAGGCTGCAACAATACGTGTTGCATATCCTCTGGGGTTGTAGGCACATCACGGTACACATTCTCCTTTAACGTATCCCACAAAAAGAAGTCCAGAGGTGTAAGATCAGGAGAACGGGCTGGCCAATTTATGCGTCTTCCACGTCCTATGAAACGACCGTCGAACATCCTGTCAAGGGTCAGACTAGTGTTGATTGCGGAATGTGCAGGTGCACCATCATGCTGATACCACATACGTCGTCGCTTTTCCAGTGCGACATTTTCGAGCAACGTTGGCAGATCATTCTGTAGAAACGCGATATATGTTGCAGCTGTTTGTTACAACACGCAACTGAACGTCCGAGGTTTCAAGCGTCAATTTTAGGTTACAATATCTCCGGATGTAATTAACATTTTACAATGCAACAAACGGCACTGATTACGTATTTCTTTATATGTTCAGATGTGCTAACAAAACTAACGTGGTTCCATTTAAAAAAACGTACGTTTGTGTTAAAAAAACATAATTCCGTGCATTTTGGAATGGTTTTTTTATTAAACAATTACACTAGCCTCTCTCCTCACGTTCGGTCTGTGGAATCGGTTCGTCAGTATTTGATGTGTTTGTGAGTGGCTATTGCAATCTGAAGTCGCACACAGGCGGTAGTCACACTAAATGTGATGGATCGTGTAGTTTTAGACCATCTCCAACGGTCCATAGCGAGGTGTATGTGCTCTTTTAACGGAGCGACTAATACTGTCCGATGGGTTTAAATTGATCGATCGATATATAAGAGAGGATTAAAAGTCACTTAAAAATCTAATTTCTATTTGGTTTTTAAACACAATTGTTTCGCTACAAAATGTTTTCAAAGAATTGTGAAGTGCTAACACTGGGGATTGTCATCTGAACCATTCCCAGAAACGAAATGTACGTTAAGATGACATTTCTCGGTCTCGAACGCTCCACAGTTTAGCCTGCTGGACAAATGAGGGAGAGAATGCGCATAAAGCTGAACCGTGGAGGGAGCTGTGTCCCGATCCGCACAGCAAACATCGCTGTCGCCCAGTATTAAGAACTCCGACAGCAGCGGGGGTCCGGTAATAACGGAAACTTTTTCAATTACGCAAAGGAAGCGCTGCCAGCCAAGATTTTTCCGAGACTCGCTAGTACACAGTTCACTCTCCGCCTAGTATAAAGGAGTTACGCGATATTACATATCCGGGACGAAGAAGTACTGAAAACGGACGGACATGAGAATTTCTCTGCCCTGGCTTCGACACTCTTTCATCTCACCGCTAATGAGACAAGCGTTCAAAGAGTGAACGTATGACTGGTAAAGAACCTCTGTGTCTGCAACAAAAAAAAAAAAAAAAAAAAAAAGAGAGAGAGAGAGAGAGAGAGAGAGAGAGAAAGCAGAAAAAAGTTTTGCGGAGCAGGACAAAAGCAAGCTTTCATAAGAATCAAGCACAACCAGTCACAAGACAGATTTGAATCATATATATAATTAAAGACTTATTAAGAAAAAGCCGATCGCCGACATCAAGTTTGGGAATGGAGGTTTGGTAATGGCGTCTTGTCATTGTATCAGACGTCGAAAGTAAGTGTTGGTGATAACGAGGTACTCGAAGTGAAGGAATTCTGTTATATTGCAAGCAAAGTAACACATGAGGAAGCAAAATAAACAATGGCGGACGGATGAAGCACATAAGACGCAGACTACCAGAGGCAAAGAGGACATTTCTGACCAAAAGTATCTGCTGGCATCAAACATAGTTCTTTATTTGCGAAAGAAATTTCTGAGCATTTACGTTTGGGGCATGGAGTGAATCGTGGAACTAGTGAAACAGGAACAAATGTGAACCGAAACCTCTCGGATGTGGTGCTACAGAATAATGTTGAAAATTAGGATGATTGATAAGATAAGGATTAAGGAGGTGCTCCGTAGAATCGGTGAAGACAGCAACACGTGGAGGTCACACAAAGGGTCATCGGACATCTGCTAAGTCATCAGGGCGTAACCTTCATGGTACCACAGGGAGCGGTAGAGGGAAAAAACTTCAGGGAAAGACAGTAATTGGAACACATGTAACAAATAACTGAGGCTGTAGAGTGCAAGTGCTACTCTGAGATGAAAGCGTTGGCACAAGAGAGGAATTCATGTATGGGCGCACCGACCAGTAAGAAGACTGTAAGTAGGCTGTTTAGGTTTCTATATTGGTAACGCCGCCGCCACGTAGCGCTCTGTATGAAAATCCCTGGCTGTGCTGTGTGCAGTCTGTAGCTAGTTTGCATTGTTGTCTGCCATTGTAGTGTTGGGCTGTTGGCTGTTAACAGAGCGTAGCGTTGCGCAGTTGGAGGTGAGCCGCCAGCAGTGGTGGATGTGGGGAGAGAAATAGCGGAGTTTTGAAATTTGTAAGACTGGATGTCATGAACTGCTGTATATATTATGACTTTTGATGATATTAAGATCCAGTGAACAATAATTTTGTGATATACTTCCAAAAAAATGAGGGAGCACGAAGAGACATTTCCCTTCACAGGAACTCCATACATAATTTTCTTTTCAAGTACTTGATAATTTTGTTTTGTAGAATAATTGTTGTGGTGCACCACTTTAATTACATACACATTAAGATGTGAATATACATTTCCCTTATCTGCGTTGTTGTCTTTAGTGTACTACTTTTTTCTGCTTGTGAGTTTGTCATGTTTAGGTATAAGTTATTACATTTACTGCTGCTTGCTTTGACAATTTCCATTTTTTTCATTGCTGTTTGTATTAATTGTTTTGTGCTGCTGCATTGCCTCGTCCCTTAGTTTAGCATCTGAGCTCAGTAGATTTAAGTTAGCTTAAGAGGGTGTACACTATATATGAGAATGAGTTGCATTGAATTGGAAGAAATGTATTGAGAAGTTATACGAAAAAGTACAGAAAGCAGGTATGTGAACATATAAATACAGAAAGCATGGTTGGATAGAATTTTTTTGGTGGAAACAAATGTTGAAATAAGACGAAAGATCTATGAAATTAAGTTTTGGGTTGGACTGCAGCACCAAAAGTCACACTGAAAACAAACCCTATCCTGTCCTTTTGTATCATTCCGCTATTTGTTTGTGTACCCTTGGGTATTTGTGTTCTTCCTGTCTTTATGTGTTTATCTGATGGGATTTACGTTGTAGAACTTTTCTGATAATGTGCTATTTACTTTGTAAAGATGTTTAGACATTATTTATTCTGTTTTGTTTTAATGCTCATGTCATGAACTGCTATATATGTTATGACTTTTGAACACTATTAAGGTAAATACATTGTTTGTTCTCTATTAAAATCTTTCATTTGCTAACTATCCCTATCAGTAGTTAGTGCCTTCAGTAGTTTGAATCTTTTATTTAGCTGGCAGTAGTGGCGCTCGCTGTATTGCAGTAGTTCGATTAACAAAGACTTCTGTGAGGTAAGTGATTTGTGAAACGTATAGGTTAATTTAGTCATGGCCATTCTCTTGTAGGGATTTTTGAAAGTCAGATTGCGTTGCGCTAAAAAATATTGTGTGTCAGTTTAAGCACAGTCTTGTATAATTATTCAAAGGGGACGTTTCAAGACTGACGACTAAAGAAAAAAAATCGTATTTTTCATAGCCTTCAGAGGACCGGTGCCCTGTGTAGTAATGACTGGAAATGGAACTTTGACTAATGTCTGTTACAAAATTTTATTTAGTTCGGAGCCTGTGATCGAAACCTGGCACAGTGGAACAGATTCTTACACAAACTTTTTATTTCCAAGTAACGAGTGGTTATAATTAAAATGCAGCTATTCACAGACGTTCAGTGTGAGCTTTATTTATCGCGTGGCAGCATAACTTGGTAGATATTCTAATTCGTGAATGTGGATCCGACTAACGCTACAAAAGAGTTAGTGCCAATTTTTGCCCCAAGGTGAAAATCTGGCACCTTAAATGAAAGAAAGATGTATAGATATGTTTGCGTATGTAATGATTAGGAACGGGACCTGGCCAGAACAGGTCAAACAAGAGAGATAGGCATCACGTTAATGCTATTATTAACTGCCATCTAAATAATTTGTTCAATAGGAACACCGGGGACACCGAGAGTGGCAGATTTGCATCAGGTGGCCAAAATTGGAAGCAATTTCTTTTCCCCCAACGTAAATAAGTTTGCACCTGTATTCGTACAGTTATTATTTATATTCCATTACAGGTCAGACGTTGTATCTTAAAGTCGCTATTTTCAAGTACAACGTCTGACCTTTAAGGTAACTATACATAACGGATGTACGAGTACAGGTCGTAGATGCATGAATCGAGCACTGTTAACCAAATGGTAAGGTAACCGCTCGTGATAAGCGGGAAATCCGGGATAGAGTCCAGATCCGACACAAATTTTCACTGTCGTTATTCCATTCTACAGCTAAATGGTATTCCTTATTCACCATTCCCAACTGATCTGATGTGTTTCGTAACGGCTGTGGTCGCCGCAGTGCCTGTTCCTATGGACACGCATGTATGTTCAAAGGAACTTTGCTTCGTAATCAGAATAACAGAGGTACTGGAATATCGTGTTTTTCGTCGCTTTACCAGAAATCAGCATGGCGTTATCGTGGAGTAGCCGCATCTTTCTTGGATTGTGTCTGCAAGACGACTCAGTTGTTCATAATAGATCTCAGCAGTGATGCTTACACCTCATTGAAGGAATTCGTAGTACATCACACCGTCGCTGTTAAACCACATACGTAACATTGTCTATAACTCCATCTACTTGGATAATCTGCAGATCACACTTACGAGCCCGGCGGATGGTTCACCGAACGACCATCACAATAATTCTCTGTTATTACAATCTCGAACAGCACGCGCAAAAAACGAATACTAATATCTTTCCGTGTGACCTCTGATTTCTCTTATTTTAATTATGATGATCGTTTCTTCCTAGCTGACTGCTGTGGCCGAGCGGTTCTAAGCCCTTCAGTCCGGAACGGCGCTCCTGCTACGGTCGCAGATTCGAATCCTGCCTCGGCATGGATGTGTGTGGTGTCCTTACGTTAGATACGTTTACGTAGTTCTAAGTCTAGGGGACTGATGACCTCAGATGTTAAGACCCATACTGCTTAGAGCAATTTGAACCAATTGTTTCCTCCTATGTAGGTCGGCGTCAACAAAATATTTTCGCATTCGAAAGAGAAAGCTGGGATTAAAAATTGGCGAGAAGATTCGGCCAAACGAAAAAGCCTTTGTTTTAAAAATGTCCACCGGAAATCCTATAACATGATCGTGGTACTCTGGCTCCTTTTTGGGGATAACATAAGACGTGCTGCTCTTCTTTGAACTTTCTCGGTGTATTCTGTTAGTACTATCTGGTAGGGATCCCAGACAGCGAAGCAGTATTCCACGAGAAGAAGGTCAAGCGTAGTGTAGGCAATCTCTAATAGATCAGTTACATTTTCTAAGCGTTCCGCCAGTAAAAGCCTAGTCTTTGGTCTTCCTTCCCCACAACATTTTATGAGTGTTCTTTCCAATGCAAATGGTTCGTAATTATCTTCAGTGAATGCGTGCAGTTCTTTGGACAGGGAATTGCTGCTTTGTGTAGGCTTAACCGTTCCTTTTCTTTATGTTAACATAAAGACGCCATTTGGTTCAGATGGCTCTGAGCACTATGGGACTTAAAAGCTGAGGTTATCAGTCCCCTAGAACTTAGAACTACTTGAACCTAACTATCCTAAGGACATCACACACATCCATGTCCGCCCCCTGGTAGCTGAATGGTCAGCGCGACGAACTGTCAATCCTAAGGGCCCGGGCTCGGTCGGAGAATTTCTCCACTCTGGGAATGGGTGTCGTGTTGTCTAATCATCATCATTTCATCCCCATCGACGCGCAAGTCGGCGAAGTGGCGTCAAATCGAAAGACTTGCACCAGGCGAGCGGTCTACACGACGGGAGGCCCTCGTCACACGCCATTATTATTATTATTATTATTATTATTATTATTATTATCACACACATCCATGCCCGAGGCAGGATTCGAACCTGTGACCGTAGCGGTGGCGCGGTATCAGACTGTAGCGCCTAGAACCGCTTGGCCTCCCCGGTCGGCGAAGACGCAATTTGTCGCCATCAGTTACCAGCAGGATACCATGGTCGGAGCAGTTCAGGAGCCAAATTATCAGGAGCAAGCAGATATGCACATACAGCCACCTGATGATTTTTGTCATTTTGGCTTCGATCATGCGTTACTCACACATCCATATATTTTTTTTACATTGAATTCAAATGCAGTGCGATGGTTGGATGCTCAAAATTCGTTTGCCATTTCTCGAGTACACAGACGTAGACCGTTGCGGATTAAGGCGTTTAAACGATTCCGGCTTCTCCACTCGGTACTCCATTGTGTGACGTCCACAGCTGCATTCACCCTCTCCAACAGCAACGGTGAACTACAAATAAACATGACAACCGATAAATAAACTTATAGCAACCGAAATACCAACATGCAAAACAGAAACGGTTACGAATTTCTTCACCAACCTAATAGAAAACGTCCTACAATGTCTGTAGCCGTATTGTCACTGTGAGTCTTCTGAAATGTAGAGCAGAGCTCAGTGTTGGCGTCTTAAAAGACGCTCGCACTGCTACTTTTGCAAGCAATAGTTGAAGCAAGGACTGTGTATTCCAGTGGCATACGTATCGCCGTCCATAGGATTACTGGGCCCTGCAGATAGCACCTCCCGAAGACGGCTGCTGGCAGAATGTTAGGCCCGCCGCACACTGCAAGCAGCAGAGGCCCAGCATAGACACTGTGCTGCACGCTCTTAAATGTCCACTGCAATCCTCTCTCAGTCTGTATCTGCTCGGAGCTCAGATATTTTTTGTTGTACAGCGCGTGCAAGAGCAGTGAAAGGTCCTGTGAAGTAATAAGTATACACAAAAGCGATGAACACATGGCGAATATGTATTGTGTTTGTATGTTCCTGGTCAGGTATTCAATGATTCCGACTTGATAGAATCTAATTCGTGGAGATCCACGTGACGGAAGAAGACTTAAAAGGAAAACAAATTGAAGTGCTGGAGCCTTATTCTTCCTTTTTTTTGTTAATTTAACAAAGTCTCAATCTTCCACTGGTTTGATGCTGCCGGCCAGCGACCTCAACCATTTGCTCAATGGACACCAGTCTCAGCCTAACTCCACAGTTTCTACCCTCTTCAGCTCCTTCTAGTGGCATGGAAGTTATTCCCTGATGTATTAACAGATATCCTGCAATCCTGTCCCTTCTGTTTGTCAATATTTTCTGTATATTCCTCTCCTCGTAGATTCTGTGGAGCTCTTCGTCATTCCTCACCTTATCAGTCGACCTAATTGTCAACACCCTTCTGTGGCACCATACTTCAAATGCTTACATTCTCTTCTATTCCGGTTTCACGACTATCCAAAGCTGTGCCACTAAAATACGTTCTCAGAAATGTTTCCTCAAATTAAGGCTTATGTTTGATACTAGTAGATTTTTCTTGGTAAGGATTACCTTCTTGTCAGTGACAGTCTGATTTTATGTCCTACTTCCAATGTCCGTCATGGGTTGCTGCCTAAGTAGCAGAATTCCTTAACTTTAATCAACTTCGTGATCTCCAGCTTTGATGCTACATTTCTCGCTGTTTTCATTTCTCATACTTCCCAATACTTTCGCCTTTCTTCGATTTTATCTCAGTGAATATTCTGTACTCATTCGACTGTTAATTCCGTTGGATATATTCCACAATTGCCTGTCGGCGTGGCCGTGCGGTTCTAGGCGCTCCAGTTTGGAGCCAACCGACCGCTACGGTCGCAGGGTCGAATCCTGTCTCGGGCATGGATGTGTGTGATGTCCTTCGGTTAGTTAGGCTTAGTTCTAAGTTCTAAGCGACTGATGACCTCAGAAGTAAAGCTCATAGTGCTCAGAGCTATTTGAACCATGCTTTACCTTAGTATAGGGTGGGGCAATGGGTAATGCTATCCAGCCCCTTTACGCAGAAAGGGAAAACGAAGAAGTTCCTCACGAGGTGTCAACGGCCATACCAAGTTGTTGAAACCACATCTCCCTTTAATGTTAAGCTTCAACTGCCAACTACAACGACGATATTACACGTTGGGCGGTTACGGCCATTTACGCGTTGTCCAGATGTGATTCCAGCCTTGTCACAGGAAGGAAAGAGGAAGAAAGAGCGAGTGAAGTGAGGTGCCAAGCGCAGAGGAAACCAGGGAGATAAAGTACAGCATGAAGTACCGTATGTTTGTGATCTAGAAAGTAGTAGAGTATTTCTAGTTCGTTTTTTTTTCGTTTCATGTACCATTGGGTTTTGCGTAGATTTATTAGGCATTGTATTTTTGTGTGTGGTATGTGTTTTCGAGTATTGTAAGCCTACTAGGAGCAGCAGTCTTCTTGAAGAGGGGGGAAGACTGATGGTGATCCCTGTCCTCAGGTCACTGAAAAGAGAAGTGTAGTGTCTGTCGTATGTGGAGTGTTGCTGGAGGAGAAATCAAACGCAGCTCTGGAGAAATAAATGTGTCGGAGTAACTTTTGCGGCAAAGCCGTAATAAATACATTTTGAACGATGTCAGAGTAGCACGATTACTTGTTTAAATTTTTAGTGATCGACAATGCTGGGTCAGAAAAGTGGTGTCTATATAATGTAAATTTAGGGTTGAAAGTAGTCACACAATCAGTGTTAAGTTTGGATCAAAAACAGTGAATGTTGGAGGAAAATCCGTGAAGCTACAAATATGGGACACAAGCATGGTGCAGCTATTTTTAGCCAGGGGAGAGGGAATAGACTGTCCAAGGGACATCATAGAGCTCAAATTGAGCATACATTGGATCTTCTCCACCTACGAGAATTTGGCAGTAGTAACAAGTTGTTTTGAGCAAGGAGTGTTTACAGAAGCAAAACGTATAGAACTCGAAGGAAGTAGTTTTAATCAATGGAACTAAGTGTAACATAACAGGACCAACCTTCCATATGCCAGCGTCAATTTCAGGAGTCACACAATTGAATGTTATGCAGCCACAGCTGTACTGACCAGAAACCACTATAGAGTTTTTGCCAAGGCAGAATCTGACCTTATCAAATCAAACTCTGGAGCCAGGTCTGTTGAGATCTGTAAACCCGTTCATTTTAGAGCAAGAGGGTCACATATCAGCCGAACAGCTTGTTCAACATGTCGCGCAGTATAGGGAAAGGCAACAGCAAATAACGATCGTTTTGAGCACCCCTGTGTCAAGTGTCATCGCAGCCTTAACTTTATTACGTGTTGTTTTCTTTCTGATCAGGTAGAGAGCCAATTCCCAGAGGGATCCGAGAATAGACCAAGTCCCAGTGGGTTGGATACCAAGGGCATGAGACGAGTAGATAAGTGGTTGAGCAAGCAGTCCAGCAAGGAAATTTTTTGTTTTTTGTCATGGTTTGAAGGGAGTACTAGACCACATTTAAGTTTTCTAATAGTAAGTATGTTATAAGTGCCAATCCAAACAAGTTTAAGAGTCAGTTAAAGGACGACCCAGGGATCGGATCTTTCCAAAGAAGGGAACGATGTAGCGGCACCACCGTTTAGGATAGGGAAAGTTAGCTTTGTGCGATATTCTGAGCACAAGTTGCAGCTGGGTGCAGGCTGGATTACAGTAAGTTACGCTGACCAGCGGTTGCGAAGTGGAGTGGAGGTCACAGGCGCCATCGAACATCTGAAAAGTGTAAATGCAGCAGTTTGCATGTCGCAAATTACAGGAAGAAGGGGCCCATTGGTAAAACTGGGTTGGGGGGCGTACTTGACTCGGCGTGATGCGTTAGCGAAACACCGGCGCCGTGTGTTGGTTAGGAGTCCAATTGAGGGCGTACAATCAACCAACCTGTCTGTTTGGATATATACCTGGAGCTATGGTCTGAGCTGCAGTTTCGTATGACAGCAGGAGCACCCTCGGAGCTATCCCATGCACCCTACGGCAAATTTGTACGTCAGTGTGGTGATTCTACCTGTTGTGCTGTCATTCAGGTACAGCAATCCAGGGGGGTTTTCCTACAGGATAAAGCTCGCCCATATACCATTGCTGTAATTCAACATGCTCTACAGTGGCGACAAGTAACCTTGACCTGCTCTACCACCAATTCTCTCTTCAATGGCGCACAAATGGGGCATCACTGAACGACATCCATATACGACTTTAACCGTCCATGTATCGACCGACCAAGTGTTACAGGTATGGAACTTCATCCCACAAACTGACATCCGCCACCTGTACCACACAATGCACCCATATTTGCAAGATTGCATTCAAGGTTGTGATGGTTACCCCGGTTTTTGATGTATCAGCATTTCACATTTTCGAAAGCGTATTTCGCACTTACGTTGACTTGCGAAATGGCAATATGGCTCAAATGGCTCTGAGCACTATGGGACTTAACTTCTGAGGTCATCAGTCCCCTAGAACTTTGAACAACTTAAACCTAACTAACCTAAGGACATCACACACATCCATGACCGAGGCAGGATTCGAAGCTGCGACCGTAGTGATAGCGCAGCTCCAGACTGTAGCGCCTAGAACCGCTCGGCCACTCCGGCCGGAAATGGCAATATTAATCACCTACATACGTTACCTAGGGAAACGTCTTCTCGAAATATCATGACTATTCATTAATAATTAATTGGTGTTGAGATTTTTTCCATAAGTATATATCAATCATGTTGAAAAGCTTCAGCAAAAATATAAAAAAAAATTTGAAGAAGATTCGTTAAATGGGCGCCATTGGTGACATAATCTGGAAACCCAGTCGCCAGTACAGAATCACTGAACACGACCTACAGAGAATGGTAGAAGGGCAGCTACGATCAGATATAAAAAAGAGCCCCATTACAACCTGAAACACTTTAAAATCTTAATAGCAGGCACAGTAGGAAGCAGATGCAATTTTAAAAAGCGTTTTGTATGCTTAGCTTCCCCCCCCCCCCCCCACCAATGAACCATGGGCCTTGCCGTTGGTCGGGCATGCGTGCCACACCGATACAGATAGCCGTACCGTAAGTGCAACCACAACGGAGGGGTATCTGTTGAGAGGCATGACAAACGCTTGGTTCCTGAAGAGGGGCAGCAGCCTTTTCAGTAGTTGCAGGGGCAACAGTCTGGATGATTGACTGGTC